>NC_140187.1:7124386-7573343 GCF_965226575.1 Pagrus pagrus | reverse complement strand
AAGATTTCCTGATACGGCTCCTTTCAAAATACATTATATAATTAAAAAAAAAAAGTGGCATTGTCAACCCACACCCCAAACTTCTCTTGGAATTAAGATATACATAGTTAAGAGATTTAAATTCAAAGTCTTTGTTGCTGTACATTTAGTAGATTATCTGCTGGACACTGCAAGGTCCACTTTGCTTTGTACCATGAGTCAGCATGCACTGTAAATCTCTAAGTTGTCGATAAGCCTCTCTTGCAGTGTCATTAAGATAAATTCCTGTGAGTTTGATTACTTGGCAATCAAAGTGATTTAGATTCCACAAGTACGCCCTGCTGTTCTCAAAGGAAAACAAAAGGCTGACTTCAATTAACAGCTAATTCCAGTGCCTGAAACCAAATAAGAAAAACCAACAAACAGAAAGTATCCTTGGATTCAAGGGCAACATCTCTGTTAACCTCCGTGAATCCCTCTGAGGTGATCATGTCCACACAAGCCTTATCTACCCACCGGGTGCCTCTGCAGTGTTTTAGCAAAGTCAACAACCAAATCAAGCAGTTTATATTGAGATTTATTTTACTTTGAGATTTAATTCTGAAATGTTTAGAAAGCCACCGGCTAATGTCAACTCAAAAGTTGGACTGGCTTAGCAAAGTTTCTGTCATCGTCCTCCCCGGGAGGTTTCCGAGTGGTGTTTGAGTTTGAAATTGAACACATGCTTCTAAAGCCTCATCAATGTAAAGTTAAGCTCTCCCCTGTTGAGAGCCACCACTTGTACTTGGACTGTACTCTGTTTTCTTTGCCAGTTTAGTACCTGTGTGCTCTTGACTTCTGAGAGAATCCAGGTGAATGTTTTTTTAAATATTGCATATGTTATTTAATGTATTTAGTAAGGCCCAAGAGGTACTGATGCAAGAATAACTCCTGCACACTGACTTCAAACCACAAATCTGAAGTTTAGACTAGGAATGTTACTGATAACCAATTTTGAGAATAACCGTGATATCCAAGGCCTCTAAAATCATCTCTGTTTCTTTCTGTTTTCACTTTGTCATAGTAGGTGGCGGTAATGCGCCTTAACACTGGTTGCCAACTACCATAAAACAGAAAGAGAAGAAAAAGCTGTAGTAACAGTTAAAAGTTAGCTAGCTAGTGTGTGGCATGGATCTGGTGTCTGGCTGCTACTTATTGATTTACTAATGCTGTGCAAAACAATGTCAAACGACATTTATGGTTACATAGACTCTTCACTTCCCTAGACTTTTATAACGAATGTTATTCATTTCACAAAAAAAACACGGAACACACAATAAAAGAAAGTTTAGATAAATATGACTTATATTTTTTTCCTAAAATGTCTATATTTATTGCAACCACGTTTACCATATTCTTCATCTTAGTTTGGCATTGTAGCATGCTAATATTTGCTAAATAGCAATGGATGATGGCAATGTTAGTTTTGCAAGCTTTTGGTCATAAACCAAAGAATTTGACACATTTAAATTGGACTTATGATGGTATGACAGTAATTACAACTCTTCCTGAGGGTGGCATGAATGTGTGGACCAAAGATCCATGCATTACATTCGTGCATTACATCCAATTGTTGTTAATATACAGTATATGCTTCACTCAAAATCATATACAAACCACATGGTGTCAGTGGATCGCCAAAGTCAAGATTTCTTTGCAATCCATCTAGTAATTGTTGAGATATTTCAGTCTGCACCAGAGTGATAGAGTGACTGACAGACCAAGATTGCTATCCCCAGAGCCACGCTGCCAGTACGGTTAAAAATAGTTGAAGCTTTATCTTACAAGATCATGCTAAGACATAAAAGACGACGTGTAAATCTCTGGTTGACAAAAACACTGACAATGCCAGTGCACTTCACTTTCCAAGAAGCATTTTTTTCTGTTTCCCATCACAGATACTGTCATACTGCATGCAGTATTTAATAAGCTCGCTCCCTACTTTACCTTGTTTATCACAATACTTAATTAAGGCTGTAATTGTGCAGGATGAGCACACTTGATGCTGGGCAGGAAAACAATCTTGGCTCCAGTGGCCTGGTTTAATTGTTGAAGCCTGGTTGAGGGGGATGGTGTTCTGTAGCTGCAGGGGACAGCTCTGCTTTGTAAATGGGCTACTTACAGAATTTTCTGGATGTTAAAACTTTTTACCTCCCCTTGGGCAGCTGCTAAGCAAATAAATTACTCAATATAATGAGCTGCTCCGCTCTCCTGTGGAATTCCCAAGCTTTCTGCTGAAAGGTACGGTTCGACACGCTTTTTCTCAGTCTTATAGCTCTTGTAAAGAACCGGGTTCATCTAAAGGATACAGTTCTTTTTTTTCCACCGCGCTTAAGAAGATGAAAGGTGTAGCACAATCCGCCAGGCTAATCCTTATCTAGTCCGTTAGAATATTCCTACCACTACATTATGGTATGAAGCAGTGGTTTGTGGATAAGAATAATCTCACCATGTTCCTCCTCTCCTTCCTCCCCTGTTCTCCTCTTCCACCTCCACATCTTTGGCTTGTGATTAGTGCTATTTTCCCACAGTTTATACTGTAAAGCCTTTAGGGATTCTCTGTTTATACTGAATTTATATGGAGAAGGAGGAGGTGAGACTGTAAACAACAAGCTAATGAGAAGGCTTCTCTGTTTTGCCTTGTGTGGAAAAATAACAATCGCTTCCTGTGCACCTCACAGCATGAGTTATAATACAGTGCTGAGATATCATAATGTTTTTATGTCCCAGTCATGTTAGAAAATTAGACAGTAATTACTGCGTAATTTCTTTTTATTAGGCTAAAGTACGGTTTGTTCTTTCAGTTCCGTGTAATTGTAGACCCCACAAGTTTCGGGTAATTCTAGATGCCATAAAATTTCACTGCAAGCTATGTAAAATGAGGGCGTTTCTGCATTTAGAGTGGTCACTAGCAAAAACAGAAATACAGAAAACGATTGATAAGCTGTCTTAACCTAAATAATAGATCAATATATCCGTTGGACAAACTTTACATGATTCTAGAACAGTATCTCAAATTATAGTCTCTGCAAGGTGAACTGATTATATATGCAGTAAAAGATCCATCACCTCTAAGTAATGGGCTTTGAGTATTGACATGAAAAAGACAGAAATATGAGGTCTGGATTTGATTTCCCATTTAGTGAAAAAATGGGTTTGCTGCTCAGAAAAACGCTGCAGATGCAATGTATATGTTAAGTAAGACGGGCTGTGACACAGTGAGAAACAGTCAACAGGCTAAACAGAAAGATCACGTACGAAACTCCTCCGCACAGCGCATTAACCACCCGCCAGTGTTTACTACAAAGCCTGGATTGGCCTCTCATCATATTGATGCCTGGGAAATGCTCACTTCGTGCTGGGACCAGTGTTCTGGTTTATTGTGGTCATCTCAAGGCTGTGTGGTCTCTACCGAGTTATTTTGGCGGTTTAGGTGGGGGAGAGATCAGCGCATTTTCATGTGCAGGGTGTTTTCATTACACCCCGCCAACAGACTCAGTATGGCACCGTCTCGACACACACCAGGGCCACCGCTGCCTCCCCTCCCAGTACGGGCATCTCTTCTCTGTGCAGTAACAGGCTTAAAGAAATGTCTGGAATACATTAGTCACAGTTATTAATGAGGTTGTTTTGATTCTGCGCTCCCCTTGTCTTGGCTTTTTTTCCACTGTGCAAAGTCGTGACGATGCTTGGGATTTTGGCTGAAACTAAAAAGACAGACCTTGTCAGCTCACAGGGACACAGATACAGTTGAAACGAGACCAAGAACTGGTGAGGAAGAGATCACAGTACAGTGTAGATACTTTGTCTCTTTTAACCACACTACATGATGTTATGCACTTGGCAATGGAGTAGGTTCCTCTCCCCTTACAGTGTGATATGAATTGGCTCAGTGTAGGGCTGTCACTGACACGTGTAAACTGACATTTGTGTATTTTTTTCAGAAGTACTGCATGTCTCTGAGTGCTGTGTAAAATAGATTTTTGAAAACAGTGGTGGGAAATGACTTTCAAGGGACATGCCTGAGAATTTAGAGGAAAAAAGTAAATCTTTGATTTTATTTTTAGTCTTTTACATTCTCAGGTAGAGCTACTATTGAGGTAACTTATTCTTTACTCAAGTCAACTCTGGTATAAGTAGTAAAAGTATTGGTTCAACTTTTCAAGTCAAGTTAAAGTAAGAAAGTAAAGGCTCTGACATGTACTCAGAGTATAAAAGTAAAAAGTATCCCTCTGAAGGACATTTCTACCGACCATTTCTGTGCAAAGCTAACTCATGTCATATTAATACAATTCAAAGACTATTAAACTTAAAGGTAGAATCAGTAGGGTTTGTTCGAGCTGTTCCTAAACGCACCAGAAAGATAGTTGATTGTAGAGTCTCATTCCCAGGAGTTCAAATACCAACATGTACAAACTGAGAAAATAAGAAAATCGAGGCAGAGGGCTGCAGGGTCTCTACAGATACGAGGCACTAACACGTCTCCCTCTCTGTCCTTTACCATCTTGTTACGTTTTCTACGTAATTTAATCTCGCTACGTGATATGCACTGATAGGTTGAAATCAGTCTTGTGATGTTGGGAAGGCGTGTTGGCAATGATGCAAAGATAAAAATAATCCATGATTCCCCTCAAATGCAGTAAAACTAAAGCAACAAGCCTTATTTGAAAATGTAAGGAATAGTAAGTACAGATATTTGTGTTCAAATGTAGGGCCTAAAGGTAAAACGGTAACAGAAAAATAAATACTTAAGTAAAGGACAGAAATCTGACAAATCTACTCAAGTACAGTAAAGTACTTGTACTTTGTTACGTCCTACCTCTGCTTATGTCTGAAGAGAAAGGTCTAGTGACTCTAAGATAACTCACAAAACCTTATTCTCCACTGTGTCAATCCTTTTAACCATACATTGAATCAATTTGAATAACAATGTCCCCTCACAATGGATATTTCAGAATACATTGTCTCAGTGAAGCGCCTTGAAGGGTAATGTTATGACATTGACACTGAGCAGAATGTGACATTTTCAGACACCATGAGGGACATCTCAACTCTCCACAGAGAAGAGACATTTTGGAGCCATCTGCATCTAAAATAAGCAGGCCTCAGTCAAGCACAGAGCTGATTCGTTGATGTCTCTCATTCCTTGTACAGCCTTGATAACTCCTCCTTGCGACCTTCTTACTAAATATAGCAATTCACGTATTGATTTGGGGACGCGCTGCATTCACAGCATGCCTCCACCATAATGACCTATTTCAACAGATTGCTTGTAGTTAAGTCGTTTTTTTTGTGTGCGCTCTTTGTCTCGAGGCTGCAGGAGGAAGAAGACACTGCCACATGTTCTGTGCAGCGAAGGTAGACAAAACATATCTTGGGTCTGATGCATAGGCCAAGAAACTGTCATGCATCCATGATGGCCTCTGGGTAACATGAGTGCACATGTATCTATGCAGTAACCCTGTGCGAGTTCATATTAAAGCATTAACTATTGTGGATGCTCTCGAGGCTGTCAGGAGACATTTTATCTCAACACGGTGCAAAGTTCTGAGATTACAGGAATTAACTGGGCCTGCAAGCAGCGTGATTAACTTCGGATCATTCACAGTGTTGTACCTCACTGCTATTAAAGTGTGGCAATGGGGAAAAGGGCCAATGAAAGCTTGGCAAAAGATGGCTTAAATTCCATCTGTGTCAAAACCATGCCAGCAGGCAGGCTTCCCATTACGGAATGACTGGCTATGATTGAAATCATGGCTCTAACGTGCTTCGTTATCTGTCGGTATAGTGTTGCAAGAGGGATGGGCTTCAATGGGAGCACTGTTGTGCTATTCAGGAGAGCCTCGATCCAGAAATACTGTCGCTGTTTTAGCAAAACAGTTGGGTGATGTGCCTAAACACCTCACTATTTATCTTTTTGCCTTCCAAATAGTACAGCTGCCACGTCAAAGGCATGCTGCAAGCTGTCTGGCCTTGTCAGTTGAAATTAGAGTATGCCAAAGTCAACAATGTATTAGATACAATAAATCCTCAATCTCACTAGAGCAATCTTTCATTTAAAACAAATGTATCTGCTCTATCCTATTATGCTCATTTAAAGATTTTGACCTCAATGCAAGTGATTTATCCTGAAGACTTTCTACAGTGGCATTGTCATTCAGCCGGGAGATTCTTATCGGCCACATCACAAAACCCCTGAGAGCATAAGTCCTTCCTCCCGCTTTACCCATTCACCGACCTTCCAGGCACCGTCACAATCAAACCTTTGTCGGCTTGTCTGTCATCTCCCTGGTTCTGTTGATATGGGCCTCGTGCTGAGTGCGTTGTCTCCTCATACACTGCACTAAGCGCTGGCTAATTGAGCTTGTCAAGCCAGAACCTGTTAGTGTGCTGATAAGAAGGTATTTGACCTCTTAGGAGGCCTCTGGTGATGCCCTGCAGAACATATTCTTGATCGGTCTTCTATCCAGAAAAGCAGAGGGTAGATCCTAAAACTCATCTCTGTCTATACTTGATTTTGTATTGCTTCTTATCAAATACTTTGCCTGTTGAAAGTGTGACTGATTTCGACTTGTTGATGTTAAGACAGCGTGCAGACACCTTATTGACAGTAGATATGAGGGAGCAGATTGTTATCATGCCAGTTCGATCTGACATTTAAAGTCTAATACACTTATCAAAGGCTTTTGATGCAGTCAAAGGAAAAGAGCCCATAAAAAATCCCCACACAGAACTGCAAGTAGGACTTTCGTATTCTTTAATCAATCGCTTATGTCTCTGGTTAAGGGAGTTGGCAGAGGTCCACAAATCGAAGGTCTTGGATGGATGCCCTTCCCATTTCCTCATCAAACCTCCATGCAGCGAAGCAAGACTAACTGGCCGTGCCCCTCCTCTCTTGTCATTGTCGGTGCCAGACCTGCTGAAACAGTTTTTGCACGTAATTTTACCTCATTTGTTTGGAGCAGGAGAGGATCAGGGTTTAGGTAACCCGAGCCATTAAGACACACATGTTACCCAAATGTACATTTGTCCTGGCTTTTTTCTTGACCAAAAAAAAAAAAAAACACCTATCTGGAACTACAGTCAGGTTTAAACACGTGTAAAGATTTTTTGCACATGGCATTCCATCCAGGTCTGCTACGGATGGGGATTTTAGTCTGAGTGCAACTGACATGACCCCCACTAGCCTCTTTGGGATAATCCTGCTGCCTCCAGGAACCCAAGACTAATCTGCCAGTCTCCGTTTTGCAGGCCCTCACTCATTCCAAGCTGCCTCAACTTCTGTAATACCTTCCCTTACATTTGGCGAACATCTTGGCCGCAGAATCGGATGTGCGTGTATTTACCATATAGGTGAATGTATACGTGCATTCAATAGTCTATCTACTGGTCTAGATATATCTATCTTTTGCTGGTCGACAGAGGGCACAAACACATATAGATTGTATAACTCACATGACTGTCAGCTTACAATATGAGTAAATACAGTAGCTTTCCCCAGAAGGCAGACATCAACTCGACCATTATATTTTTACAATGACCTTTTCAGCACCTCAGCATTAACGTCAAAGATGATATGCGCCGGCCTGTATGAATATGTCAGATATGCAGAACTGGAATGTACCGAGCCGTGCCAAGGGGAAAGCTATGCCTTCAGGCTAGGTGGGTTGCATTAAGGTTATATGTGCATGTGTGTGACATATATGACTCGTTCAGTCATACGACTAATCCTTCCTAACTGAGAATGACTGACATGGAGGCCTCACCAGAGACTCTCCACCACGTCTTAAGTACGGATCAGAATTCCCGTCAGCAGTTGAGCCAGAAACTTAGATGAAGAGCAGTTCCCGAACAAGTCTGTGAATGAAACAACAGCTTTAAATCGACTGTGGTTACGACCACTAAGCTAATAGCAGGGGTGTGACAAAACAAACAATTAAAACTGTCAAGTCAGTTCACTACATTAAGTTTTCATTTTGGCTTTAATGGTGGAATAACTTTACAGCGTCGCATTAAGGCTGATGTTAATCTTTTTGTGGGCCTGGCAGGAAAAAAGAAAATCCAAAATATACAGAAAAAGAAATCGTTCCTTCCTCCCTCCCTCAAATCCCAGTTGTGGAGGTCCAGATTGCCAACACCTGGTGTAGCATGAGGGACTGTTCCCAAGCAGAAAGAGGCCCCTCGAAAAATTAATGATAAGAATTCTGTGCAGCATTTGAAAGTGTCTTCAGCTGTAGAGAATAATTTATTACACATGCCAGTGCTGTGTATGTCTAAATCAATAATTTGAATTTGTTTGCAAGGAGTTTCCATGGTGAGAAATGACTGTACTGCATACAAAGCAATATTCTGCGAGAGCAGCCATTTTGAAGCAAACCAACCTAACAAGGGCAGAAGAGTTGGTTTGTAGGAATATATCGAGGGGGGGACTCAGCAGCGGTAAAGTTGCCAAGGTAACAGAGGGCTTGCCTATCTCCCCCAGTGCCCCAGCATTGGCCCGGTCTCTCTCTGTGTGAGCTGGGTACTTAATTTCCCTGACCCCCTGGGTCTGGACTGAGCAGCCTCCATTGATTAGGACAAATGGAAGGGAGAGCAGCCAGCCAAGCCCCTCCTTTATCAGGGTTAAGGATGTAGTCATAGAGGAGGAGAAGACGCGGAATAGCTCAGGGATCCCTTGTTTTAGATGAATCAATGACATATTTAAAGGCTAATTAGTCGATCTATTCACTCAGTATAAATTTGCCGGGGCCACCACCTCACTGTTCAGCCATGATTGGGCTATTTAATGTATTCCACCTCTAAATAGCAGCCATTAAAGCCTTCAAATGAATGTCCTCCCAACAATGCCAGCCTTTACAGACGCAGGTGTAATGGTGCAGGGGTGAGGTTTTCTGTGTGTGTGTGTGTGTGTGTGTGTGTGTGTGTGTGTGTGTGTGTGTGTGCATGCGTGTGTGTGTTTGTGTTTGTGTTTGAGCAAATGTCTGATTTTAATCCTTCCGGTTGCATCTTTTTTGAGTCCTGATGTCAGCTGAAATCCTGTTTTGGTGGTTTAAGTCTACAGTGGCATGTCATGGCTTGAATTAGCTGATTATCCATTTGACAAGCAAGCCTGATTCAGGCCACATGATCAGAGAATTTACCACTGCCTGGGTGGCACTCGTTCACCTACTTTTATTCTGAGCACTTTGGAAGTTGTGGCACAATTAATAAAGTTGATATTAAGATGTTTTGTTGAAGTATGCTGTTTTAAAATGTGTCCTCTTGCGCAACTGAGAGAGCATGACACAATAAAACTGGTTGGGTTTTCCCTCTTGGTTTCATACTTAAGTAATGTGATTCTTAAGTGTAGGCTTCCAAGCATGTGTGTGTATCTTAGATGCATGCATGCGTGCGAAATAGGCGTATTACAGCTGTTGTTTTTTTTCTCTTTGAGATGAGATGGATAATAGGATTCACTCAGACTCCCTGCTGCCTCATTAAATGCTTGTGGTCAGAAGAGTAGATATAATCTTTAATAAATACACTCCAGGGAGAGATGGCTGCAGATATAAAATCTGATACTCACAGTCCAGCTCAGGGTACTGTTTATCTTTTGTGCTTTGTTTGAGTTGTGTGTGTCTGTGTGTATTATGTGTTGTTGTATGTGTGCATTGGAGGGTTACACAGGGACAGTGACAGGATTCAGCACCAGCTGCTCCTTGCAATGCCACCCCCCTTCTTTCTCCCTTCCTTCCTCCATCCCCTCCTATCCCCCTCCTCCTTTCCTGTGACACCCCCCTTGTCCCCACTGACTGGACAACACGCAGCCCCTTTATGCCACCTGTCCATCAGCTAGACTGCACCTTAGGGAGCCTCTGTCACCGAGCTCGGAGCTGCCGCTTGCTGCCTTTGTTTGAATTCTAGTCGAGTCCCCCCTCCTTCCCCCTCCTCCCCTCTCTTTCTCCTTCACTCTGTCTTGCTCTCTTTTGCTCCCTGTGCTGTCCTTTACAAACACAGACACACAGAAAGACACACACATACAGACTAGTGATTGCCTCTGTCAGCTATTTCCTACATCTGCCTCCAGGCACAAAGGACCACCCCTCCCTCGCCCAACAACCACCACTGCCGCTACCACCGCCACCACCACCCCTCTCCCTGCTTTCCTCTCACCTGTGACCAGGGTAGCAGCCACTGTGGCTGTTGTGTCGGACAGAAATGCTGGCTGTTG
The DNA here is from genome assembly GCF_965226575.1 of Pagrus pagrus. NCBI lineage: Eukaryota > Metazoa > Chordata > Actinopteri > Spariformes > Sparidae > Pagrus > Pagrus pagrus. Next base: position 7,563,115 of record NC_140187.1, on the reverse strand, counting down.
AACTAGATACGGGAGATTTAAATCAGCGTGAAGCAGATGATATTTTATGAATTCCGAAACAGTGAGGAAACTTTAACGGGTTGTTTATTTCACGGACAGGGCAGCGTAATTCATCCCGGGTTGCTTCTTATCTCTACCAAGACAATAATGTGAATTCTACACCTATCCACTGTATGTCTTCAGCAGGTCACCGAGGTTAGTTATCCTCCATTCGTCCCGCTTCTCTCCTTCCCCGACCTTTTCCACCCCTTATCCTCCACTTCCACACACCCTCCCTCCTCCGCCCTGTCCCACTGTCATCAGCAGTCTGAGGCTGTGATCAGGGCTGTAAGGTCCGGGTGCAGCCTGCGGAACGGACTGGGGAAGCTGCCTTACATGGCAATGGCTCTTGTTGCCCTAGCAACTAGCTGTCCTTGAGAAAAGGGCACATTTGGGGGTTTGGGAGGCCGAGGCACTGACAGCCCCAGTCAAAACTCATAAAGAGTTCAGACACATCGATCTGTGTGTCTAAATGAGAGCGCACTGTAAACACAGTCCTCCGCTGCAAACACCTTAAAATAACTTTATGAATCACAGGCTTACAGAGCCTTGGTACAGAGCATGTGTTGGGTGGAATGTATGTGAGAGAACATCCACGGGGGGGAAATAGGACGTTTTTCGAGGGGTACGATCTTGTCATAGGTGGAGTCTGTGTTTTTGCATCCTGTGGTGCAGCAGGTGATCTGTTCCCATGAGGGTGAGGGTGGGTGGAGTCTGCCCGCGTTCTTTTGTTGGGCGCAACAATGACAACTTAACGCTCTTGACATCTGATCGCTCCTAAGTCTCCTCATTTCCTACCTGTTTCAAATTCGAAACGGTGAACGCCCCTTCAGGCGCTGCTGTACATGAAAAGACAGGTGTAGTTTTTTCCTCTTCCCACTGTCAGGAACACTGTAGCCCTACAAGCACAATAACTGACGCTTGGTGTCACATGACAGTGAAAGTTCAGTGTGTCTTGTTTCTGCTTGCACGCGATGTTAAGTAAGGCCAGGCTGCCTTTGTTTGCCGAAGAACAACTTTATGCAACAGTATGCGCTCCTACAGCGATATAGGACATCACTGGTGGTGGGTGGTGGGAGGTTAAACAGCAGCTGAGGCTGTTTTTGTGTAAGCAGAGATACTATTTAAAAACTCATGTGATGTGATATGGTTTAACCAAGCCATCATGAATTAGGGCCGCAAAGCAATTAATTCTTAATCTTTTTACAAAATTATTGAGCTGAATTAATTTGAATTAGGCTATTTTGTAACCACTGAACACCATGCAGCATCTGCTAATATCCCCTCATGCAAGCAGCTACAGAATTTGACTGAATTAATTACCCCTTCTGAGCACAGAGGCTCATTTGGTGGCCAATTTATGGAGGTCTGTGTCGTAATTCCAAATCATATACCATTATCTGCATTAAGTGACATTTCCCCAACCCTCGTAATGATGTGTCATTACAAATAATGGAATACACTGTAGCTAGTTCCAGTGTGATGTGGATCGTGAAGGTTGACAAGCCATCTTAAATGGAGATTAATGCCGACAATGGGACCTACCTCCTGCCACACCCCAGCCATCTGTAGCCCAGTGTACCGAAGGGGTCCACCAGCAACCTGATTGGACCTCTCCATCCTCTGGAGAGCAAGCTGTCAAGTGATCTGCCTGCATGAAATGACCCTTTCCGCTTTATTCCCCTCAAACGCCCACCCTCTAGCCTTGTTCATATTCCTACCCTGTGAGTATATGTGTTGGCTCAGATGCCTGTAATTTCACCATTCCACATTTGTGCCTCTTTTTTCCCCCTCGCTGAAAAAAAAAGTGGGAAAAGAAGAAAAAAAAAGGGAGCGCAGTGAAAATTCCAGACGTTATTACTGTGCTGCTTGCATGGCTCCAGTGATACTCCCCTTTCATCTCTGCTTCCTCCTCCATTGACAGATGGTAGTTATCAGACAGTATGGAAATACTGTGGTTAAGATAGTTTTCACTGATTTTTTTTTCCCCTTTGGTATTTATGACCTGATGATCATCATGAGAGCGTTGTGGTCTTGAACAGAGGGCCACTCTGCCAGTGTTGTTTGAATCAAGAGAGTTAACGTTTGCCACATGGGAATGACGCACTATCCCCAGACAGCCTGAGTGTTCGGGAAGTGGTGCACTGCGTGTATGTGTACTTTAATGTACTATAACACACCATATGACTGGAGTTATTAACTTAGTAGTCAGTCAACAAAAAAATAATTGTTTGACTAATCATTTAAGGCATTTGAGTGGCAAAAATGCCTCATTTTAAACACAATTCCAACAACTCAAATTTGAAGATTTGCTGCTTTTCTCTCTTTAATTTCATGTAAATTAAATATCTTTGAGTTATAGGTTGAACAGAGCAAACAGAAGACATCATGTTTAGGTTTGGGAAACTATAGTGGCCATGTTCCTCCATTTTCTGACATCTTTAAAGACTTCATATTAGAGGGTCATTGTAAAATGTGTGAGGCTACTCTCAAGTTAAGTAGTACTATAGCACTTCGCCTTACCACATTAAGTACAAACACCCTGCTGCCGTGGCAGGGATGGATCACACTCAAAGATCACATCGCTGCCGGCTGGGGGGAGAAAGTGAGATGCAATGGTCTGAGGTGATATGCTGCCAGTCAGTGTTGTAGTGTTTGAGCGATTCAAAGAGCTAGTTTGGTATCTCGTCATGCCATCAACGGCTACTGTGACTAAACACATGGAAGACATTTTGAGAAGAAGAAGAACGAGCTAAAAGTCAAGCTAGCCAGGGCAGACAAGCTAATGTTAGTGCTGACAAGTGACTGCTGGACAGCTGTCACAAAAGACAGTTAACTTCACAACAACCTGTAACTTAATCAGTGCTGACTGGGAGATGAGGTCCTTTGTGCTCCTCTCATCAGGACTACTAAGTGTGAAATAGGTCTGGCTATGCAAGACTAGTGTGGACAGCCACATCAGACAGCCTCACTGAGAGGCTAACACAATTCAGTCAATGGAGCAGTGGACTAAAAGGAAAAGTGCCTTGTATTTTTCACATCATTTGGGGTTTTTTTCCCCCCTCAATAATTAACTGTTAGTTGCAATTTAATGGTTTCAGGCTGTTGAAAACAAAATTAACCACAACTGACTCCCCTACTGTGTAGGATTTAAGGGGATTTAGGGGTAGAGATGGACTTTAATATTCATAGTTGTGTTTTTGTTAGTGTGTAATCACCTAAAGAAGCTAAGAATTGTTGTGTTTTGCTTAACCTAGAATAAGCCTTTCCTATCAACAAAGTGGGTCCTCTTCCACAGAGTCTGTCATGTTGCTCCATGTAGGAGCCCAGAATGGACAAACCAAACACTGGCTCTAGAGAAAGCCTGTTTCGAAGCAGCCACTTTAGGGGAGGTTGAGATGAGGGGTGTTCGGTTGGTTGCAATCTGAAACCTCACCTCTAGATGCCACTAAATCCTTCACACTGGACCTGTAATAGATTAATCTAAAAAATATAACAGAACAAATTGCAGCCTTAGTTGCGTACATGTATGTATGTATGTGCAATATCAAGCAAAAGTGGGCTACAGTTCTTCCTTTTGTATGTTTCTATAAAGAGCACACAATTAATTGTAATATTTATGTGTATAACAAATATTTCACACTGTATCTATGCCATGTTGCTCGCTGGTGTTATTTATGGCCAAAGTTAAAGAGATAATGAGAAATAAGGTCAGTTAGCAGGAAATTAATTTACACCAGTTGTTACATGACTAATATTTCCCTTACAGAGTATTTTTAGCTGCCACTGACATTCTGAACAGAGCTCCACACTTCTTTTTGTCCTTGTAAATACCGAGCCTTATGATGGTGAGCCTTGTATATGTGCCACATATATGAGGTTAAGCCCCAGCTGAAATTGTCCTCTGGGCAGCAGCCAGATGGGGTTTATTAGCAGCTTTCTTCTTTATGGTCTCTGCTTATTTATGTGTTGATGTATATGTATCGGAAGAAGATGGAATTAAATGAGCTCTTAGTGCATGTGTGTGTTTGTGTGTGTATGACATGTGTGAAGCAATGTCCTGTCTCTTTTTCTGTTTCCTGGGGTGTGTGCACACAACATGTCTTGTTTGTGTGTGTGTGTTCCTTGAGCCCGAGCCCTCCCCAGGAGCCTGTGCCCTCAGAGCTCATTTCCCAGGTGTCCCACATTTTCAGCTAATCTGCTGCTCACTTTGGCTCCTAATCTGTCTCAGAGGAGCCTGCTGGGTGGGGGGATTGGGGATGTGAGCTCACTGACAACTGCAGAGGAGATGCAGCTTAGAGCAAAATGCTGAGGGACACGGAGCGAAAAGTTACTTCCAAATCATAACCCTGTACTCGCATACACCACGACACATGACAGAAGTCGCTTTCTGTACCAGAGCTACAGCAATTAGTTGATTAATTGATTAGTTTATCATGTGGCTGGGCAATATATTGATTTTATATCGTTATTGTGATATGAGACTGTATATATTGTCTTAGATTTTGGATATTGCATAAGTGTTGTGATGTGATTTTCTGAACTTACCAGATGGTTCTCATACACGCCGTTACCAACCATCATTGTGGTAATATTTTGTTAAAGCACCAACACTCGTCCCTACTAGGGCTGCATAATATATTGATTCAACATTGACATCGCAATGTGCACATGCGCAACAGTCACATCACATGATATGCTATATTTTGCTGCTGGATACAAAAATAAGACTCTGCAAGAGATGAGTAATATTACTAAATTGAGTCCAATGTAAAGGTTCTTGGCTACGTGAGAGTTTGTCGCTAGTGAGTGATATGCAGGTTCTGCATGCTAAGTGAACTACAATCATTCTTGATCAATTGTGCACTCCCCTAGATCACCACTATCATTCTAGAGTGCTTAATTCTTCCTTCATTTTTGTCCAATATCATGCATTTCTTATGCGCTTCAGATGAGATTTAAAAATATTAAGAACTGTATTGCGTATCGCCATACGACTAAAAATATCGCCATATCCTTTTAGGGATAAACCCAGTCGATCGAAAGAAGAACTCTTTTAAGAATAGATTCATCTTTTTAATCTTGATTAAAAAAATATTGACCATTTGCTGCTTCAAGATTCTGAAATGAAAAAAATTGCTGCTGTTCTTCATCATTTTTGACAGTAAATGAAGAGTCTTTGGACTGTGGGTTGGACCAAAGAAGCCATTTGAAGACGTCACCTGGGGCACAAGTTTGATTAGCATTTTCCACAAGTAAAAGCCAGTCTTCTGATCTTCTTCAGGAATGTCTTAAACAAAATAACAAACCACAGTATTTTTCTGACCAAGTATTATAGATCAGAAACGATCAGACCAAACAGGCCAGTTTGGAATATCTGCTCCCGCCTAGACCGAGGAGAATTTCCCTGAAATCTACTGTAATTTACAGAGCCATTACAGAATGGAGCTCGGTACCAAATCATGTTGCCAGAACCCTAACCCTTTTAGGAGAACTATAAAAGAGTACTTTATACAATTGACTGTATGAACAAACACTTGATGACTCATCGTACTCGTTGAATAATAATTTGATTGATGATTTGCAAGTTTTGACATTTGATAGACTAAACGATGAATCATTTGAGAAATATTCTGCAGATTAATCGATCGAAATAATCATTTGTCGCACTGCTTATCTGTTTAGATGCAGTCATTCATACACTGCCACAAAGGTTTGCATGAATGCTTGTGTAAAATATGTCTACAAAGACACGTGTGTGAAGTGTTCGAGGTGTTGGAAGTGAAAATCTGAATCCTGGCTGAGTCTCTGAGTCGCTGAGTTGAATGGGGCATATTTCCAAAGCTTGAAGGGTGGGATTTACTACTAAAGTTAATGGAGTTAAAAGTGGCACCTAATCATTAAAATAACTGGTTGTAATGCTTTTTCTTTCATTGGGCGAGTCCAGGAAAGTGCCTCTGTCCTTTTTTCGAGTTATTTTTAGTGATTTGGTAATACAGGGTTGGCTGCCCTGCTCGACGTTATAGATGTTGAACACATGAGACAGGAGTTTCTTAGAAAATAACCCATTTAAATGACCCTGTGCTCTCCTTGAGTTTGAGAGTAGCCTGATTTACACCTTGTAGGTCATCAGTAGTCACCCTTGCTTGCTGCCACTGGCCCGGCTGACAGTGTGAGGAGCCACGCAGAGTCCCAGACCTGTTAATTGCACCAGACATGGAAACCTAGAGGGAGAAATGAATATCTCATTTGTGTGCCAGTGTGTGTGGGGTGCAGCGAATGCCAGTTGTCTAATAGCTTTCACACAAGCCTGATTGAATTAGACGGCGAGGAGGACCGCGTTCCTAATTGAATTGCGGGGACCCTGTGTTGCAAACAGTGCGAGCTAGTGTTCCCCATGGAAGTGTTGTGGCAGAGGGTGGACCGGCTGGCTTGTCCTCACTCCCAGGAACAGACACACAACTCGTGGCTGCTCTCCTCTGGTTAATCTGTGGCCATGACTGTCGTTTCACAAGGTTACGCTCTACTTAGAAGTGAGCAGTTCAAAGGCTGATGGTCTGTAGTTGTGGTTGCAGGATAGAAGAGGTAATGAGAAAGAAAGTTATACTGCAGAAACCAACAGGTTGCTTAATGTAATTTTCTCCTCTGAGGAACAGTGGTCTATTCCGTAAAAAAAGAAACACATCTCTTAACGATAGCCTCTGATCTGTCCCTGCAGTGAATCACATAAATAGTTTTTACAGGCAGCACCAAAGCAAATAGAGGCCCAAACTTGTACATTGCTCACTGTAGCGGCCTCTTTGGTCACAATGGAATACGGGGGAAATACCCAGCATCCGAGCGCACACACAATCCCTCTGACGCTCGCCGTTTTCACCGCTTTCAGCACTTTTTCCTGCTGTGCTCACAAAACCTAGCACCTCTGATTTTTTTTAACCCCTCCAGCTTTATTCCCTTTACACCCTGAACACCACACACACGCACACACATGAACACCAACACACACACACCTTGCCTGTCTTTGTCTCTCTTGTCTCTTCTTTAATGGTGTGTTCATTAAATAAAGCAGTTTAAGGGGGGAGGGTGGGTTCGAACCTGAAAAGGGGGAACAGGGGAAGAGGGGGGTGGAGGGGGGTGCTGTTGTTGCTGTGATGCCCCAGACTGCTGGACAAAGAGTCTCTCTGTCGGCTGGTGTAGATGAGAGATGGTGGGTGAAAGAGACTGGATGTGTGTTGGGGTTGTTTTTTTCTCTTTCTCTCAATAGGTGTGGCCTCTGGCTGGATTACCTGGTATCAGCCAGTTGATTGTCTGGTTGTGTACAACAGTGCCAAGGCAGACATGATGGAAATGTCAAATGCCCAGTCTTTGTTTGTCCTCTCTATGGTCTATGTATGTGTGACTGGTGATTTGGTCAGGGAGTGTCACCAGTCTAGCTGGTCATGTCGGCATCGCAGCTGAAAACAACACTCCCTGCCTTTCTCTGTCTTTCTGTCTGCTTGTGTCTTTCTTCTCTCTCTTTGTGTGATTCTCCTCTCCCTCACACACATAAATAGCCCCTCACAGACGCACACACTTCGTAGGATTCAGATGGTTTTTTGCTGCAGGTCTCGTCTTCAATGTGCCATAAATCTCTCCGGCTGTAATATTCAGGAAACCTTTGAAACAACCAGCAAATTACCTGCTGTAAAAACTGACTAGCACCCTGGCGCAACGACGTACCCCTCACAGCTCTTGCTGTACTATTTTTATTCAGTGAGTCTAGTGAAAACCCCTAATTAAAGCCTTTATGTCACTATATATTATTAAAAGTCATAAACATAGACAGAGGCAAGCAGCTGGGGGTTTGGAAAGTGCGCACAGGAGATCTTATTCATATTGAGTTTTAAAACTCAGATTAAAGTAATGTAATACTTAGTTTTTAAATCAAACAACATTAGAAACAGAACTATGTCAACACACTGGCAGAAGATTTCATTTGTTTTTTCAAATGTAAGATCTAAGTCGTGTGCCTGCAGTGTCTCTGGAACCAATTTGAGGTGATCTGGACCTTTTGACACGGCGACCACTAAATTGAGTCTGAAGTGTTTATAAATTCTCTTTAAGCTTCTCTGTGTGGCCTTTGTTTTTGACTTATTGCCACGTTTCATTCTGTTCCAGAATCCACGTTCGCTGTCCCCAGAGATCCGATATTAAAACGAGGCATGTTTGCTTGATGATATTAATGATATTAATAGTATCATTTTAAGTATAGGACGCAGGAACAACAGAGGAGCTGTTGTCAGTGAATATTCTTGCGGTAATTAACTCCTCTTGCCAGAAGGATATCTGAAGTTTGAGAAAACATCCAAAAAAACAGCCTTTAGCTCTGGCATGTTGAGCAAGACTGCCAGGATGGTGATCAAACAGCTCAACAGCAGCAATCTGGGCAGGCAGGGAGGTAGGGAATTAAAGCTCTGATCTGTTTTTTAATCACTGCTCTCCACGTCTCTGCCTCTCTACATCTGACACCAGACAACTTTGCAACTCCTAAAATCTGTCATCCGGGTATAAAGTGGAAATTCCCCAAATATTTCCCCAAAATAATGACCGTGGCAGGGCAGAGGCATGCCAAGACATATAATGCTGGGTCCTCTTGAACTGGATGGCTTTAGAGAATATTTTTTAATGGATTGTTTTAACTTTCTGTCGTACCGAATGAAAAGAGAGCTTTATCACAGAGGGCAACGCCACAAATGCCCCACAACAAAAAAATACCCTTTCTTGAAAATATGTATCATATTTAAGAGCACAGTATATAACTTCTGACACTAGGGGTCTCTGAATGAAAACAATAAACAAAAGACGTAAAGTAGCTTGGGCTCCAGCAAAAATCCAGTCATTCATTCACATTTAAATGCATAAATGTTACATATGATATCGTCAATGTCAGTCCTGTTTACTTTTACTTTTATATTTGAGGCCAACCCATCTAGAACTTGGTGGATGAAACAAAACCAACAAGCTGGATAATTTAGGAAAAATGTTGTTTAAAGGTGCTCTATTATGTGGAAGAAATTTTAATCAGAAGAGAAAGATCTTCATTGACTGATTTTTTTTGTTCCTGAACAAACTAAATAAACAAACTCTCCTTGAACTACATATTGCCCCTTTAAAATATGTCTATGTTTTACTAAAACGTGAGAAATAACATCTTTGTTTGTTTGTTAAAAGACAATGAAGGGTTTTTATACACTGTTTTATAGACATGCAAAATGTCTAAAAAGTTTCAAACTAAAACAAAGACAAAAAAACAACAGTTGATAAAGCACAAGTAATAATACAACAATAGAAAGATATATTTAACCGAAACAGACTGATCAAAAGTAAAAACATATTTTTATTCCTTTAATAATATTTGCAACAGACTGGCAGTAGAGGAAGTTTGGTGGAAAATATTACATTACATATTCATGAGCCATCCAACAACTCACAGAATATTTAAATAAAAATCATTGTGGCAGCAAGGCGTCATGGGGCTTTATTGGTGCTAATCAATTGTGTTCTTTCATTTTGCTCCCCGTGCAGATTTTAAAGTCATTGTTCTGATTGTTATGCACAGTCCGCATACTGTTGCAGCACATACATTCACTGTGGGCACAGTAACACGCCGAATTCCTTTGGCTGAAAAACTCCCAAACGCAGCCATTCCCCACCTCTCCCCTCTCGTCTCTTTGTTCCCCATCTTTGCACTTCTCCTCTCTCATTCCCCCCTTCACTACCTCTTTATGCTGTTTCCTTTGGTGTTACTCTGAGCGCCGTGCTCCCATAGACCTCCCTGCGCCGCCAAGGTTCGATCCCAATTCCCCCACATAGCTGTTGCCTGGGCCTCATTCACAGACCCCGTTGACTGGCAGTGTGAATGTCCAGGCCTCATGTTTCGCTCTGTACCCAAAACCTTTTCCTCCATCAATCATGGCAGAAGAAAAACATGTCAAAGCTAATACTTAGTGAGGAGATCTTTAAGATTACTGATTTTATTTTGGAATAACTCTGCCACTGACGTTTGTGATAATACTGTATAACAAAGATGACTGAGGTCAAATATGCTTGACATAATGTGCATTTAATTTAAAGACTAGAATGGTACTGAGTAGAGTATATACATTTGCCAAAGCCTAACAGTCCCCTTTAATTTAATCAAGCCTCGTCCAGAAACCATATTTTGTTACCAAGTAGCGGCTGAAAAAAACACCACGTTCGTATGAAAACATTTTTATCTGGATTTGCATCAAATTGTAGTCACTAATAGATACAAGCCACCTAAATATGGCTTTTTTAATTGACTGAAATGCTGTCCCTTTACCTGGATCTGCACCAAAAGTTAATTGAGTCTATTCTGGGCTGAGACTGGTCCTCAGCCCAAGTTTTGCCAAAATCCATTCAGTAGCCTCTGTGTAATCCTGCGGACAAATCAACCCACCAACCAACCAACAAACGGACACAGGTGCCTCCTTGGCGTAAAAAAAACTCTTTTAAACACACTGTATTGGTGAAGCTGCTTTCAACTCTTCATGAATACGATGATGTTATCAGCCATGTTTCCATTAACGTATTTTTATTTTGAAGTACTGCATTAGATATAGTTGATGGAAATGGCACCAAATTGAAAAAAAATCTCAATTTTGCTTGAGGTGGTTTTTGCCTTTTTCAGTAAGGTAATGTGCTTTATGGGAGATGAAAATGCCTTTTCTAAATAAGTTAAACTCACATGACTGACCAGCTTAGCTGTTTCCTTTCCGAGACAAGAAGAAGCTGTGTCCATTGTTGGCATCTTCTTGAAGCTGTGTCCATTGTTGGCATCTTCTTGAGTCCCACCTTCAGATTCCCATCTTCACTTGTAGCCAAGGCGACTGTTTTGTTTCTTCTTCTTCTTTGAGGTTTATTGGTGGTTTTCTAACAACTGTTTTTTTGTTTTTTTGTTTTCTTTTCTGGTTTGCAACTTCTATCTTCTGATGAAACTATGCTTTCCATAGCCGAGTTTATTTGCTCCAAAGCAGTTGATGGTAAAGCTCCTTATTGCATTGTCTTAACATAGCTACATCCATTCCTTTCCACACTTAGTAGTAAAACATATTAAAAGTTTATTTAGTCTGAAAGTAAACTTTGAAATACTGTTACAATACATCTTAAGCACACACTGTCCCATTCTTTCGGTTTTAAGAAAGCGTCTGCATCTGCCACAGTTTTTGAATCACTGCTATAATGGTCAGATTTAGAAGGTGACGGCGCTGAGTGATGAAGTTTGAGTTACAAGAGGAAAAAAGGCATTAATCCCTGGACTGTAGGATCTGTGAGTTCAGTGATGTGTGTCTCTAATATAAACACAGAGATTGGACCCTGACTAATTCTTCTTGTGATTCGAAAGGCCTTTAAATCGAAGTTGCAGCTGTAGATGTTTCCATAATTCCAGATGCTACAGTTGAGCTGTAATTGCCCGTACAGCTTCAGAAAGAAGCAGTGGCTGTGTTTTTATTACTTTACAATGTACAAAACTGCAGCCATGTTATAGTGAGTGTTTAGAAAAGCACAGGAAATTGGGAAAAATGTGTTCCCATAATGTGGGACAAATTGTTTTTTAATAGTACAACCACAAGAAATAAATACAGATGTCAAAATATGCTATGATAGTGGATTTAAAATATATATTCCCCTGGAAACAAGTAAAAGAACCCTAAACTTGACGGAAAAGCTGCTTTATTGTGTTTCCTTTCACCAGACTTAATAAATTATCATGCTTTTTGCACTGTTACTATAAAAACAACAGCCCTGACAGACCTGAGGGGTTTTAACTTCAGATATGCAGTGCGTCCCGTGTGTGAATTTTTCATGTTTCTGTACTTCCAACACCTCTGTCTCAACACCTCCTATATTTTCTCCTTTATCAGTGGGGCAGGTGGGAGCTGGATTACCTGAAGCAAAACCGTAGCTGCTTTGGCCCACGATTTAAAAAAAAAGCTCTCGCTCGACAGGGTACAGGTGCAAACGCTGGAAAAAAGGTTATTTTTTAGCAGTAAAGGTTTAGGCGGAATGTGACTCAGGAGAGGATAAGGGGATTTCTCAGACAGCTATGTTAGTTTGTTTATCGCTGCAATGACGGATGCTTATGGCAACGTACAAACAGATTCACCCCATATACAGCCTGTGATTCACCTACATGCAGGCAGGTACACAAATGCAGGATTTAATGGCTGCTGCGGCGTGTAGGTTCATCTTTGTCTCTATCACGGTTGTAACTTTCCTCCCAGGTTACCAAAGAGAGCTCCATAAAAGGGCTTTTAACAGAAAGCAGGGCACTTCAGACATTTCTCAGGCAACTAGAGCATGGTGAATAATTCAGAGCAAACTTACAACATGTTGCCATGTTGCCATGTCTGCAGAGAGTTGCCTCACATGCAACGCTTCACTGATGTGTATTTATATATCGGTTGCACTGATGTATATTTACATGTTGGACTCGTGGTCTGTGTGTTTTCTGGGTTGTTTTGTGTTGTGGTCACTTGGTGGCTTCTGTTGTAACGCAAGATGAAACCAAATAACCGTTAAATGTTGCATAAAGAAATATGACATAATGGAAAGTATATCAACATTTACATTTCTGTCTGCTTTTCAGATGAAAAATATACAGTACAGGCTTCTACATTCACTCTGCTGCCTGTTGTAAAGATAACACTCGCTCTGCAACTAATGAGTTTTTTCAGTGTTGATTAATCTGTAGATTATTTTCTCGATTAAGTGATTAGTTCTTTCCTCAAACCTCCCAAAGACAAAGTTTACTGTCATAGAGGAGTAACAAAACTAGAAAATATTCACATTTAAGAAGCTTTAATCAGAGAAATTTGACTTTCTTTTTTTGAGAAATTACTCAAACCGAATAATCAGAAAAACATTTTAATTAGATAGCTTGTGATTATTAAAATAGTTGACAACTATTTCAGTTAAATGATAAATGTAAGACAGAAATTAGTTGAACAAAATTTTTTCTATTTGATAGTTTCATTGTCACCTTGGGCTTGGATGATTATGATGATTAGGATTATGATATTTTTCCTCTATTTTCTTTAAACTGTGACAAATTCTGCCTCCGTTACAGATCTTTGTAACAAAGTGTTTGAAAACCATATTTGAGGGATCATTACACAAGAATTTTTGGATATCGGCTGATACAGCTATCAGAATTTTTGATTCCCTGATACTAGTATCAGTCAAAGATCGGTCAGGTTTTAGACTTTAAACAATTAAGCAATAAGTTAACCCTAGTGCATTTACAGTATTGAAGTATTTTTGGCTCACACGTCTTGATGCTGTCAAACTATGAAAGTTTCTTTATTTTTTAATCTAAATTCTCATATGTATCCTCCTCTGTCTTTCAGCCTGTGCATCTGGCTTTTTCAAGCCGACTCAAGGAGATGAAGCCTGTTTGCAGTGTCCAATCAACAGCCGTACCACCAGTGAAGGCGCCATTAACTGTGTTTGCCGCAACGGATACTACCGCACCGACTCGGATCCTCTCCAGATGCCTTGCACAAGTACGTATAGAATCGATGCTGTTATATATGAACTTTAACTTGCACTTCACACAAACACACACACCAAAGCCTTTGATTTCAAACATGAACTTTTTGACACATACACATTTCACACCCGCAAGCAGATGAGCCCCGGGATCAAAGGACAGTGGTAGTCTGTGTAACTCCAAACAGAGAAACCCTGTCAGAGCCGTCCCTCACACGAACACGACGCTGACATGCCCATAGTGTGGCTGTCCACAGATCTGACCCAACACACAAGGCTCGGCTGCCCCTCCTCAACATCACACAGCCCGTACTCCAAGCCGGACCAGAGGTTACTGGGCCAGGGCGAGTAGCTTTGTGAAGGGGCAGGCACGGAGAATGAGCCCAGGCGAGACTCTCTCTTGTCATGCCAATGAAGCTGTTTGAATTTGAATTTGAATTTGAAGCTGACACTGAGGTTGAGCGAAAGAGAGAGCGGAGAGAGTCGGAAGGATAGACCAAAGGAAGAGTGAGCGAAGGGGGGGTGTGACGCTTGAGGGAAAGACTCGTAGAAAGGAATGAAGAAGGAGAGGGAGTTTGAGAGGGAGCGAGAGGGAGAGGGGTTGCGTGTATCTGAGAAAGCCAGAGAATCGGTGCATAGAGTGCGGTCTAACTAAAACAAAACGGGGGTGAGCGAGAAAAAAAGCCCCTTTCAACGTTTTGGTAGTGTTTTTTCCTCACTCTGCCTCTCTGCCTGTTGAAAGGAAGAGAGGAGGGAAAAGATTTGATGGTCTCCAACAAAGGAGATTTGCATAAGCCCAGCTCTGGGAGTCGAGCAGCTGTTGTGAATGAGAAAGCAGCAGCGTCACGTCACCCGTATTAAGCGCAGCAGGGCCCGGCCTGATTAAAGCAAGGGAATGGGCCCATCAGAGCGGCCCGCTGGCTAATGGGGGGGATATTAGTCCTCCTCCCCAGGAAGGAGATGCCAAGGAGGAGTTATGTTTCCATGTGTGAGAGACACCAAGAAGAGCACTCAAATGGGCTTCCTTCCAGAGCCGGAGATCTGTTAATTGCTGCCAATTAAAAGGAGGTTAAATAAGAAGTGATCGATTGAGATTTAGGATGTTGTGGGCGGAGCAGACTTGTTTATCTCATTAGTCCTGGAGGGTTCGTCTTCCATAATTAGGTGCACATGGTTGTAAAAGATAAACAGTTCTCAGTGTTTGTTTGTTTGGCCTGTCACTCAACACGTAGCACCATGTGGAAAGTTTCCACCCCGTAATGTGTAGCTGCTAAGAATGTCTCAACAGGGGAAACAGTATGTCTCTCTCCGCTGCAGTAACTCTATACGATGCACCATGAGAAAATTGTCGAGAATAGATGTTAAGAAAACACTTGACAAAGTGGACACCAGCGTGGAAAATGAGAGAATGCAAATGGGCGTCCTGAGGGAAGAGACACTGCCAGCTTGGAACACAGACTCAGACCTCAGACGGGCTATAGTATCTCAGCGAGTTTGTGGAATTTCTCCTGTCATGTGTAGGGGTTATTTAAGTTGTGGAGTTGGTAATTATGCCTTCTACACCATCAAGTACGCAACATAGCATCCATCATAAAGTTACAACAGTTCTGTGGAATTTAGTCGATGCAAAAATATAACGTCCTTGAAGTTGTGGCTCGTGTGAACTGACAGGATGATATTTTTCACATTTCTCTCCTTCTAACCTTCTTTTTACCGAGCCATTAATCGGTTAGTGGAGCAAAAGAAAATGATTGCAGACAATCAAGTAACCATTTCAATCATTCAAACATGTGCTGGTCCCAACTCTTTAGTGTTAAGATTTGCTGCGTTTGCTGTCATTTCTGATAGTGTATGAAGAGTCTTCACATTTTGGACTGGAAGATGTCAGTTTGGGCTCATTTTTCACATTTTGACGTAGACTTATAGACTAAATTGGTCAATTCATCTGGAAAATAATTGGCAGATTAATCACCAATGATAATAAGTGTTAGTTGTAGCCCTACTTTCTGTGTAAGAGATCTTTTTTCATCCTTTTTAGCAAAAAATCCTGGTGAAAACTACAGAATGCTACTGCAAATTAAATTTACATAATCACATTTTCAGCCTATTGTTAGATTGTTAACTCTTCACAGTTTTCTGTACATTTTGTCTATTCAGCAGGATATCTTAATGCAGCTATAATCAAGATGTTTGTATTAACAATGGATCACATCACATGACTGTGACTGTGAAAGGAGTTGCTTCTGGTGACAAACCCACAGTTATCTCCAAACTCTGCAGTTCCCCTCAGCTGTGTGGAGCGTTTTAGTGTCCCTCTGCAAATTGTTTTGGTTTAACAACCTACAACTAAACTGTTTATGATTTACTCTCACTGCTCTCGTCAGCCTTGTTTTCAGCTTCAGACTGCTGTTAGTAAATTGGAGCTATGATAAATCCACAGTACTGTACCTGCCCAGCACCAGCAATGACAGAGTCAGCTGGTGACTAGATAGTGAACACTGGAGAGCATTTAGCAGCTAATAGCAGCATTATATTTCCCCAATTCATGGAGACCAAAAACAGAGCTAAAAGAAGAGTGAATATGAGACTTAGAAGGACGAGTTCCCATTATAATAATAATAATAATAATAATAATAATAATAATAATGATAATAATGTTTGTCCGTACTGCTGGATGTGTAAATAGTTGTTTACAGGTGGTTTTCACTTTTGACAAGAGGTAAAGAAAAATATGTCAGTACACATTCAAAAACTTTCAGTGTAATTTGGTGGAAAGCCAGCCTAAGGGTCAAGGACTAAATACGTTTTTTTGTGATTGTTGTTGCAGATCCTGATCGAGTAGTGCCTAGTAGTGTCTTATTGCACCAAAATTTATGTACTTGTTTCTGGAAATCAACTGACAGAACAATAAGATCAAACAGCTTATTTCTCAAAATGTCTTTGCATTGCTTTAATCACTCAAAGGCTGACTGCAGACTCTCTCTTGTGTTTTGCAGCCGTCCCTTCAGCTCCACAGACTGTCATCTCCAGCGTGAATGAAACCTCTGTCATGCTGGAGTGGATGCCTCCTCGGGATTCGGGGGGCCGCGAGGACGTGGTCTTCAACATCATCTGCAAAAGCTGCGGCGGAGGCCGGGGAGGCTGCACTCGCTGCGGGGACAACGTTCAGTTTTTGCCCCGTCAGCTGGGCCTGACAGAGTCCCGGGTCTACATCAGTGACCTGTTGGCCCACACGCAGTACACGTTCGAGGTGCAGGCTGTCAACGGGGTGTCAGATCAGAGCCCCTACTCCCCTCAGTACGCCTCAGTCAACATTACCACTAACCAGGCTGGTAAGTGGGCCCATCTGTCTTTTTCTACACTTTATATTCCCTGTGTGGTTTCCTCTTCTCTTCTCTTCTCTTCTCTTCTCTTCTCTTCTCTTCTCTTCTCTTCTCTTCTCTTCCACGTCTATTTCCGTGCTGCTCCTTTGTCCCCCTGTACAGCACCTCTTCATCACACTCATTCCTCTACAAGCACATAATGCACTGTACATAGACCTCCACTAAGTAAGTTTCTTCCCTCTCCTGTATGGTGATGTATGCAGATTAAGAGCTCTGAAATGGGGAGGAGAGTGCCGTTGATGGTGTGACAGACAGAATGTGATGGCCTGTTGGTCTTTACACTGTGACCTCATCATCGTGTTTTTCAGACTGTGGCTTTGAGAGCAGGCTGCTGTCTCTCCACTTCATCTACTGTTCAGTGATTACAGCCATATTTTCATCCACCCACTTGATTGTAGTGTTAGATTTAAAAAAAAAAATGAAAAACGCACTTTTTGTATAGTATATACAGTAGTTATACAGCTATATACACGCTGTATGCTCTGAGGCCTAATGAAAAACATGTTGGTGACTGGGGTAACTTTTTTAATCTGTACGATCTTCTGGAAATATACCTCAAAATCTCCTTCAATCTCCTCTGCAACTCTTGGAGGTTTGCATGCCTTCCACTCTGTGGTTTGCGGTTGAAGTTGGCTGCATGTGTAATTATTTCACAGAGGGAGCAGCATTGATTTGCTCTTTAATTGTCTTTATGAAACGCATCATTTGGCGTGCCAAGGTTTCTCCCCCGAGCACTGATGAGCAGGGGGATACAGGCCGGGCTTATCTTTGCACTGGCTTTGCATCCCATTAGCAGCATACGCAAGTGCCTGTCATCTCTCATCATCTGTCCGTCTGCACTCAGAGCAGTCTTCTATGACTGAGCTACCTAAAGCGCTTAGTTACTGCTGTTTTATTACAGCGGACATATTGGGTTTTGTTTAACTACACCCTCACTCTCTCATTACTTTCCTCTGGAATTCCCAGATGTCCAGATGCATGCATGGTAGTTGTCAAATAGGAACTGTATACAAGTTGTATGAAGACATTTAAGAGGAGATTTCTATGCGTAAATCTGACTTGTCATAGCAAACTTCAGTGTTTACAGAAATCCGTTTCTGTAAACGCTCCATAAAGCAATACTGAAACTCTAAGTCATGCTAAAATGGAGGCCTGCATTCAAACGGCGACCTCTTTTTATTGTCTGTTTTGATTTGAGTCACTGGTGTGGTGGGTTAATGAGGGCCTGTGAGTGCAGTTAAGCGTTGTAATGAGGCCCCTGCCCCACTCTTTCTCACTGGGCCACAATAAGTCTGCCACCCCAGCCCTTGGCTTCTCTGCTTCCCCTGCCGTGGGGTCCTGGCGGAAATTGGGGGGCTCTGCGCCCTCTCCACTGAAGTGCCCGTCACTTTGAATTAGGCAGCGAGGGCTCCCGTCAGAGGGAGCTGTGAAAAGAACTCAACTCTTGCTCGCCCCCACTCCACTCTCCCACCTTCCCCCATCACCCTGCAAAACCAGGCGCACCCCTGGGACACGGGCTTGTAGTTTTGCGGTGCTACGCTACAGGGCTGGGGTCACAGGCACCAGGAGTCCATAATTGCATCTGGTTTGTGAGGCTTGGAGGTTACATAAACATCATGTCACCCCTAATTACCTCAGGCAATTCTCTGCCTCCTTCTTACACTGAGAATGAGAGCGTTAGATGGGGATAAACAAAACATATCCGTGCATAATACAGATATGTGTGTGTCAGTCAGTGTCTTAGTAGGCCTGATTTGTGGCCAGAGACTGGAGCTTTCCACGAGAGCGACAAATAAATAAGTAAATGTAAGTGGCGTGAAAGTGTGTCTCATTTCTTGTGTGGATGACTGCCGTCCTCAGCTAGGACTTGTTGGTGCAAAGGGTGGAGGCAGGGGAGGAGAGTGGTGTGAGATGTGAGCGAAACTTCTCACTCACCATCCCCAATCAAGCACCCACCACACTCTATTACCCACAGGGCTTATCCTCCCACTCTGTAGGTGGTTGGCGACAGTTCCTTCGCGATAAAGGACGTGATTGCCCTGGAAAGTGCGGCGCTTGATTACACACTGTAATGCCACACAAAAGGAGATGGCGTGCTGAATGGCATTTGAGCCCGTTTTATAAGCATATGACTAATTCCCCCAAACTTGCATTGTGTAGAATACGCTAAAGCCTCGCAGCGCCTCCCAGCCTTTTTATAATAATGACTCACAAGTAAGCCATCTATTTTGACTTTGCTCTGTCTATAAAATGTTGCTCTTTGCATGGCATTCAGAGAGCGGAGGGACTGAGACAGTCACAAATCGGATGCTGTTTCTAAGCTGCTGAGGGTGAAAACCAGTGTGTCTAGGTGTTACAATGATTTAACTGGATCTGACAGGTGAGAGAGGGGTGACACCAGACCAGTCTGACACGTAGGGTAACACCATGTGGAGATGGGTCAGATTTAAATGTATTAATGCACTGATGCATTACAAACATCTATGTTAAACATTTGGTATAGAATATTCTTGCTTTGAGCGGCTTCATCGTGTTCCTTACTTCAAAACTTATATATAGCATTTGAAAATACTGTAAATAAGTTAAACTCTCATTGAAAATTAATAAGCTGATCACACCCCAAAGCTTTAACTTGTTTTAAGGTCAAGATTTACAGTTAAACGACTGGATTTTTTAATGCATTTCATTGTATACTTTGCCTTTTTCCCTAACATTATCATGTTCTTTGTGTTCAGTCATTATTTCACTCCATTCTTTCAGTTCAGATGTTAACTTATAAGTTAAAAGGTCAGGTTTTTACGAATGAGAGAACTCAGGCTTGTGTCAGTTGTGCAGTTTTATTAGAAAATGTTAGACAGGGAACCATTAATGTGGTGATGTATTGTGTTTTTCTGGCTATGCTCTGTTTGTGATCTTCTGCTGAGTCAGAAAGAGTGAAAACAGGTGTGCATCGTTAGGCCCTCTAAGCAGTGAGTGACTTCACTGGCAAGTAAACTTTTCCTTAATGCTTAGCTGTCGTCTTCATTCCCTTTCACTACTACAGAAAATCGGCTGGACTTAACGTATAGAGTCACTACATTAATTCTTTACAGCTTACAAAGTGCTGGTGAGATGACCAGTACTAGGTGACTGGTGAGTGAAACATTCAGTACGATATGAAGTGAAAATTGTTGCTGAAACCACCGTGAAGTTTAATCAAATTGTTTTGACAGCTAAGAGGCAGTATGTGATTTTGTCCTAATCGACTTCACAGTACCACATCCTGCTATTTTGTCTTCACGCAGTCTGAGACACATGGCTGCATAGACAGGCTACAAACACAGACAAGGAGATTTATGCATCCAAAATTTGCAGACATTCATAAATCCATTGCTACGTTTTTCTATGACTACCGCCTAGTCTCAAACTATTGATTTACTAAATCAGGCTTCACCATTACAACATAAGTAATATCTTAGCTAGTAAACACAGTAATTACCTCAACCAAGCCATGTCTGTTTTGAAAGTTGGTTGGTTGGTTTGTCAGCAGGATTACACAAAAACTAAACGGATTTCCATGAAACTTGGATTGAGGATTGGTGCCGGCCCAGAATAGACCCCATTAACTTTTGGTGTGGAATGGAGGGTTTGTTGGGCCTTGGCGGACTTATGGGCACTACTGAGTGCCCTTCTAGTTTGTAAATAGATGGCCAGGAAACATCTATAACACTGTCTAATCAAGAGCAAGTATGTAAACAGAAGGTTGCTGTGGCGTTACATTTATATAGGCATAAATGATTTATTTTGGAAAGGTCTTGCTTTGTTTTATTTATGTCTGCCTTAATGCCTAAATATGTCAACTGCGGTCCACATTATCTATTTTATTCTTCACGAAAAGTGGTCATACTGTGTATTAGCAACTTGAGTTTTGTCACTTGATTCAGATAGCTATGTAACAGTTAAAGCTGACAGTTACAGGGTGTAAATATTTAGAAACATGTACTGTAATCTCTGCATAAGAACGTATTTGTGAGGAGCAATCCATTTTAATTTTGTCATGCATAAATCCACTTAGTAAATACTTATGTTAGAATTACCCAATGCCTGGACCAACAAACGGCTCGTGGTCGGCATGTCCAAGTATGTATTTCAGCTTTCAATAATATTTAGATGACACAGTTCTGATAAAGAGCTGCGTGGGAAGTTTTAGTCATCACTATATTTCATCTGTGTGTGAAGGTTTACACTTACTGTATAAAGACGAGACTGTATTTTTATACTTTAAATTATGAATACACAAACCGATAATTGTTATCTTATTTTTGCTAGCTTACTGTAGAGCTGCTGTATCATCAATTTCAGTGCATCGAAGAGAGATTATCACCTACCTGAATGCAAACCATCAGTATTCTGCTAGAGAATTCAGCAGTGCACAGCAGATAAACTAGATCTCCATATACCCGGTGTGTATGCCATATTGCAGTCTATAGAGGTTGGGTGTATTAGATTCCAGAGGACATATTTGTTTAGGCATTTCATTAACTCAAGGTGAGCTGTGGCGTCTGCTGCTGATGCTATTGAGAAGCAGAGGGGCTGAATTGGTTTCTTATCAGGTGAACTGGCTGATTGTGGAAGTGAACCACATTATTCAGAGGGTGGGGGGTGTAATCGGGCGCAGCCTTTTCATATGGTCTGGGCAAGATTTATGACTTAATTATTGTCCAAATTGCCCAGGTCCACTGTAACCAGGCTACCAGGGACTTTGCTGCTCCACTGGGCCGTGGTGTGAAAAGCACTGGTGCAGAGCCAGGTGGGACTGCCAGAATGTGTCCATACAGCAGCCAGCCAAGTGTGGCTACTACACTGTTGACTTTGGGGCATTGTCACCAGTTCAAAAAAGTACAGTCCAATGGCACATTCATGGCAATGACATGGCTTCCAAGTTGATTATCTGCCTTTATCTAATGCAGAGTGATTTTAAACGATGTGAAAGGAACCAGAATCCAGCTCATTGATGCACAAAACAAACATCCTAATATGCTTTATTTACTACTGCTAGTTATGTTTAAACAGTTTCATAAAATGTAGCTATCATACATCCTTATGTAGATGCAGTCCTGGTAAGTTAAAGACCAAGACATCTACTTAAAACAAATAAGTCATCAAATGTATGATTTTACCTGTAAGAAAATATACTTTCCAATCACTTTTACAAGAATACAGTAATAAAAGCTAATTCAGGCTGCTGTATTTTCTGCAAAATTCAGCTCTAAATAAACCAGAGCATTTGGAGAGATGCAGGCTGAAAGATAAAGAGGCTGAGAGATGGAGAGTCAGACAGGGACCACCAGTATACATGGTGTGCAGTGTGACAGTGACAGAAGGTGTTAAGAACGGCACATATGGTGGGTGCCAGTGTAGGTCAGCCAGGCAGACAGACAGGAGGCCTCAGCGTGCACCTGGAGCTCAGTACTGACAGAGCCTGGAGACAAGGCTGCTCTGGTCGTCAGCCAGCAAGCCACACATACACCGCGTTCATGCTACTGTCGATTCCGAGCAACCTGTTTACAAAGACAGATTCAGACAAGCACTACAGCAGAGCGAGTGAGATTAGCTTAGCGATAAAGTGTGTGCTAAGCAGCCTGCAGGGTAGTGGGACAGTGAGCTTCATCTGATGACTTTAAATAACCTGCGCATGCAGTATGAATTTGATTATGACTCCCCAGAAGGGAATTAGCACACGGATTGTCGAAATTAGTTAACTAATTGATCATGTTCATAAATCATTCAGTAGCCATGTGTTTTTTATGGTTACATTATATGGATCTCTTCCTTCAGGATGTGATCAGTCTGTGCAGGGAGGAGAGGAGTAGAGCGTGCACATCGCATGCATATAAATCTGGGTTAAAAGGCCAAGATCTTTTGGCCCAGTGGGCTGTAAAAGTGAACATAATGTGAGTATACAATTAATTATTGTTGAGTGCATTAGTTGTGTACTGTGCCTGAATAATTGACTGTACTTTAATGCAGTCATTTATTTACTTTTTACACACAAGAGCACAGTGATGGTGATAATTAAAAAGAGATAATAAATAAAGAGGATGAAGCAAAAAGGGGCCACGACCCAATCAGCACACGGTTTTTGAATTTATTAATTTGTATATAAACTTTATGGAGTTATCTTCAGCAATTAAGAAAATTGGTCTGTGATAAACACAATGGCACCCACCTCGCTCTTTTATTCTTTCTCTCCCTCTCACTGCCAAACACACTGTAAAGTTCCTGTGCTGACATACAGATGAAGTATCCCTTTTAGGGTGAATGCAAAACAGAGTCGTTATTGTCTGAGCGACTGTCTGGAGTTTCTGGTTTAAACACGGTGAGCTGCTTCCCCGTGCTTCTACTCAAATGTCACTAATGCCTCTCATTTTTTAATGCAGCCTCGATTCACTCACACAGATCACCCTGATCATGCGATCTGCATCCACCATCATCCCCTCGAAGGTTTTATGTGTAAATTGGGGTCAGGAACTTTATAAGCGGAGATGATCTTTTATAATCCTTACTATTGTGTGCCACTCATTGCAGCAGTCTCATGCTGGGTATATAAGCATGACTTCGACGTTAAGCCAAAAATCATTGCTGTGCATTGACATACAACAGGAGCAGATGGGCTATATAAGATTTCCACATCCTGTTTATGTTGGAAAAATGTTACTTTGGAGCTGCTGTAGTATTTCAAGTAGTGGAAGCAGTGTGACTGTCTGCCTCCTTGATGTGATTTGAACATTAATCAGGACATTGCTTAATGTAATAGTCAAAATTTTTTCCACATTTCTCAGGAGGTCTCCATTTAGGAGCAACTCAAACTAGCTACTCGTATTAGAAGATTTCAAATGTACTTTTATCTAGAGTGGCACTCAGTGGAGCGCATACCTCAGCCAAGGCCCAATATTCCCCAACAATTCAATCAAAGCCCAGTCCAATATCAAACTCCTTATCAATATATCAATCTAATTTTAAACCACCCCAAACTGCTTAACCATAATGCGCTTTTTTGTATGTAGTAGCAGATATTCCTCTTAATTTTTTCATGTTTTCATGGATTGTATCATGTCAAGCCCCATAACACCTTTTTTAAACAGCTATTCAGCTCTGTTATTCACATGTCAGCATTTTGGTTTTTGCTTTCCCAACAGAGCCATTAACTCGATAAAACAAAATGTTTGTGCATGCCACTAACCAAGTCGGAGAAAAAGAAGGCTGGAGCCCACGCTCGCCTTTCCAACATTGTAGAATATTGACATGCATTCTGTGGTTTGTGGAGTTTTTGAGTTTTTCTCCTTGCAGATGCCAGTTTGGAAGTTTTTTAAATGCAGAAAAACAGCTTGCTGATTAAACAGAGTCCAATTTCTCCCAGAGCTGTGCGATTCAAAAACCCTCATTCCACATCCCTGTGGCAGACAGCTCAAACATTGTGTCTGTTCAGCCCAAATTCATCCCAACAGACTAAAAGGACCACAGTGCATCTTAGAAATGACTCTTTAGGTCAAGTTTAGGTTCCTTAGAAACTATTTTCTAATAATTCAGGATGGCTTAGGATTTTGTCCATATTGGACAATCACATTTTTGTTTGTTTAATTGACAACATTTTAAAAGATTTATAAAGTACAACATATTAGACTTTGTCAGGTATAGAATGACAACAGTGTTTTCACAACTTCATTCAATACGCTTTTCCTGCTTTAAGACCATCTTCCAAATTGAGGATGTTCAACATGTTGAACGTCACTTAACCCACTGAAGAACCATTTTTTATGGAAGTCCCCATATCATTAACAGAGACAGTAAAGAACTACAATTACTAGTCAAATCTCATTTAATGCTCAAAGTAGCTCAAATACTGAGGATTGCGTTCAGCACCACCCACCGACATAGATCCGATAAAGAACCATACTTTTTTTGGTTGTATGACGTTCTGCTCAGTTGCTGCAAAAGAATCGTCTCTCATTTCCTGTGCAGCATTGTCTCCACACATACTTATCCGGGTTTATCTCCTCCATCTCAAGATTTGCCGGCTTGGCTGCGATTTAAACCCTAACCTCTGCAAGTATCTGAAAACTCTTCAAGCTCCTGAAGAGCCTATTTTAGAATTAGCTTATGGTGTGTTTATATGAGTGTATTATGGTAGTCCCCAATCTTTTCCCGTGCAGATGGTTTAAAGCTTGATGAACTGAAATCTCACTTTTGTAGCTTTACTGCACTGGAAAATCTTTATAGATGTAAAACCCACAATCCTTTGCAGCTGGGGAAACAGGGCAAGCTGCCAGCACGCTAGAAGTACATGCAAATATGGGCCTCTCCCTTTAAGACAGCTCGATGCGCCGCTCATAAATGGACGGCAGTCGGAGAGAGTGGAGCAGTGGTAGCCTGTTTAGGAGGCTGCCTGCTGGAAGACCAGGTGGTTTGGGCCCTTTGGGAGGGACTGTACTGTGGGGAAACTGATTTTTACAATGAAAAGGAAAAGAGATTTACGAGCCCTGACCTGTTCTCGCTACCTCCCCCATTTTACCCAAATCATAGCTCTGCTCTTTGCACCAGAACGTCTAATCATATCAGAGCCACATGGATGTAGTAGACACATCAGGATGTTTGAAGGATGCAGATAAAAGGCCTTGAACATATTCTTTCTCAGAAGCGTATGATTCATGTGCCGGTAAATGTTGGAGACTGTTCCATTTTTTTTCCTCGCCTGTTTGCAAAGAAAAAGAACTTAAGCAAGGGAGGATCAAGTCACGATGGCGTCATGTCTTGCTGTCAATAAAATAAGTCAGCTGAAGGAAATAAAAGCCACTATTTTGGTTTTACACCCCATGCTCCTCCAAGCATGGTTCAATGTACAGTTTATGTGGATATCTTCAGGACCTGGACCACTTGATACACCCTCAGTGGTAGTCTTTCCAACGAGTGTGTGTTGAACATGGGAACTCATGGCTGAGCTCCCTCTGCTGCCGTCCATCCACAGTGGTCTCATCTCAGCAGCCTTGCCCAATAAAGATGCCCATCATGTTCTTAGGAGTTCTTAGTAATGAGGCTTAACAGTAAAAATGGGTATGGTCAAAGAGAGTAAAAGCCCACCTAAAGAGTGTAGTATAATAAAAGATAAGAGAGACATAAATTAATGGGATGGATGAAAGGCTCAGTTCTGTGTGTGTTAGCAGAAGCATGCCCCATTAAATCGGCTTGGATTTAAATGAGTGGAAATATCCCCGTAAACTCCATCTTTAATTGATTAGAGGAGTCACAAGGTGTTCAAACACAATGCTCAAACATCTCTTAGAGATGTTGAGCAAAACAGAGCCTTTGTATTCTGTGTTGTTGGGCCAAGGCCAGAGCGTCATGCTAGAATAGACTCCAAAGCACCATCTTTCATATCAGATCCCAGGCGCTGTAATGAAGTGGGGTCTGAAACCCAACTCTTTGACGACAGCTGGGGCCTCCCATCCTCTCACAATTAAGCAATGCAATCTACAACCTTGAGACTTTAAATGGACCCAGGCACCAGCCTATTCACTATTTTGTGACTGATTATCTTTGAGTAGGGCTGAACAATTAATAGAAGTATAAAAATGAAATTAAAGTATGGCTAAAGAGCTGCAATTTGTTTGATGAGGATAAAGTTTGTCAAAACAAATGAATCATTGTGGAGCTACAGAGACGGCCTTGCCAATACAAATCATATTTTCCAGACATAAAGGAACATGCTTGCTTGGTACAGACTCCAGCCAAAATCAGATCATCATAATTTTTATATTATTTCAGCAAAAATGAAATTCAACAATTACCACTCCCACTACATCCATGACTCATACAGAGAGGCAAAGTCCCACTACTTCCATTGTGCCCCATAGGACCTTGTTTTGGGAAAAAAATTGTGAAGTAGTCGATGGCAAGAGACAAATACATTTTTGAGTCCCACATGTGATTTTTGTCAATTAAAAGATAATTTTTCAAGTCAAGAAAGTTTCACTTTGTTGTACAGATGGTAAAACACGATTTAGTCTTGTGAACTACATCGTCACACCAACATGGCCGTCACCTTGGCAGAGAAAAATAGTTTAAAAAGGTGAAAAGCAGAGTAAATCTGGCAATATTGGCAGCTGCAGTGGTGTGAAATGTGGTGTAGTCAATGTTGGGAGCCAGCTAATATACAGGACCGACTCTACAAGGTTTCAGTCATGAGTCATATTTATTTGTTTTATGACAAATTGTGACTTTCTTGAGTTTTGAATTGTCTCCATACATATTTTTTGTGACTTAAGGCCCGATGTTGGTCCACTGGAAGGAGATTGACTTCGCCTCTATATTGCAATCACAGTATCTCTGAAAATAATCACAATATGATTTATTTTTGCATATTGGCTAGCCCTGTCTTTGAGCTGTTTGCAGACTCGAATATATTTGGAGATTTTGAAAAATCAAACACAGTCTGTTTATATTTGACCTGGTGTTAAACACATCATGCTGAGTGTGTGGGTTGAGTAGTGTGTGTCTGAGCAACAGGGAAATTTAAAATGCCTTGTATGTAACATTAATAATCATCAGCGGTTGCTTTCCAAGCTTTGCTTTGGACATGAAAATGTTCTTGAGATTAATATATTTTATCTGCTGTGATGATTAGCAAAAGTTTCCCTCATGGCTTTGTCTCCTCTGTCCGCTCTCTCTCTCTCTCTCTCTCTCTCTCTCTCTCTCTCTGTCTGTGGTATATGGGAAAGTTAGAGACGTATTCATCAAGGCCATTTATCTTTTCAATTCAGCCATCTAATTTAATTATATAAACTTACAATCCCTGTCTTTGTCATTATAACCGCTTCGTTAGTTTTAAGAACATGAATAGAGCATTCATCGAGACAACCCATAAATACAGTGAATCCACAGTGAAAGTGGAGCTTGCCCACTTTGAAGAAATTGATCTGACTTGACATGGTTTATGATGACTTGGCTTCCACTATATAACTGACTGGGAAACTTCCTTACATCTTTGTTTTTAATTTCTAATTGTCTTAAATGAGGTGCAATCCACATGATTTAAAAATAATTGTTGTAACAACAGAGAAAATGGCTTGAAACAACTAAAGCATGTATTTAGCGGCATAACTCAGTGACTGCTGTTGACACAATGAAAACCAAGTATTTACTCAGCCCTTTAAATTATAGATTAAGTCGGGGGGGGGGGAATATTCTAGGTACACTTGAAGTTTCGGAGTACAATGGAGACTTGTAGATTCTGAGTACATGAATTAGATGTAGGAAAATGGTTTTCATATGTGGATCATTGCTGTAGGCCCTACTGCAATGAAACGTCGACTTGGCATACCGCTACATTCCTCAGTCAATTGGTGGAATGTCAGCTTAGCTTGAAATGCGTGTTCTGAATTGACTTGAAATACACAACACAGCTGGATCGCTGTTTTCTCTACAAGCCGAATGTTTCAACACTTTCTGTTTTTTCTACGCAGTCGCACTAAAAGTCACGTCTTCATTTAATTTAATCTGATACACCGAGCCTTATCGGTTCCTTGAGCTCAGACATGGCGACTGCCACCCCGCTGTCTGGAAGTTGTCCTTTAGCACAAGAAAACCACAGTGTTCTCCTCCAACAGCTTTTCATGTTGGCATGTGTCCATCCTTTGTACATGAATACATGAGCTGCCTTTGTTTCTCTGGCCCTGGATCAGGTTACTAGGCATGGCTGTGCCGTGTGTTTAATGGAAATGCTATGCAGGAAAAGGCCATGTGGCAGTCTTGACTATATGTACATCCGTAATGGGATACTCGTGAGTTCCCCTTAGAGTAACTATTTGCCTTATTAGGCTGTCGTCTTGTGACTGCAAACAAACTAGCGAGTACAGTGAGATGGAGGAGATTCCTGTGACTGGTGTCCTGACTGGATACTGTATACATTATTGTACCTCCGGCTCCAGGAAGGGGGCATGATGCATGTACGCTGCAGGGTCGCAGGCCATCGTGATGTAAGTGCTCTGCTGAGATGAAATACAGAACAGCTATTTATTATCTGCTGGCAGCAGCACATGAGGACATACTCAGTTCCCTTGACCATCACCGTTTATACGACACATCATAATTTGTTGCCTCAGATGGATGCTTCTGTTGGGGTCATAGGGCACACGAAGCAGGGCTGATTAGCTGATGAGAATGAGTAAGGTTATAAAAGACACTTTTTTTATCATTGGCTCGACTCACTGTGGTCACCTACACACTATAATTTCTCCCCTACTTCAGGACAGTAGTTGCAACATGACTACTTGATGCTACTGTAAGCATTTCTTTACATGAACAGCAAAATAAATATGATATACAGAAGATTTAAAAGCCACACACATGCAGCCCCAGAGTCTTAGATTATAGAGGCGTGTCAGTCGTAGTTTCCCAGTCAGTGGATTTTCCATAGAGAACGCGTGCCGGTGGAGAGACTTCTCTCTTTATTGCCGGGACTCAGGGGAGCCACTGTGCTGCTGGCTGAGGGCTGCGTGTGTGTGCAGCACGGGCCTGTAGGGGATGAGCGTGGGGCTTGGTGTCCATAAATCTTGCCCAGCACCCCTCCCTCTCTAACTCCCCAACCCACCCTACCCTTTCACACATACAGAGAGGGCTCAGACGCAGAGGCCTACAGGCCTTTGCCAGGCTCCCCAGACAGAGCTTTTTATCTTCAGCTTCTCTTAGCTTTACACTGACCCACGGCACCCTGAACTAATCTTAATGGTTGTTGGAGGACTTGAGGTGATCACGCCCCTCTGACCTCATGGTTGTGCTAAGAATGTACAATGCACGACTATAGTAGGCCACCCATGATGGAACAAGCCATTAAGTCTACTACTGAGTCCTCACTTTGTGTTTGCTTGATAATATGCAAATAAATCAAGCTATGGGGTGAAATTATTCTACTTTTTTCCAGTGTAAAAATATTGCTTTAAGGAAATGCATGACTAATATAGTGACTAGAGAAAAAAAATCCCAAAACAAGCAAATGTTTTGTGTTAAATGACGGATATAGTATTTAACATAAACCTACCGCACATACTGTATGATGTAAGCTACATAAAAAGTCAACTTGTCCAACTGGGATCACTGGCCATGAAACATTTGGGGAATTTGCAGGACTATCTAAGGGAGGGAGGATATTTTACAGTCCAAGCATCTTTGACTGCATTATAATTTCTAAAAATAAGTTTTCATATTGGCGCATATCGGACAACATATACGCCAACACCGATATTTCTACGTATATATCCATCGGCCTCTAGATTTTAATTTAATCCTCCTTCGTCACGAGACCTATTTATTTCCTGTTCATGTCACAATGCTTTAAAAATCAACTCGTAGTGAATTTAGTAAGGTAATCCATCACAGTCAGCAGTCTCCTACCTTGTTTTTTGTGAAGTTGCATTATCAGTGAGAGGCAGAGCAGTTGCTGGGAGCAGCTGGTGGTGTTTTTTCGGATGCTGCAAACTTCAAATGGATAATAATTATCTGCCAAATTATCTTACTAATGAGCTCTTTTAATGCCTCGAATGTTTAATCTAGAAGGCAAACAAGCAAAAAAGTGTGTGTGCAAAAAGTTAACTTTAACTCTGTTTGTCAGAGGGTGATGAGGTAATCTTTGTGTTCCCCTACCAATATAAAGGAAGCTTTGAAACATCCGAATGTTGACTCTCATACCGCTCTGAGATGGACAGGGAACAAATGTTTGCCTGGAAGGTAAAAACAAAACAAAAAAAACAATTACTTCGGAAAATATTGTTGTCAGTTAGTAGAAATTTAAAACACATGCAATATTTTGCATGGACACGCACTGCTATGGGCCTTTAAGCTCTCATCAACAAGGAAATAAGCATAAACAACTTCAACTAAATAAGATTTGAATGCGGGGGACTAAAATGCTTCACAAAAGGATGTCTGTGAGTCTTGTGATTGACGCTTGTTTAGTTTTTGTAGCCGACATTCTTATTTCATGTGATACATTGTGCTCTTAAAAATGATTAATATGAAAAAGGTGGTCTGTTATCAGCAGTATGACAAGTGCAAATTAGTTGACATTGGGAAGTCCCACGAGGCAGCCTTTGTGGTTTAGCCAGTGCTGTGACATGCCAGCCTGCGATAACTGTCTACCCATGCGACTCTCTGAAAGGAGACTGCAGTATATTACTTAGATTTTACAGCATTACACCTTTGCAGAACCTGTGAGAGTAAAGATGCTGTAAAGTCCTCTGTGCGTGACTGTGAAATCGGTCGTGATTGATGTGCCGCACCCTTAACATACTGTCTCTGTCTCCTAACAGCTCCATCTACGGTATCTATAATGCACCAGGTCAGCCGTACTGTGGACAGCATCACCCTCTCCTGGTCCCAGCCTGATCAGCCTAATGGAGTCATCCTGGACTATGAGCTACAGTATTATGAAAAGGTATCAGTCATGCAGCAACACATTCGTCCACTGAGCCCTCACTGATCCATATAAACACAAGTTCCACTTCCTTTTCTCCCTATACAGCTTAATAAATTAAACATTAATGGTAGAAACTTACTCTTGTTTTGCTCTGCATTTAAATTCAACATTACAGCACATCCTGGGAGGCATTCAGACAGAGCCTCTGAACATTGCTTAGAACTTCTGCTCATTCTCTTTCAATTATAATCACGGTCAGTCACTGGGAAAGGAAACCACGCTCAGCCCTGCAGCAGGGCCATTGGGGATTGATGCGCAGAGACTTGTGGTTGAAACAATGGTGCATTGGCTTCTGTAAAAATAGTATTGAAGGGGCAAGCTCCAACAGATCTGCATACTTTCTCACAAGAACACTCGCAGTCACATTTGTGCGTTGATTCAAGCACGATGATCACTATAATACATACAATCGCACACGTGTGCACGCGCACATATACGCAGCATTTGTCGAGCTTTTGTCTACATGCTGAGCCGTTCCACTTTTGAGTATAATTCCCCGTCTCTGACACTGCTGGAGAGAGCTGTCAAAACAATTGTCCCGGCCCCTGCTGTGGCTCAGAAGTGCGCGCTGAGCAGTGGGTTGAAGGGAGCAGCTAAAAGAGTCTCAGCCTGCACTCTCAAACCTGTCAGCATTCTGGAGAGAAGGAGTATGGCAGCGAAACACAGCTCTGATCATCAGACGGCACGGCTCAGAAAAGCCGCCTGACCTGAAACTGCCACCAAATATACCTTCTTAACTGCAGCGACTCTTTCAACCCTGCTGCTTTATCAAACATTATGATATTTGTGGTGGCACGTAATTCAGCTCTGTGGTGGTTAACTGTGGATGTTTGTGAAATAAATGTAGTGTTCAGTATTTTATATTCTGTACCGTTTCAGCTCTCAATGTTTCAGTTACAGTGCTTTAAAGATTTTTACAGCAGAACAGGACTTAATCTGTATGTGATGTTAGGTGCATTTTGTGCCCAGTACAGGGCGTTTGCAGTATTACCCACCTATAGATGTCTTCATGTATTCCATCGTTAATATTCACATTAAAATGGAAGAAAAAAAACACATCCCAGTGTTAAAAGCAAAAATTCTGAGCTTTTGTTGAGATAATTTTGATGTCTTTTTAGGCCTTAAAGGGACAGTTCATCCCAAAATCAAAGATACAGTAGTGCTATAGTATTTATCCATCCAGATTGTTTTGGTGTATGTTGCTGAGTGTTGGAGATATCAGCCGTATAGATGTCTGCCTGCACTCAATAAAGATGGCACTTGTAAATAAAAAACAAACAAAACTCAACAGTAATGTATCTTTACAGAAATCATGAACACTCAAGATAATCCATGGACCTTGAAGTGAGCAGTTTCATGTAGAAACTATTTTCTTTCCAGACCGGCCACTAATATCGGAGCGCAGAAGGAAACATGCATCTACTCATGGATTGTCGGCTAGCTACCTAAGCTAACCAAGCTAGTTAACATGATAGTTTATATCCATGAGTAGATGCATGCTTCACTGTGCACGGTGATACAGTTGAGAGATGTAGTTTGGCAGTCAGTAATAGTTCCTACATGAAACTTCTCAGAACTAGGTTTGAGGATTATCTTGAGTAATCCGGTCATGATTTCCGAAAAGAGACATGACTGTCACTTTTTACTATAAGAAAAGGAAGACATCTCTAAGACCGACATCTCCAAACTCTGTAACACACACCAAAACTATCTAGATGGATGCATAGCACTAAAGGTAAGAAGAAAAATATGATTTTTTGATTTTGGGTGAACTCATTCGTTCCCGAGTCCTCGATCTTAACCTAATATGTAATTTATTGCATTTCATAATTGTTAGCCTTTTCAGTTGCACTATAATTACTCATCTAACTAAGTTTAACATGTTGTTTTTCCATGCTAGGACCAATCAGAATATAACTCCAGCACCATCAGGAGCCAGACCAACACGGTGGTCATCCGTGGACTCAAGCCAGGAAGCATCTACGTGTTCCAGGTCCGGGCCCGCACCGTGGCTGGGTTTGGACGCTACAGTGGCAAACTGTACTTTCAGACCATGACTGAGGGTGAGAATTCAGCCAACGTTCACCAAAGCACGCAGGGCTGTTATCACCTCTCATGCGTGGCCCATCGACACACCATGTAGTATAATATGGATGCAGACAGCTGCGGGAATGAAAGGGAATCATGCTGTGAAGTAAACAGTTCAAATTCTCCAAAAACAGATTAGTGTGGCTCCAAAATTATATTATTATGCTCATCGTGTCTTTTTGAGTAATAGGAAGCATCCCACACATAAAATTCATATAATTATTTCATTATTTATGTTTCTGCATTCAAGATTTTTTCCTTTATGTGGTACACAAATGCTTTCCATTAAAAGGAATGTCTTTTTGCCATTTGCCATCATGAGCCTTGAAGTCAAAGATGAGGTCGGAGTTGTGTTATCTTACTGTGACACGACTGGGAGAAGAAGGAACATTCAGTAAACATCAGTCATGTAGGTTAATGTTAGAGCCAAGGCCTGGGTTTTCCCCGCTGAACATCTCATTTCCTTCAGCCTGCAGTGCCCAGGGCCATCATTAGCTTGAACTTTCATACAAACATCCTTGATGCTGCCACACGCACAGATCCCAGCACTAAAGATATATCAAAACTGACTCATAACTGTAAATATTGAGCAAACTGAGGGTATACAAGGCTCTTTGTTTTCGGTTTTTACCGAAAATCTTTTTCTAAGAAAAGTAGATTAGTTCTCAGTGATATTCATCTGGATTTTATGTCCTAAAAGTTTGTTTCCTGCGTCAGAAAGTAAAGTTTATTTTAATGTAAGCACTGTAATTTAGTTTTGAATAAAGCTCTGAAAATGCAACAAAAAGTGAATAAAAATGAGCAGAAAGTGAAAATGAGTTTCTCTCAGACAGTAAAACAAGGAGATTAAACTCCTGTGTTTGCACTATAATTATATAATATTTCTAAATCTGAGTCAATATTCAAAATAAACACTAACAAATTCAGAAGTATTATTTTAATTACATTTGTTACGAATTGTTTTGCATGACTGTAGGGAAACAACATTAGCCTGAACTCCCATACAGACATCCTCGATGCTGCCACACGCACAGATCCCAGCGCTAAAAATATTTCTAAACTGACTCATAACTGTAAATATTGAGCAAACTGAGGATATACAAGGCTCTTTGTTTTCAGTTTTTTTTTACAGAAAAAACATTTGTTTCTCTTTTTAAAGAAAAGCAGATCAGTTAGAAATGATTTTCACCTGGACTTTTATGTCGCCATGCGGCTCAAAAGTTGTTTTCTGCTGCAAAAGGAGACGTCATCATAGTTTCAATTCAACACTGTACTTAAGTGACAAGTAAAGCTATGAAAATTATATAGAAAGTGAAAATAAGTTCCTCGCAGACAATAGAAAATAAGTTTAAACTACAGTGTTGCTTTAAATCTGAATAAATATTCAAAATAAACACAAATAAATTCTTATTTCTTTTGCCAATGCTACCTCAAAAATCCAACTGATCCTCTCTGGTCAGAGATGTGAGTCACTTCACTTTAATCCCCCTATTTAGCATTTATGAGCACTATAAAAACATAAATGGATAATAACATACTATAATTTTCTGTTTGATTCTGTTTATTGCAATACCTCTGACTTGTGTGTTTCTGATCCAGTCGTGTAATTTTAATTACTTTTGTTTAAAATTAATTTCCGCATCTAGATAAAACAATTTCTTTCCTGATAAAAGGTCTGATCCCTTAATTCTGGGTTTCTGCAGATATGGACTCCTGATCGGACATCAGTGATATAAACAGAAGTGTCCATTAATGTATTCGTCAACAAAACAACACATTAGTGGAGGCCATTGTAAAAACAAATAATACATGATAATAAAGCACAACACAGCTGAATCATATAAGAATAAAAAGTATATTATACATTAATATACACTGTCCTTATATCTGCCTACAACTACATTATAGTGTTTTATTAATCATTTAATAAATACTGATACTGTGTTTATAAAGTGTTACCAACACGGCATCTACCAATTATTTATACTATCCGGAAGCATGGGACATCGAGGGGAACCCACCAACTCGTGTGTCTGGCTTAAATTGTGTCATTCGCAGTGCTCAAGAGAAGTGTCTGGCTCTGCCTCTGTGTGCCCATTCAGTAGCTGGATTCCTGCTCTTGGCTGCCTGATCAGTCTGGGTCTCACCCAAACATGCTCTCTCTGCTCACTTCACACGCTTTCTGCCAGATGATTTGTCCGTATCCACGGCATCTGAGCACATTCAGTGTGCTTTGGAAAATGGTCCATTGCAGCCAGTCAAGATGCCAAGATGCTCATTGGTTCATCCAGCCGTATGTCTGTCTGTCACCCATTGCTCCCTCCATATGCAGTGGCTCAGATGCTCGTCCATATGTTTCAGCTTGTGACTCTGTGTGTGTGTGCACATGGCCTTATGTTTATGTATGTGTTTCTTCTTTTTATAGAGGAATACAACACCAGTATTCAGGAGAAGCTACCGCTCATCATCGGCTCTGCAGCCGCAGGCTTGGTCTTTCTCATCGCTGTGGTCGTCATCATCATCGTGTGTAACCGGTGAGTCAGTCCTGTCCCAGTTCTTTTAAAACTGATCATCTGCACGAGCTGGCAAAGTGGACTTCTCCTTTTTAAGTTGTGCTTTTATTCAGTGACACAGCATGAAGTCTGTTTGCTTTCACAATCGTATTCTTGTTTGACTAAGAGAAACAGAAAAACAGAGTCAGCTTTCTTGTATGTACACACATACTTTGCCAGTGATTCTGATTCTGATTAATACTCAAGATGTGAGCTGTAGAGATAAAACCCAGCAGGCTTCAAATATATTAATTCTTAATACATTCCAGTCTTTCAGCAGCAGAAATACTATATAAAAGTCAACATTGCTAACATTAAAGCTCTGTAGGTGCCTCTGCTCAGTGTGTATCGAATGTTTGTAACTCTGCCAAGGTTAGGATTTCAGTTCCCACTGGGCCCACTCACATTAAAACTGTAGCTTAGATCCTCTAAAGTGTTTTGATTCACAGAAGAATGTACAAGAAGATTCTGCTCGTAGATATCCCCTAGTATTTTATTTCTTGGATGGGAGTTGGACTGTTTTGCATATAGCAGTATTTCAACTTCTTGGATTACGACTGCTTAATGACACAGGTTGAGCACTGGATTGTGGGATAGTTTGTGAACATTGCCAGAAGAAAATGAAAGAGTGTATGATTGAGAGCCAAAGTCAGTCAAAGAGATAAAAAGGTTCTAATGCACTGTGATGGCCTGATAGCAGAACTTTAAAAGATATTTTAAACGTCTTTGTCAAACTGTTGGCCTCTTAAAACGTAGCCGACAGCAGCTCCAGCAGACAAATGATGTGCTCTTAAAACATGGTGGTGAAGGTAGTGTTGAATAAAAACTGTTCCCATCATGAAAAGGAGTGTGAAGTTAATATGAAAAAAGTAAAAATAAAAATGTTCTTTTGGAAATTGGACTTTTCCTCACAAGACATATTACCTGCCTTGTATAGTCAAACTCATGCAATTTGTTTCGACATTTAGCCAATACTCACACTGATATTAGGGAGTAAAAAAATACAGATATCGATATATCGACCGATATACACGTTATTTTGCAGTGATCTAAATTTTGTTCCAATAAAGATTCAGATTCCTTCACTTTGGATATCTGCCAACATGGATTCCTGATACAATATTAATGCTCTTTTTTTTAAATATAAAATCTGTAAAAGTCAGTTTTTAACCCTTTTTCTGTTTATTTTAATGTAAAAGTGCTGTAGCACTAAAAACTGAGTCAGCACAAACAACACTGAGTTTTATAATGACATTGACAAAGACGTCGTATTTAATGTGGATCAGTCACACCTGGTCGATGCCAGGTCTGTTTAATAAAGTCAATAACAACCCTAATACTCATGCAGATTGGATCAGTGCATCACTACTTTATATTGGACGTTTAAGCATTTTCCCCCTGGCTATGATGAAGTCATTTGTCTCATAGATCATTGTTTTATTTACTCTACTGTCCCACAATGCATCACACAACCCAATGTCATCCGCCCTTTTTAAATGAAAGCTGGTGGTATTTACATGCTCACCATGTTTACCTAACAGGGATTTAACTGTACTGCACTAGAAAGCAAAATAAAGATAGGTGTGTAGTGTGACTGAATGTTGGGCTGCCTTTTCCACTGCAGCAAAAAAACAACTGCCAGCTCCTCTGTCTACAAAGGCCTGGCTCTGCATGTGATCTTAGCTGGTGTATCTTTAGTGTAGGTACACCTGGGGGTGTTTGATCTGTGTTTCTGCCCCTCCCCGCTTCCTCTCTTTGAACCGGAGCTAGAGTTCTTTGTCTTTTCCCCAGGAGGCGTGGCTTTGACAGGGCCGATTCAGAATACACAGACAAACTGCAGCATTACACCAGCGGCCACAGTGAGTAAACCACCACTCCACTCTGCCTCCTCCAGCACCACGCACACCTGTCTCCATGACAACCATCTCACACAGTCATCTCCATGGCTATCATCACACACCTGTCTCCATGGCTACCACCTTGCATGCTGGTGTCCTTGGCTACGGCCCAGCACACCACCGCTTCATTTACCCGTCCCCCCCACTTGCGAGTAATCCTGCCTGTTGTTTGACTCTGGATTTAAACACGTCAAAACCTGTGTTGAAGTTTGTGTTGTGCGCATCAACACATTTCATAGTTAACTAAATCCATTGTGGTGGAAATGGGTCAGTCTTCACTCAACGTTTAAAGCTATTAGCATGCTAATGCAACATGAGTCATTTGCCATTGTTGAAAATTTCTAAAGACTTGGTGAATGATTAGAATTTCTCAATGACTTTCTCCCGTCATACAGTGCAGAAGCACAGAGCTTAAATGGCAATAATTCAGAAATAAATCTGGGAGAGAGAGAGAGCAGAGAAGTAATTTCACCATGGCTCTGTCT
The DNA here is from genome assembly GCF_965226575.1 of Pagrus pagrus. Classification (NCBI taxonomy): domain Eukaryota; kingdom Metazoa; phylum Chordata; class Actinopteri; order Spariformes; family Sparidae; genus Pagrus; species Pagrus pagrus. The sequence continues at coordinate 7,524,613 of NC_140187.1, read as the reverse complement.
AAGATATTAAAGTTAATCCATCTTCCTGCTGCATGATTGGAAAAAAGCAGATCTTTTCCCTTCTTCAGTGTATGACCCCGTCTTAATTTGTTTATTTGATTGCGTAATTACTACCCGGCTTCATCCTTTTTATGTTAATTCCTCTCCGAAGGTAATAGCTTTCTCGATATAATCCGATCACGCTGTGCTAAGAAGACCAGGTTGTGATTCAGGTATTCCACAGCAGTTAACAGCAGAAGCCACGTGTTCCCTGGGTGCGTCGTGTCCTCTCACGCCAGTAACAGTTCAGACTTCTGCCCCTGTTATTGGTGGTCTCTGCCATCATATATGAGGGTGGTCTGTCAAACAGTGCTACAGCTTAGGAAGAGATTGTAGGGTTTTAGTAATGGGGGGTTTTGCCTGGTCAGATCCTCTCCATCTGTTCATCTCTGCAGCACGTTTCGTCAGCGTAGCGTGCCAGGTTTTGAGGCGGTGTGCATGCTCTTCCTGCTCTGCAGCAGCAGCCTAGACATGAGTTCAGTATCCATTCAAATAGCCTCAAGCCTGATGTGGAGGTGAGAGCCGAATAATCGGATTTAAAACTCGGGACACTTAAGTCCCTGAACACTTAAAGGCCACCTTAAGCCAATTTACCTGGCATCAGGGCTTAGGAGAGCCAATTTATTTCTTGGAGTGGAGCTGAGCGATCCTGATATAGGGTGCAGGTTTCTCTCCTGAGTGTTAATGGCACTATGACTCACCGGCGATGATACATATATATATTAACGTGCCTTATCACACCTAAGAAGACTGGCAGTACCATGTCCTTGCTGGCTGAAAAGCTGCACACAATAGCCATGAAGCACTAGTCATAACCACCATTTCTTACTCCACTACCGCCTCCGTCTTTTAACCTTCAACGCCTGAATGTCATGCAAGAAATCACACACTTGTACGGGAATGTGAGTGTGAATGCAAAGTGAATTGATTGTGAATGTGCCTGAATGAATTTGACTGTCAAGCCTGCAGGAGTGTAAGCATGACCAGCAGAATCAAATATTATAGTGGCTCTTTCCTTTTTCCAAGTGACTCCAGGAATGAAGATTTATATTGATCCGTTCACATATGAGGACCCCAACGAGGCTGTGAGGGAGTTTGCCAAGGAGATTGATATATCCTGTGTGAAGATTGAACAGGTCATTGGTGCAGGTAATGGAAAATCTGACTGAAACGTGCATGGAATACAGCACTGTAAAATAGGCTGGTTTAAGTTGATTTCCAAGTACAAGTGGATGCACAAAAGCAGCTTACTTTTACTTGCTCATAACACTGCGAGCGTAATAGAACCACTGCTTTTTTTTTCCCACAGGAGAGTTTGGCGAGGTGTGCAGCGGTAACCTAAAGCTCCCTGGCAAAAGGGAGATGTTTGTGGCCATAAAAACTCTGAAGTCTGGCTACACTGAGAAGCAAAGGCGGGACTTCCTCAGCGAGGCCAGCATCATGGGGCAGTTCGACCATCCTAACGTCATTCACCTGGAGGGCGTGGTCACCAAGAGCAGTCCTGTTATGATCATCACTGAGTTCATGGAGAACGGATCTCTGGACTCCTTCCTCAGAGTAAGCAATCAGATGTTTATTTTTAGTTGTTCCTGTGTTTTCTGTCAAAACATGTTGTTGCTATTGCTTTTTATAGTGCGGTTGAGATGTAATTTGTGATTATTTTATACCAATTCAATTTTATACCAATTCAATTACAGGCCTGTATTTGTGCTCTGTATATTATCAAACAGGAAGTGCCCGGTATAATCACACAGCTAATTGGTTTTCTTCAATCTGATAGTTTAAATTAATTAATTGGCTTGTCCTCCAGTGGCTCTTAATTTTAAACCAGTTAAACAGAGAAACATCAGCTTTAAAAGCAACATTATGTAACTGTTTAGGGTCAAAATAACAGCTTCAAAATCATCTTGTAATAGGGTGAGTGGTGTCTCTTGGAAAACTAATCAGTTTAGCTCACATTTATGAAAATATTACATTAGTGGGACATTAGTGCAGAAGCCCTAAATGGCCAAATGTGCAATTATATTTTTAATGCCATTATCCTGAGATCAGGAGTTAATTATTACGTTATCTCAATGAAGCAAAGATCAGTCTCACATGATAACAGATTACTCCATGTCATTCTAAATTAACCCAATATCTCGAGATAACAAGCTCGTAATTATCCGTTATCACGAGAAAACAAAAGGTCCTTCCATTTTATCGCTTGTAACTTTATGTTTATTAGATCAGCAGTCCCATGACAGCATGCAAACATGGTATCCTGACAACCGCAACTGATTTAAGATGAAATTTCAAATTAATGAGTACCTGTTATTGATCAATGCGTAAGACTGCATCAGTCTAATGCATTTATATACATACTTTGTTAGGAATACTATTCAAACACCCACCAATGTGGATAGTTTCTTTTCTTGTGACAACAAGAGGTTGTAGCCTACTGAACAGTCGTGCATCTGCCACGAGTCGATCACTGTATGTACACAGAATTGACAATTAAAGCATTTTAGTTATTACATCCGTCACAGACTAACATAGGGCTACATAGCATAAGGAAAACTCTAGCCAGCTACTCCTCGCTCTAAAAAGTAAGTGTGGAAACCAGCACTTCGTACATAAGCAGTGTGGGTATGTAATGTTCCACTCTCATGAATCCCATAAAGTCATTTACTCATGATAAATGACCTTGTTATCTCAGGACAATAATGTTTGTTATTCTGTGATAATGACATAAATAACTCATAATATCGAGAAAACAAATCAAATTTAACTTGTCATCACGGGAAAACAGAGGAAATAACATGTTTGATCCATGGCTGTTTAGGGTTTCCATTCATTAGACATCAATAATATTAAAATGTAATCATAATATTTGAAATTAGTGTCGTATTTACTGGTAAAACTAGTTATCTGTATGGTAATAATGACAAACTGCTTCAGCACATCTGACAATGTTTTGATATTAGGCTGACAAAACCTACTGCTGCTGTTGACAGCTCTGCACTGTAACAGCTTGAGCTAACGTTAACGTTAGCTTCACAGACTGACGGGTGGAGCTGCATCACTGCTTTCAAACCCTCAGGTCTCTGCTCAAAGGCTTTTATTGTGGTAAGCTTTAAAAAAATGATGCGATGATCTTAAAAGTTTAATGGGAGTTCCTTACAACTCCATCCATCAGTGTCTGTTATGCTCGACAACTGCAGAGCTACCTGCTAGCGGTCTGTCAGAAATTGAGGCGAGGCAATCGACCGGTCAACCAAGCATAAATTATTAACCAGATAAAAGACAGGATGTGTTTTTGTTTTTTCTGCAACTCACTGACTTAAGGTTAACCAAATACAAATGAGTAAATGTACCACTGACAGTTAGCTGTTACCTATTATAGCCAGTGAAATCAACAGTGGTCAGTTTTGATTTTCAGCTGCTACAAATTAAGACACAGTTTATTTTAAGTTACACTTGCAGATGGTGCTCTTGCTATTCTGTAAACTGCACACTTGTAATTTTTGTATAAAGAAGATGAATCATTCTTCCCAGAGGTACTTAACTTTAGTTATTCAGACATCTGACAAATAAGGACTCATATCCCTGTTGCACATTAACTCACACCAGCAATCCTGCACACTTATTTGTCTAATAATGTGACATGTTTATACACTCATGCACAGTAATCCCACTTCAAGCAAATTATTTTTCTCTCCTGTGTAGTTAAAATATTGTCAGCCAAGTAGAGCTGTTCTCAGCTATGCTACCACGCTTCAGTATTAACACTCACAGACTCTGTTTTCCTCTCGTGTTGATTTATTTAATGTTCTTCTCTCTATATTTTATTGTTCAATAATCCAAAAAATAGATCTGTTTTTCTAGTTAGACTCCAGGACCTTTGCTTCTCTTTGATGTTTCACTTGTTTTTTGCTTTGCATTCACCGCACACACACATTTTTTTTTCTCAGACTCCCTGACACGAAATATGCAGCGCTCATAAGTTTATGGTATTTTTAATTTTCATAATCTAACCAGAGGAGGATATTACAGAGAACCTACCGTGTTCTCCCATTTACAACCCGCATAAATAATTCACACACTTTGCAAGACTTTAAATGAGATGTCAGATATCAGAATGAAGCTGGCTATGAGATGTCACACAGCCCTTTACCATCTGCCTCGGGATGTTAGTGAAATAAAAACAAATTTTTTGCTAATGTGACTTTTTTGGGATGCTTTCATCTCCCCTAATTGCTCTTTTTGCATTTTTGAAATGAGCAAAAAAGATCTTTTAATTTATGGAAATTTGAGATGTATGATCTCTGCCAAAAAAAGGTTTATTTTTAGTGCAAATGATGTAATGGGAACTCTCTGTTTAATGTAACACAGAGACTATGGCAGTGTAAGTACTGTGAGAATGCCACATTATAGATTAACTTAAAGGGTAATGCCACTATTTTGTTTACATTAAAGTGTGTTGACAAGTGAGAGTACAACTACATATGTGAAAAAAGTAATATAAAGCCTTCTGTGGCTCCAGAGGAAGCTGCATGTAATCAGATAAATTGCCACCAGTAATGTCACTCAGTGGCTAGGTTGCATTGTGGGTAATGTAGGCAACACAATTTGAAAAGAAAGACGAAAGCATGGAATGAAAAAGGCGATGTCTCTGTTTCTGCTGTATCAATCGGATCAGAGTGCATTGCTAGACCAGTGGACTGCTTTTCAAAAACTAGAGCCTACATTACCCACAATGCAACTGCCACTGAGTAACATCACTGGAGGTTATTAATCAGATTAAGAGCCACAAAAGGCTTCATACTTTTTCCACATATGCAGTAGCACTCCCCAAGACCTGTAAACACACTTTAATGTGTAAAATTGATAGTTACCCTTTAAGCCACCACCTTTTCTGAAGAAAACAGTTTATACTGTCTGATTCACTACACTACAACAGAATTGTGCAGTACAAGGTCGTGTTTTGTGAATACAGATAAGTAGTATAGAGTAAATTATGTAGACATTAAGAACCTTTTAGTTTCATGGAAATAATGAAGAATTTAACAGAAAGCCTGAATGCAGTGTCTGCCTCTTTAAATGATTTCCACCAGTTTAATACCCGCCCTGACAGTCAGTTTAAGCCCTCTGCTGCAAGCCTACATCAAAACCTTCCTCAAGAAGACGACATGCAAGCTCCTGTCAGCACACTGTTCAGACCGAGTCTTTATTTGCATTCTGCCTCCGACCTCTGAGACACAAAGCATCAGCTCTTTTTTGGAATTTGATCTCGTGGTGAAGGGTGTTTGTGTATATGTAGATGTTTGCTAAACATATTTGACAGCACATTGTATTCAAAACAACAGCGAACCTCTACGGCACCTCACGGTGACAGTTTATGACAACAATTGCTGACGGTGTCAGAGTGTGTGAACACGGCCTGTGTCTCCTCTGAGGTGATTGGTGGGTGGTTGTTTACAGTGGGCACTGCAGTCTGCACCGTCTCCCCTGCAGAAAGGTGCAGCGTAGAGAGAGACGAGGAATTGGGAGAACAGATCGATCTGAAAAGTCCACCTTTGATATAAAATGTGTAGTATAAAACATTATTTATTCACACAGTACCATTAATCCCTGGTTCTTTCTCCCCTCTAACCTGACCCCAAAGACTTTGGAGGAATCTTTCCAATTAAAGTATATGCAAACACAGCACTCAGATTAGGTGGCGATGTGTATTTGTGAGAAAGGTTTCATGAATAATGCATTCTGCTTAATTGCTGTGGTACACGAGGAAGAGCAGCTTGACGTGAGGAGAAGCATCCGCTCGGCTAATGAGCAGCCAAGTGTTTGAAAGAGAAATAGGCTAGTAAAGCGGTCATGCAGACTGTTAATATAGCTCTGCTCGGGGGGCTCTGCTCGCCTGCCCTTCCAATTCCCTCTCTTGGCCTTTCCGTCTGTCCACACCCGTTCCCGAGCTGCCATGCCTCGTTCTCTGGAATCTTCTGTTCTCCGGACGTCGTGGTGGGTGGTGGGGAGAGTGCAGGTGTGCGCAGTTGGAGGCACAGCTGCACCACTGCTCCAGACGCTCCCCATGCATGGGGTAAAGCCCTCACCAAACCGTGGAGGGGAACAGCTGTAGACAGCCAGCCAGACCCAGCTTAGCCCTGCCCAGCCCTGAGACCAAGCCGAACCTCGCTGTTACTGTCCTTCGGGGCCTCTTCAGGGAAACTAATACGACAAAGTAACTTTTCACCATTAAGCACATATGGGTTGGGTTACAAGCAGACATGTCAAAATTAAATGATTTATAATTTGACTAAAAGGAGTTAAGTGGGAGTCAGTTTGTATTATTAATGGTGTATTTTGTTAAAATGGGCTGCATGGATGAAGAGCTCTGAGAGAATGACTCTCCCAGGTGGAGGCTTTCAAGTTCTAGTGGCATATTTTTTTTGTGTTCGTACTAGATTGAGACAATCCTCCTATAAAATCGTCTCAGTCTGTGCTGCTTTCAACCCTTCAGCTCAACACTAATGAGGCACAATAACAAGTTTCTTGCTGTACTGACAGCATGATATTGAGATGTATAAGGCTACAGCTAAGTATTTCTATTGTTAATTAGTCTGTTGATGATTTTCCTGATTAATCAATTAGTTGTTTGGTTTATAAAAATGTCAGAAAAAGGTGGAATTTCTCAATCCGTGTTTCCCAAAGCCCCAGATGATGTCCTCAAATAGAGCTGAATAAGCAGAATTCATTTCTTTAAGTCTGTTGCTTATTTCTTATTCTTATTTCTTACGTGAAGATTCTTTAATTGTGTTAAACAGTTGTTTAATTGTTTAAAATAGATATGTTGTTTGTCTTAAGTTTGTTTTTTGTTTCTTTATTTGAAACTTTTTATGCCGCAGTCTTGAACAGGATTTCAATTTCAGTGGGAATATTCCTGGTAAAATAAAGGTTGATAGAAAATAAAATAAATAATCGATTATCCAGTTATTGCCTCCTCTTTATGAAGCACTCCTTGCACGAAGGTATTATAAGACAATCTCTGTGTTTTACAGCAAAACGATGGGCAGTTCACTGTCATCCAGCTCGTTGGTATGCTACGCGGCATCGCCTCAGGCATGAAATACCTGGCCGACATGAACTACGTGCACCGTGACCTCGCTGCCCGAAACATCCTGGTCAACAGCAACCTCGTGTGCAAGGTGTCGGACTTCGGCCTCTCGCGCTTCCTGGAGGATGATACATCAGACCCTACCTACACTAGCGCTCTGGTAAGAAACACTCGAGTCTTACATTCCCCTCAGATCTAGAGTCGGGTCAGACAAGTGTAATATAGAGTATTTTTTTCATCTTGTCTGACACTATCTGAACGTCCCTGATTGATAGACCCATTCATCCGGCCCTGCCAGTTGGTTTTATTTGACCCAGGTCTGACGTGCACTCCCACACTGCTCTCCCTATCAAGACAAACATCACCCCTTCACCTGTTCTTCCCTTCCTCCTCATGCAGTATTTCATGTACCACACTTCACTCCCAGGGGTTTTGTTATATCCACCTCCCAGTTTGTATTACCGTCAGCATTGTTGCCGTGAACAGTGTCTCTCTCCTGAGTCAGGACACTGTGACGGTCGGGTTTCGGTCTCGTTTCCTTCACCGAGGTTGTTGCCCTTTGTGTTTGCAGGGAGGGAAGATTCCTATCCGATGGACTGCACCAGAAGCTATCCAGTACAGGAAGTTCACCTCTGCTAGTGATGTGTGGAGCTACGGGATCGTCATGTGGGAAGTCATGTCCTACGGAGAGAGGCCGTACTGGGACATGACCAATCAAGATGTATGTATTACTCTTGCCTATAGTCATTGGTGTTGAGTTAAACATTCTTTGGAAACGACGCTTCACTACACACGTACTGTAGATTTTTTGCTTCATGAGTTTCATTACAGCCGCAGACTCCACGGAGATAAATTTTGTCATTGTGTCTGCTTTCCTTTAGCTAAACAGCAGCTTTCACTCATGGGTTTTATATGAAAATTCCCCCACACTCGCCACAGAGACCTAATCAGATCATTTGAAATGCACAGCAGTGCTCAGTGGACAATTTCTGCTCTTGACTGGAGCCTCCATTTCCTATCTCCCTCTGGGTAGCGGAGGAGAGAGCAAATTATGGAGAGAGAGATAATGAAAATAGTTTCAAATTGAAAGTGAGAACACTAATGTGCTAAGAGGGACTGAGGACCTCAACGGTTATCTTATTAGCAGCTCCAGATAGTGTTTCTGCTCCATCGGGGTCCTCGTTTGGAGGTCTCATGAATGAGATTAATCTGGGTTTGAATGGAGCTCCTTTAATGGCTCTGGTAATGAGCAGGGGATTGTGCGTCCTCGTCACAAGTGTCCTCCAGGTTGTCTCACTCTGTTAGCCGTGCACCACCTCTGCGTGTCCCCCCCCGACCAACAACATCACCGGCCAAGTCGGACGAAGCTTTAATGTGGCTTTACAGAGAGAGAGAGCATTAAATAGTTTGTGGAGGCAGAGATGAGGTCACTGCTGGCAGGATGTGAAGTTGGTGGAATAAAGTTTATATTCTTAATGACCTAACTGGTGTTTAACAACACTTCACATGAAGAACTAATGGGCTGATTTGTGCACACATATATGTATTTATACATTAATATGAATATATGTTTAAGTAATACTGTAAATATAATTTAATAGTTTTGACTCATAGGCAGTAACGTGCAGTAATGACTCCAGCAGTTGTTTTTCACCACATAGTGAGAGGCACAGACGCTCTTGATCATCAGTAGTGCAAATAATTACTGCATATTTGACACGACTGTTGTGAATGACACTAGACTTATTATCCAAAGACATCAAAGCTAGTGCAGCAGGGCTCATATAACCTGAGAGAATGTGGGGTATACGTGTAGGTATCGTGGTGGAAAGTAATTTATTTCGAGCAGCAACGATTAGTCGACTAATCTATTCGTCAATAAACAGAAAAATAATCCCCAACTACTTTCAATTACTATTAATCATTCACGTTATTTTTCAAGCAAAAATGGCAGAAATGACTGTTTTCAACCTCTTAGACATGGAGATACTCGTTTACTTCTGTTTTATAGCTTACCAAATAAATATCTCTGAATTTTGGACTGACAAAACATTAAAAGACAGAATTTTTCTGTTTGTTTTTTTCTTCTGATATTTTTAGACCAAACGATTAATCCGTTTATTTAGAAAATAAGCAAGAGATGATAATTCGATAATGAAAATATTAGAGATATATCTGTATCGGTATTTACTGTACCTGAGCCTCGCTGTAGTTTTTCCATTTCCTGCTGCTTTATACTTCTCTGGTACTTTTTTCTCTGCTTCATTTGTCTGACAGCTGTAGTATAGTGAGTATTAAATAGTACAGTAATAAAAGCGACTTTTCAGGTTAAGATTTTACATAGAAAATATAATAAGCCTTTGAAAACACTGCTTAGTTAAAGATTAATTGAGTCGTTACCAATCCTTTTGGTTTTAATAAAAAGAAGCTGTATCTATCTGGGGCCCCCGTTTACTTAGCCAATCCACCAAAACCCTCTACATTTCTGACATGGCTCGATTTAAATAAAAATAAAAGGGTTCAATATGTGTCAAAAAAAAGCAAAGTTTTGTGAAAAGTCCAAATAAATCAACATAGAACAAGTTAATCATCTTCCAGCTCCTTCAGTTTATCTTGTGACCCTTTGAAGCAACATAACTGTTTGGACTAAGACCTCAGTTTATAATGCAGTTAAAACTCGCTCCACTCCAACCAGCTTCAACACTAAAATGCTACTGACACACAGATACACTACTTTTAATGATAAAGTAATCAAAAATATAAAAATATATCAGTCATGAAGGACATTTTATAGCATAAAAAGTACATTTACTTTTGATACTTTAAGGATATTTAGTTGCAGATGCTTCAAGAAGACTTGTGAGTACAGGACTCCTGCAGTATCTTACACTATTGTATCGCTGCTTTTACTTCAGTAAAGTATCTGATCGTCCATCACTGGATCGTGTACTGTGTCTCCTCTCCATCATTCGATCTCCATTTTGTAGAGCCTTATAGGAACCCTTAGAGATCTGTGTCTCCCCCTGCAGGTCATCAATGCCATAGAGCAGGACTACCGGCTGCCCCCTCCCATGGACTGCCCCAGCGCGCTCCACCAGCTCATGTTGGACTGTTGGCAGAAGGACCGCAACAACCGGCCCAAGTTCAGTCAGATCGTCAACAACCTTGACAAGATGATCCGCAATCCCAACACGTTGAAGGCCATGACCCCGTTGTCTTCAGGGTGAGCGACAGGAAGGCTGCTGATTTAAATTCAATTTGTTTTATGTGATTTACTTGTGTTCGCATTGTCTGCCAGTAACGCTCGGAGTCAAAACATATGCTGTGGCCTTAACTGTGTTCCCACTGGGTGCATGTGTGTTATATCTTGTCTCTATAGGCTGCCCACAACACAGGCCTTTGGTTTGAGCATCAGTTCACATTGATGTGGATAGCATGTAGAACAATATTATGCATCTGATCGGCGTTCCTCTTCCGAACAGGAAACTCATACTGCTGCTACAGTGCCATCCGCAGCATGGCTCACTTTTTTCCCGAACACTGTGTCTCTTGTTTCTCCTGGCGCCGAGCGGTTATGTAAATTAAAGCCTTTTGGTTTGATAGATCAGATCCTTCCCACGAACGCTTTGGGCGAAACCTGGATTGAAGCAGTTGTGCAATTTTCAAAACAAAACATTTTGAAGCGTTTTGCTCTGGGTGTTAGTTTCCTTCGAGAGCCAGGGTTTACTGATTTCCATTATCCCTGTCTGTACTTTCATTTGTGGTGGAGCGCAGGACCGAGGGCCAGATTTTCCACAGACACTGAGTGGATATATTGGCTCCCTGAAGCCTATCACTTCATTTGGAAAACACACTTTATGAGGAATCAGTTTGGAAAATGTCGGTTCATGGATAAGGCCAGTGGGATTCTCTCGATTCTGTCTAGCCTTTTGAAAATGTAATGTAATAATTCATGTTTGAATCACACGCAGGTGGTCTGGGCTGGCTGTGATGTCAGACATGCCACTTTGTATTTTCATTATTTGTAATGGCTTCTTCTCGTGTCCCCCCCCTCAGTGTTCATCTCCCTCTCCTGGACCGCAGCATCCCAGACTTCTCCAGCTTCAGCACTGTGGACGAGTGGCTGGATGCCATCAAGATGGGCCAGTACAAAGACAATTTCGCCAACGCTGACTTTTCTACATTTGATGTGGTGTCCCAGATGACCATGGAGTAAGTGCTGATGATTCCTGCCGTCCTGGGCCTGATAAGCAGGGGGAAAACAATCTCACGAGGCGGGTTTGCTGAGTCTCGTATATCCCCAAAACCTGAACGAGCACCAGACTTTGCCTCTGGCCCGTTATAAAAGACACAAGCTGCGCTGTGTGTAATTAGCAGATCGTAATACTGCAGTTACAAAGCTGAACAGTGGGCACAATAGCTGGAAGCCATAACAGTTCCCTTTATTCTCTGCCATGTGTTAGCAGGCCTCGCCATGACCTCAGTTTAAGGGCTGAGAGGAAACATCGTTACTTTGGGTTACGGGGTAAATTATTAGGAGAAAAATCATTCATTATGTCAAAAATGCCCAATAGAAATCATTCCAGTATCACGAGCCAGAGATTAACCCACAAAGATGTTGAGCTTCAATTCTCTGAACAAAACAGATGGTAATGTGTAATCCAATAAGTGTGATTGCTGTTGAGATTCAGAAGAATCAAGAGAAAGAAATTTTATTATTTTACTGTGGATCAAAAAAGCTGTTTGAGGAAGTTATGTTTGGAGCTGATGCCACTCCCTCCTTACGCAGTGTAACTCGCAGTTTATTTTGGCAGTTTTGATTTGGCTTATGACCCCGAGACGAATGATGCGTGTCTACAAAACACTAGAGTCAATGAGATGTTGTGAATTTGCAGTCATTTGTGTTGGTGGCAGTAGTTGGGTGGGGCTTACCACAACTGTCAGTCACAGAAAAAATAAACACTGAAGTGGCATCCAAACATTTTTCTATGATTATATACGCTTTCTGGCCTCAAAGACGGTTGAACACGCAGCTGCTTCTCTGCAGTATGACAGTGTTTCACGCCTGTTACTTCACTGTCATCTCAGTCTTCAGTCGTCACGATTTGTTTCAGCTGTTTTCTGCCAGCCTCCTCGTCAGAACTCCATATGTTACCTCGTTATTTAATGTTGCTGATATTTTTAGACAGATAGATAGATAGATAGATAGAATTTTAGAAAATAATGTGCAGGATTTCCACCAGCAAAGTTTGTTTGTCACTCGAATAAGAATAGCTGGTCCACCTTAAAGGTCAGTCCACCTTAAAGGGGCTCTGTGATGTGTCTTTAGTTTATGTTAGCAGGCTCCATTACTAAACTAACGTTAGCTACGGTTGCTCCCTGTTAGCGGAGTGGAGAGAGGCGCTGAGACGAGCCACTCGAGAACGTACGTAAAGTCACATTCTTTAGTGTGTCGCGGAAAATCCGACCCCGGTCCTTTACAAAGAAATCCACAGTCCAGCAGCATTAAACCGAGAGAGACGTGGAAGGTCTCATTTTTCACGTCACGTTACAGTCCGCTCACATATGGCCAATAACAAAGTGATAATGCATTTGAATAACTACAAACTGTTACATAGAGCCCCTTTAAATGGACCTGGGTCGAAGTTGTCGCTAACTCCCTGGCTAACCACGTTCACTATAATCAGCAGCTTGCAAGAAAGACACAACTTGGACTGGGTCATGAGGAGTTGTGCCATTTATTCACAGACGCACAGCCTTAACCGTACACACCGAGCACTGCCGCGTTCACCTCTGTAACGTCGCTGTGAAACTCACCGTCTCACACATGCTCTTGTTTTCTTTTCATTTTCTCTCCGTCTCCCTCGACACTCGCTAACTTAACTCACACAACCTCAGCAACATCTGAGTTATTCCTGAAAGGAGTTTGCTACTTGAACTGTATAACACTTTTTAGTTGGAAATCAAAGGTACAAAGATATTTTAAAAAAGATTGTATAATGTTTTGGCACGGCGGGCTGCTGGTGTTGAAATACACTGACGGAAACACTGATGTGTGTGTGTCAGCTCACTGCCGCAGAGAAGAGAGAGTGATATGATAAAAGTGCAGCTATTAACTGTGTATTGATACTGCAGAGAAGGAGGATTGAAGCTATTTCTGATATTCTGAAATGATATGTAATTTTGATAATTGATACGGCTGCTGATAAATAGGCAGGATATAAGATAATTAGATAGCGAGACAGAGACAGAGGGAAGGAACTGTTTATAGTCTGTGGTCTGACATCTGCTTGTGTGTCTCCTCACAGGGACATCCTGAGGGTTGGTGTGACGTTAGCAGGCCATCAAAAGAAGATCCTGAACAGCGTCCAGATGATGCGGGCGCAGATGAACCAGATCCAGTCGGTGGAGGTTTGACCCTGCCGAGCGGAGCAGAGGGGGAATAAAAAAGGCGGTTGGGATGCAGGGCTCTGGGTGTTGAGGATGGAGTGGATGTTTTTTTCGCGTTACAGTGTGTCTGGTCTTCCCACCGGACTACCATTCATCCCCCCGTTCCCCTCTCCACTTCCCTCTCTCCTCCTCTCATCCCCTCACCCTGACTCTCCCTCCATCCTTGGGATCAGCTGTGGAGAGTCGTGGAAAACAAGAAAGTCTGTGCGATCGGAGGGCGTCGGAGGGCCCACAGCCGACCCACGGATTTTGGAGCTAGAAACACGGGAGGTTAGAAGTGACCAGCAACACGTTTTTTCAATCTTCCACCAATTTTCATTTGATGTTGAACATTTTATTTTTTTGGTTTTGTTTGTTCTGATAATTTTGTAAAGAATTTTTTAAAGAAAAAAAAAGAAAAACTGAAGAAAAGGCAAGGAGTTTATCTAAATTTATAGATGATATAAGGTTGTACACTAGACGAACTGAGTAGGAAAGCTACCCTTTAAAAGGGCAAAAAAAAAAAAAAGGAAACAAGGAAGAGTTGAGGAGACGAGCCCATCCTCAACAAGGTGTGGATATTGTCTTTGCCATTTTTAATTTTTGGACATCGCGAGGAAACAGAAATCTCTGTGGGCCTCTGAAAAGGCAAACTGCGGAGGAGACCGAGGGACCTGACGTGCACTCCCAGCTGTTTCCCCAGGAGAGAAAATAAATCTAAAAAAAAAAAAAAACATGAAATGGACAACTTTTGGCATAGACTGATGTCAAAAAAACACATTCGTTCAGACTGACAACTCACCGAGTGAAATCGACACTCGAGAAAAAGAAAAAAAAAACATTTTTCTCATTGCAAGTAATTTTCTATATTGTGTGAAATTTTGTGATGAAGATTCCGTCTCACCATGCTTCCTCTCACTTTAGGCAACAAAGACGAGTTTGTTTATTATTTTTTCCTTTCACAGTGAAACACTCACAGCTTGCCAAATAGATCTCTTCCCTTCTCTTGCACCCCAGTCATGATCCTGTACTGTACATATCAGATGCACTAGACCTGCCACGACGCGAGGACTCAGAAAACAGTTGTAATCGATCGGTTCGGGAGCAGAAGAACTGACCGCAGGGAGGATTTTTAAGTTGTTTTCAGCTTCGGTTTCTTCTCTCATTCTGTGAAAAAAAATAAAATAATAGCTTGTTAAAAAACTTCCTCCGTAGATTCACACGAAAAGAAACAGGTTCTACTGTTTACATCAGCACACACGCACACACACACACACAGACACAGTACGTCCTGATATAGCATCCTCCATCACATTGTTCATCTCTGTGCATATGTGCACATGTCGCACGTGCACACCACATGCACAAAGAAGCCGTGGCTCCCGTCGGGACTCGTGTTTGATCGCATGCTGAGTGAGTGGTTAATTTCACAGTGCTTTGATTTGCTGCAATTACTAGAACTCTGTTTGGTAAGAGCTTGGATTTGACACACTTTACAGATTATAATGTGGCTGCATTATACTCAATGTTTCTTCTTCTTCTTCTTCTTCTTCTTCTTCTTCTTCCAGTTTTCCTTTTGAAGAGACATTTTTTATGTTTAAAGTATTACAGTTTTGATACCACACATGGTTATTTTACACACATAGACTTTACAATCAGGCGTTTGTTGAATGAAAAAACAAAAATGCAACGTGTTATATTTTTGCAATTTCTGTATGGATATTATTGACTTGTTATTATGATCACTTTTAGTTCATTTTTTTTTTTTTTTCCTGCACTGAGTCGACTGTTTGACTCCAACAAACACTCTGGATCTTCCATCAATGCTTAGAAATTTTTATTTTGAAAAACATGAATCATGTTGGTGCACAAAATGTAGATAAACAGCCCTGATTTTTATTTTACCGACAGTGTATGCATTTCTTGTACGGTTTCCTGTGAACCATACTGTCTCATGAGTACACAGCTGTCAATCATCGTTTGTGTTGTCATCTGTAACCTGGCGTAAAAGGTGCGTGAGGGGAAACACGGAGCTGGTAGCGATGCAGCGATTCCCCGGAGAGTTGCGGGTTTATGTACACAGCCAGTAAACGATATCAGCAGCGCGGAGTTCCCACTGGGCTCCGCTTCGAGGCCTGACAGCCAGACATGGACGTCCAGCTGTGAGCCATCGGTAAGATGTGTCCGGTCGCAGCGGGGCGGCCGCACCCCGATCACAGCCGCTCTGTCCGGGTGCTGATTCCCTCTCTCTCCCCTTGATCACACACATGCCTGTCAGCCACCTGTCTGCCGCTTCCTACTGATCTCCACACAGTCGGCTTTCTGCAGTTGTCTGGTTTCGTCTCGGCGAGTTCAAAAGCACCAACAGCAGCGGGCGAGCTGACACTCATCAGTGGTGCAGTTGTCTGATGTCTTGTCCTGATGCTGCATGTCTCCGACTATGTGTGAAAAAGATCCCCTCAGTCCGGACAACGATTCTCAGACTTGACCTGAGTTTCTGGTGGTGTCACTACAGACAGCTTTAAGCACCAAAGCCCCCTGTCGCTTTACCTTTCATTATCTCTGGCTGTCCAGATAATTCAAAGGCAGGAGTCGAGGGATTTTTTATTCTCTTTCTGCTACGTAATCCTCTCCTCGGTTATTTTCATCTCCAGTTCAACACATCAGAAGGCATATTTTCCCTGGAAGCTTTTATAACATGAAACTGGAGGAGGAGAATCATGAGCTGTTAGTCATAGCTGAGAGGCGAACGAGAAGTGATGCTGTGACCTAAATGCCACCGATGCCAACATGCAGTTTGCTTTTTAAACTGAGCTTTAGACCGTCTTCCTTTTCCATTTCTCAATACTTAACAGCTCATCAGTTTTACGCTCAGAGGCCGTACATCTTCTCATGGTACGGCAAATATTCCGTCGTCAGGAAAAACACTTAATGTTGTACGAAGAAATTAATCTAAAGTATACACAAGGCTGCTGAGTTTCTGCTCCGGGCTCCATTAAAGCTCATTCGGGCGCTTGTCCACGGATCCTGCCAAGACTTTGAGTTATTAATCAAGCAATTATCCTTGAACTTTGCTTGAAGGGACTACCTTAAAGAAATACTTACTGCTAGACATAAAATAGTGCTGAAGTTGACTTTATGTTGCATACTGCCAGCGTGCGGGAATACTTGTTGTTGAGCTCCTTTCGGAAAAGGATTAGTTTGGTGTTTTTCCAAAAACCTTTTTCGATTGAACGTGGAGTGTTTGAAAGCACTGCATGAAGTATTTATGTATCTTATGGCTCTTATGGCACAAAAAGAGACGTATTGTTGCAGGTTCAAGCTGTGCAATGATAGTGCCACAAGAAATTGACGCACTTATGTCAAGTGTTTCAAGTGATTCTGATTCAACAGCAGACCGGCTGCTTTTTCTTTTCTTCACACCAGAGCTCGCAAGCTGTGAAAAAAAAGCCCTGATCTCCAAATTCGAGACTTTTGAAAAATGTATGGAAACCGAGTTACTAATTCATCTGGTGCAGTTTTTTATGGAGGGCATATTTCTGACAGATATTTTATGTGGTGATTATTCTTTTATCACCTCTCTGAAATTAGATGAATATTTCATTTAAGTGAACTTATTGTCCATTACCGTAAAGATTTCTCACAGAACAAAAGGGCAGTCTGAATATTGGATCACTGGTTAAGTTAAATCCGCTGTTTTTCAACTCAAGATTTGTATATACGGACGATTCACTCGGTCATGTCCCCTTCCTCGAAGCGGTTTGTTTTCTCCCGTTCACTTCCCACTTTGCAGATGAACTTTTATTGTGACGTTTTACAGCGCCAAAAATATGCCATCCACACACACAGACTCCAGCTTCTCTCGGTTGAAAAACTTTTTACAGTTTTCCTCTGGAAATTGAAGTAGGCGCGGCGTGGTCGTGACTCTCATGATGGTTTCACACCAGCGTTTGGCCCGCTGCAGCTTTTTCAGCAAAACATGCTGTACTTTCTCCTCTTACATCTGTGAAGCAAATAAGTTTTAAAAAACCACTCAGTCCTGCCCTCACCGTGTGCCAATTTTTGAAGGACGGAGGAAAAACCGTTAAGTCTCAGTGTTACTGTTACATGATAGTGTGCATAAACACGAGCAGTGCCAGGCTGTACCCGCTGGGGCTGCGTTTGAACGCCGCCCAGCCACAGCATGGTCAGAGTGAGAGGTCTGCCTCCCGTTGTAGAAGACAGAAAATGGCTCCTGTTTAAATGGATGCAGCACGAAAGCACCGGAGCGCCCTCTACTGCTGCGGTGGTTTACATGTAGCTTGTTGGATTTTTTTCAGGTGCAGATAGTCTGTGAATGTTGCAGCAGGACACTTCAGCAGGCTGCTGATGGACAAACGCTGGCTGCTGCTCAGAGGGAGCCGGCGTCTTTCCCTCTGTTTCAGACCACTACAGCACCTGTGTTCCCCGATATGACCCTGTGTTCCCCTCTGTTGCCCCCCCCCCCCCTCCCACCACCACTCTGGCTGTTGGTTGTTACAGACGGGGGATCTTCACGCGTCCCCCGGTCCTTTAAAAGCCCACATTATAGACCAGTGCCGGTTCAGACCACTGTGACTGATGTGGGAGATCCTGTATTTCTGTATAAATGTATATTGACTGTAACCCTGTGAATGATGTAACAATTTCATTATTTGTAATATTGTCATTGGTTTATTTTCTAAAAATGGAAAGCCCAACTTGACTCTCCTCAATAAAAAATAAGATCTGTTATAAAACAGCGATGAGTTTTTTGTTCATTTCAACATAAAATCAAGTTTGGACTGTTGATTTAAAAGAGGTGATGTGAAATCTGGTGCGTCCAAAAGATTATTCTTAAAACATGGAAACATCATTCATAAATGGTAAATGTATAGTTAATTAAACTTTAGTTAATAGTTGTTTCACTGTTAACAAACAACAAAATGCTTTATAAACCATTTAATAAGCAATTGTTTATTATAAAGTTGCAACTGATGTTTATAAACCTTTACAACTGCTTTATTAATCGTTTATGAAGCTTTTCATTGTTTACAGTGAAATGACTATAAGCTAAAGTTAAATTAACTGTAAGTTTACCAGTTTATCAGTGATGGTTGATATCACAAGAACAGCAACTATTTAAAAACAGCAGGAAATAACTTCAATTTGATTGAAAATTTTATTATTTATTTCTAATTGATTTAAAGTTTGTAATGTCACTGATAAGTGTTTTTTTATGAGATGTGGTCAAATTTAAGTTAATGTAACATTATTATCATAATAGGAAATTGCAGCAACTGCATATTTGAATTTTAATTTAAATTGCGTCAAGCCTGTATTCTTCAATTTTGACTGTTTTTTTTTAAATATAAAAATATTATGCCTTAGAAATGTTTTATTTCTGTAAAATAAAATTTAATTTGCATTTAATTTGCAGAAACTACTAAAGAGAGCTGAAAGTCTGACACTACTCTTTACTAGTAGCCTACTCAGATGAACAGCTAAAGCAACGGGGTTATACTGTATCATGCTAAAGCTAGCTGGTGAGAAAGCCGCAGCACGTTAGCAAGTTAGCTGAAACTAAACTGACTCGGACTCGGCATTTCTCAGCAGGCTGTGAGCTCGTCACTGTGGCTGCTAGTGTTGTGAAAAGTACCAAAAAGTCATACTTGAGTAAATGTGAAGATATTATGTTGAATCACAACTGGTGAAAGTGAACGTCACATACAAATAGTTAAAGTCTTAACGTATCTAGTATTAAAAGTGCTTAAAGGTGCATTATGTAACTTTTCTTAAGTCACAATTTCAGGTACATCTTCTTCTTTTTGTTTTCACCACACTATAACTTAAAATACAATGATCTAACGTTTTAAAATAGAGATGTAAAAACTGCTTTTCCTTGTGTAAAGAGCCCTGCCTCTGTCTTTGTATAGGCCTGTAAAAAAAGTTGCATAGTGCACCTTTATCAAAAGAACAGGAAAAAGTAAATTATATATTTATGTATTTCACATATTTAAAGATATAAACTCTCGATTGTTTAACTGAACTGATTTCTAAATATTAACAGTAAAAAGAGACAGGCTCGTTGTAAAACAGAGATACAATTAACTCTCATTAACTACGGGCTGTGATTTAATACCATTTTTCTTCAACCACTGAAAATAGAAGCGGAAGAGAGCTGAAAGAACACATTTTGTTTTTAGTTACATTTCTTTGCATGTATTTTCTGAGGATCGTCCAAAGGGAGAGCAGTGTATCTGCATTTTCTTGTTTCTGTGCAGGTTCTGTTCAGGTTTCAGGTAAAATAATCAGCCTTATAATTCATAAAATGAAGACGTGACAACCAGACTGAGAACTTTACACCCCCCTAACTTCACAGCTCTCTGCCTTTGTAGATCAGAAGATTGAATTCAGATCAATGTTTTCAAAGGTTTTGTATTAAAAAAGATTATTAAACTTCCAGTATGACATTTTTTTCCAGCTCTCATTCAACTTACTTCCAAACATTGCCTGAAAAAAAACAATCCAACCTCCTGCAGCTCTGTGAATATTTCAAACATTTGAAGAAAAACTGCAGGATGCTGCACGGCTCTCTGGTTTTCATTCCCACGCTCCTACGCCGATGCTAAAAGTAGGCTACGGCTCACAAATGACGTAAATAATTTAATGACTCACAGACATGAATTTTATCACAAACCATAAACGCCACATTGGTCACAGCACACATCATATTGAACTCACCAAAAAGCAGCGTCAATCTTTTTTTTTTTTTTGGGTCAAACTGAGCGTTTCTGAGCGAGCGGTACTTCTCTCAGTGTTTCCCCGGAGCCAGACTACTGCACATTGTTCTGTGGTTTTATGTCAGAAGTGATTTGACCGACGGAGCTGCCGTGTCTCCGCAGCTCAGCTTCTCGTGTGGAGGTCAGGCTCCCTTCACCTTGCTCTGAGATTTTGAAACCTCATTAGCGGCCGACGTGTGAAAGGCTGGAGACCTCGGCCCGACCCGGCGGAGAAAAGGCGCGTGTGTTAAGAGGTTTACCCCATGAGCGGGAGAGGAGGGGAGTTCAGGAGTTCAGTTCAGGAGGGTGGTGGGAGGCCCAGCCGGCACCACAAACTCTTTCTACTTCCAGTCTCGACCGGTCCCCCCCCCCCACCTTCTAACACCTTGATGACTCGGGGCCCAGCGAGGCCCGAGCATGGGAACAAACCGGGAGAGGCTCGTCATCTGAGCTCTGAGGGTCGGAGGGAAACGAGTGTGCTAGCGGGGATTACAGACTGTGACTGATGACCTGTCAAACAGTAGCGATGTTTTCAGGAAGCTCATTTCATTTAGGAACATGCCTGATGAAAGGTGTTTGTTGTTGTTTGAGTGGGGATAAGAGGGGTCTGTAGAGGTGCCGTCTCCTCTTCACACGGCCCATAATTCTTTGCTACGGCCCTGTGGCCATCTCACTGTGACTCGCAACCACCCTTTGAGCCTGAAGACTGACATCAATGGAAAAATACAGTTTTACTGTACTGTCTTCTACTGTACTTTTATCTCCACTGTAATATAAAAGCAAATATTGTACTTTTTACTCCACAACGTCTATTCAGTAAATTAAGTCACTTGCTATTTTGTAGATTCAAATTCATAAAACAAGATAAAACCAAATTATGGTGTAAAATCAAAGATCAAGAGGTTAAAACTTTACTGTTAAAATATCTATAAATTATATGAAATAGTCTAAATTAGCTCGACCTTTACAAGCTTCTATAGAATCCATCAATACTTTTTAACACAGCAAATATAATGTGTAAATCATTTATATTATTCTGTATTTCTACTCATGTAGAAGATCTGAGCCCTTCTGCAGCTACGTTTAAAATATCAGACAGTTTTTGTTTATTATTTGTTTAGTATTGTAATACATTCAAGAATAAAATAGATTTTTAAAAACAGTTTTTACAGAACTGTATCTGAGGTCAATTTCAAGTCAGTGCAGTTTTATTTATACAGCCCCAAAATCACATTCCCTCAGTGGGCTTTACAGTCTGTACGGTGAATATATCCTCGATATGAGTGAGGAAAAACTCCCCAGATATTAAAACTCCTTGTAGCAGAAAAAAAAATGGAAGAAGCCTCAGAAAGAGCCACAGAGGAGGGATCCCTCTCCCTGGGTGGACAGACGTGCAGTAGATGCTGCGTGCACAGATCAGAACAATAAAATGTCAGAGTATACACATTTCACTGACAAAATATCTGAACAGACATATACTATATATGTATATATATATTTTCCATCAGTAATTGAGGGCGGACAGTCTCACAGCAGCTTATGTTAATATTCAGATATTCAGATATTCAGATACGGATGTGATTGGTGGTGCTGCTGTTGTTGTTTCCTTTAAAAATGTAATCAGCATGCCGGTTCTATTATTTTCATTTGATATTTTTAGTAGGATCTCTTTCAGCCCAACAGCTTTTCTTCTAAGGGTCCTCGAGAAGAAACTAACACTATTGTGCAGTTAACCCTGAACATCTGTGCAGCACACAAACCAACATGAAAACAACCACAGAGGGTTAGGGATTAGTGCTACTAGACTACCACCAAGAACATACTTAAAAAGTAATTAATGTTTTTTTAAATTTTTTTAATTAAAAGTTCAATATTATCGTCATTATGGAGCGTGCAATTAAATAAATAGTTAACAGTCCTTGATTTTGTAATTTTAAATGTGTGACTTGGACGTCTGAAACCCGAAAATGTAAATAAAAGATTTCCTCCCATCACCTTTAAAGAGCCACACGATCCTTTAAAGCACACGTAACACGATCATCACCTAAACACTGAGTCACAGTGACTGTTTAGAAGTTACTTTAGCAACTTCATCAAAACACTGTCAGAAGTGAAACAGATGGAGGCTGAGTAATTAGTGGCGAACCAGTTACTCATTCTTCATCAGTTTTACCACTTCTGAAAAGAAAAAAAATGTCTGCACAGCATCTGGACCGGAGAAAAGACCCGAAATGAGCAATTCAATAATAATGGAGAGTTATGAGTTTGTGCTTTCTGATAAAGCAGCGAGTCAGCAGTTAGAAATGTTAATAAGTTGTTTGTAGATAGATGTTGGTCCAGATGCTCTGCCGCCGTTTTCCCTGAAGATAAGGGGTTGACTGGTCTGATGGATCGCCTCTTTCTTATAAATTTAAAAAATGGTTTTAATAAAAGTGAAGCAGGAGGAGGATCAACTCCACCCAACATGATGTGTTTCATTCTGGCAACCCAACGCGCCGTCCACACCACGGCCTGATTTATAAAACACTAATAATTACTTTTTAACAGAAATAAAACCACTTAAAGGGGCGATGTGGAGCTCTGGAGAAGAAATTCAAACTCAGGATTTTAACATTTTGGATATTAATGAGGCGATGATACAAACCCAGAGATATTTATTCCTCCAATAACTGATAAACAAGCTGTTCCCAGAGGAAAATAAGGTCCCCAGGACACTGTTTGAAGCTAGAAAGGTGGCAGGGTCCGCCACATATAAACAAAGTAAAACAGAATGAAAGTGTGTTGTCCTTTAAGGTCAGTTTGTTTATTCAGTCATGAAAACAAAGAGAGTTTGTTTAGGAGCACACACAAAAAAAACAGTCAATGAGGAGCTTTCTCTTCTGATTAAAATGTCTTCCCCAAAACTACAGAGTCCTCCTTTAGAATCAGAATCAGAACCAGAATCAGAATCAGAATCAGAAACACTTATTGATCCCTGAGGGGAAATTGTTTGCGTTACAGCTGCTCCCATTCAAAGTCTTAGAAATATGCAGAAAAATAAAAAAACTATATATAAGCAAGAATAATAAAAATAGAATAGAAATATAAGAAATGTACATTCTACTAGAAATATATCTACAAATACAATAATGTAATATATAATGCTACAGTTGAAATATGGGTTATTGCACATTATTTGAGAAACAAAGCGCCCAGAGTCCTCCTACTGACTCAGTGTCTGACACTCAGAGCGAGGAGTTGAACAGTTTGAATGAAGCTAATACAAAAATATAAGTTAATTAGAAAAGACAGACAGACAGAGAGAACATTTACACATCCAGTAGCTTATACGGTACTTAAAAACACACCAGTCCCCACATGGATAAAAAGAGAAACATGACTGTGGGAGTCAGAGTGTGATAGAGTACTGTAAGTGCAAACGGAGGCAGTTCAGCACTAAGGTGAATAACATAAAAATAGTGAGAGAATATTTCTCTTGACTGCAGAGATCAGACGCAAATCGAGGATAAAAATGATAAACAAATGCAACAATCAGATTGTGCACGAGGGTTACATAGTGATTAATAGTCTAGCAAAGCAAGGTGATTAAAGTAGGGTAACAGACACAGCGAGGATAATGATTACTGCTGATAATATACAGTAAAATAGAAATTAAAGGCAAATGTTTACAGTAAACAAAGATGCAGACTGTGCAAACAGCTAAAACATTCATCAATAGAAGCCTAAACATCAAGTACGCCCTGTTGAAAAATGGCTCCGACATGGTTTCGGTAAATAGTAAATGTTCAGCCTACAGCGTGGTGTGTTTTCCAGGTCTGACGACTCATCCAGCAGGTTGGAAGCTGCTGTCCTGTCTGTCGGCGTTACGGCAAATGTTCTCATTCAGCAGGCAATCTGGGACGCGGGAGGTCACCGCAGATTCTCCATAATGGTGGCTGTGAGATGAAAAAACTGTATGTGGCCACCGAGGACATTAAGGCCAACGCGAGCAAGTGAGGAAGAGTTCACCGGCTCATGTTGTGCGGAAAGACCTCCAAATGGGTCACGAATGTCACAAGCCATCTCCATCATGTCCCCCGCTCAGGAAACATGATGGAAAGTGGAATCAGAATGAAATAAGACATAGTGATTCCTCCGGGCACAGGAGGAACGGATCTGCTTACCATACAACTGCCCTTAATTGGCAAGAAGCTCAAAAGTTCGACCCCGGGAGCCAGATTTTAAGAGAGTTACGAGACAGTGGCTAATGCAGCGCAGACTGCTAAAAGAGCCTGTGCCAGGATTGATGAATTAATGTGTTCAAGAGATCTGGACATCTGGGCTCAGGGTACGCAGAACTACATCCAACTCTATCTGGACTCAGGCTCTGCTTAATACAGGCCAGCAGGTACAGTAAATAAGACTGAGAGGTTAATGTGGAGCTCGCAGGGACCCCTGGTTGTAAATAAAAACCACGTTTGATCCGAGCTGTTGTGGCTTGGCAGGCAACTCGGAGAAACTTTTAAACAGAAGCCGTTATTCAAGGACAGACTACAGCTTTGGTGCACTGGTGTTAATGATAAGAAACTGCCAAGCTCTGTCCTTAAAGACTTCCCAGTAAAATGTGTCCGGATTCATTGATGTTGAACTGCAGGTGAGGAGTGTTTATATGCAGAGTTTATCATTAAGAAAAGGCTTTTAATTACTTATTATTATGAATATTCATGTGTAAAAAAACACTCCCTGTCACTGTGAATAGATTTGGGTTGTTTCAACGTAAAAATGTGAGTTAAACTTCTTCACTTACTTATTTAAGTAGTTTAACCGTATGAAAAAGGACCCCTGCTGGCCACGAGAGATTGTTGTTCTTAAATAAGAATATAACGGCTCCAGCATTCATTCTGTTTGCAGCAGGAAGCAAAGACTAAGTGCATGATGATATCATTACGTCACACGACGTACGGTGCAAAACAGACTGTGGCGCCAAAGGACTGCCCCGAAAAGGCCGCTGGAAATCCTTGTTTACACGATCCTGTTTAAATCGACCTAAAATAAAAAATCATGATGTGATGATGCGATGACGTCATTACATATAAGATGAAACGTGGTGCCATTTGTTAGTATAGTATATGTTGTAGTTTGGATTAAAGTGCACTTGGTAGTTGTGAGCGTATTTAACAAATGAAGATACAAGAAAAAACATCACGATAAGCAAAAATAGCAACGTAGGCACTGGGGAAATATGCAGACGAAGGTATCATAATGTCTTTGTATTCTCAAAAACTAAAAAATGTGAGTAAAATATTTTGTTCATGTTTCTATGTTGAAAAAAATCTTTACGATCAATATGTTTTGTGTTTTAAGTTAGTGAAATTTGATGGAAAAAACTTATTTATAACATAATTTCAATACTTCTATAATTTATTATCATTAATTGATCTACCTAACCTTTTAGTTACATCAATGTAAGCAAAAATACCCATGTAACAAATGGCAGATTATTTCTATTGACGAGTTTTGAGGGTTAAAGTCCTTTTTGTGAAACAAATTTAGTTGATTGAATTTGAGAAAACATGTTCAGTAACCTCAAGATATGATGTTGTATCAACTACTGTTCACACAATGTTCACAACATTACAAACTCAATTTGAAGAATCTTCATTTTAACACAGTGAACAGCTGCAGCTTCTCCTGTTGTGTTGGATTAAGTGTAATAAAATCTTGAAGTTTAAATAATTTGAAACAAATAAAATGTGTTTATTTACGTTTAAAGTCTTATTTGTAAGAAAAGTTGATTCCCAACTCGTCCAATATCGACGCTTTGATATAGGAGGTCGGGTCAGTCGCCATCCCAAAGCGTTCAGTTCTTATTTTAAGACTCAAAAATATTTTTTTCTTACAAATAGGACCTTTAAGTTAATGAGAAAACAATATTTGATTGCACTAAATTCTACTAAATGCATCATTTTTTACAGAGAATTTGCACAAAAACTAACAAGTAAGCTGCAGAGCACAAACATCAAAGTGCAGATTGAACATTTTCCAAACGATACAGAGAGACATTTGAACTCTCTGTGACTTTCCTTTTCCCCCCCTTCTTTTTAATTCCCTTCCACTTGAGTTACACAACCCACAGATGCCACATCGTGTCGGGCAGAACCAAAGAGGATATCTTTCCCCTCTCGCAGTGAAACGCTCGCTGGGTTTCAGGCTGAGCTCCATCTCCTGCCTCCAGCAGCAGGAGGGCCCGGAGCGATGGAGGCAAAGCACCAGTGGGAGGCAGTGGGAGGCATCTGACTGATCTGTGTGGCACTAAAACCGCACAGCTTCCCAGCACATGTTTACATGTGAATTTTAGTCCTGCATTATTTATAAAACTAAAAAATGAATTTGTGTTACCTGCACAAAACATAAATTCAGTTTATGTGCTTAGAAATCTGAGCAAGTCTTAAAAGCTTGGACAGGAACAATGGATCGTGGTCGCCATCTAGTGGTGAAGATACAGCATTACATTATGTGTCTCATCCTTTTCTTGAATAATTTCATGTCATGTCAGTTTTAGTTATGCAGACTAACATCACAAAGAGCTTCAACATCCGGAGGGCAAACAGCACTCTCAATCATTAGACCCTCTTTTCAAGTAAGAAATAACTGCTTTTGTGAGTACAGAGACATAAATAACAGTATTAAAATGACAATAAGGATAAACACAATAACATTATCAGGCAGATAAATATCAAAGGTATATTTATCTCAACATTTGACGATAAAACCTTTGAGATGCAACATCTCATTTTTTAGGGCGTCCTCGGACGCAAAATACTAAAATTAACAAGCATTTAAACAAACAAGTATGACTGCCATCTTGGACAGCTAGGTATGGCAACAGGAATTGGACAAACCACATAATTAAAGTAAATGAAGAAATTTGTTGAGTTAGTTTATGATTATGATTACATTTGCTAATTTTCTAAGATAACAACCAACAAGAAACATTTTAGACTTCTCAAATACTTTAGAAAATGCTGGAAAAAGGTGTTTGGTATATTTTTATTTTTCAATCTCCCTTGCACACATTTGACATCATAACCTATGTATTGTTTTCTTATACAAGGCTACATTTTCTTTTTTATCCTCTTTTGTTTTCCTTTGGTTTTATGCGTATGTATGAGCTGTTCAAAGTCATTTTACAATGCGATTATTGAATTAGTCTATATATTTATATGAACAATGAATGTTACACTTGAAAGTGATAAATAAAGATTTATTTATATATATAAAAAACAATTCAAGTCAATTCAGGTCAAAGAGGCTTGCCTCAGCATAAAAGTATAATTTATCCAAATACTTGGACAGTCCACAATAACATAATAAAAATGTTATGCTATGACAGGTACTCCTTCAGTTCTATATGTAGTTTGTCCATGTCGTGTTGCCGTACCTCTGTCCAAGATGGCTGCGTACTTGCGAATGCGCCACTCACATCGGTAATGACATCCCCTCCTTCCTGTGAAGAACAGAGATTTGTCCCCCTCAATAACCTATATTAGTGTAAACATATAGTTGTAAGTTATATAGTTAATTACGAAACGACTTGTGCTAGCTAAACACACAAAACAATGTTTTTTTTTTATTGTTTTACAGATAACTTCCCCCCCTCCATTTGCCTCACAGTGGTTTGGTCCACTGCAATCAACCTGCGCCTCACGAGCGTTAGCACTCGGTGTATGAAGCTAACGGTTGGCGTGTCGGTGCTGCTGGTCTACGACAGTAAGTAGCTTTTGCAAAAAATTAGCTAACAAAAGATGAGGGTTGTGTTTAAGCAGAAAAGACTTTTGGTTTGGGTAAGAAAACATAGTTTTTGCCTTAAAACAGCTACCTGTTTTGGTCGCCACACTGCTGTCAGGTCTTTTAAAAAACACCCTGTCTTGTCGCCACAAACACGGCTGCAGATGAACCGACTCCCTGTCAGAAACATCCGGTTTTGTCGCCACAAACGTCTCAGTGAAAATGTCCCGAGTTCTCCTTGAAAGTATCCAGTGGTGTCACGTTTACAAATGTTGAAACGCCACCTCCCCACAAGTCAGTTGATTTAACATGTAGTGTTGACTGGACTGAAAAATGCAAGACTGTCTGACATTTTGATTTACTTAATACCTTTATAGCAACATTCAAAGTTATGACTGCATTTTGTTTTACCAAATAGTGGTACATAGTGTGTCTTTTAACATGCTGGTACAACAAAGTTAGTTATCTTTTCTTATTCAGTATATTTTACTAGTATGCCTCGTAAATAGTGTTTCCTCTATATACATTTAGTATAACAGTACTAGGATCCAGGTTCAACATGGCAGCGATGGTCCTGGATTACTAGCCTTGCAATTGAGTTGGCCATAAAAAGGTAAAATACAATTCTCCGGTTCATTTTTGATTAATTACTTATGCTGACAAAAGCATCTTTAGCCTTTAATGTTAGTGAACAACATTAGGCTGTAGCTTATAGAGTGCTGCAAGCGTTACAAGGTTAGCATCAGCCTGGTTCCCTCAATGAAGAGCCAATGGGATTTTTCCATTGGACTTTGGATTTTTGCTGAAAATAAACTAATGCAGACAGAAGTCTATGATACTTGCATGTTTTATTTAGTAAGATAATCTTCACAAATGAACACCACTTCTATGATTTTTGCGTAATCATTTTAACTGATGTATTTTATGTAGTAGAACAAAATGCATAATATCCTAAGCTAACACAGACCTTATTTCAGGCATTTAACTGAAAACCCATTCAAGAAACCCACTGACTTCGAGAAGAGGGAATGGGAAATGCTACATTGCCAACTGATTTACAGGTTTCAGGACTTTGCAGCACTCTATAGGCTAGCTTACTTGTTAGCATTGTCTACCTAGTTAGTAAACTAACTCGCTAAGGCAGCTACAACTCTAGGTACTAGAGTGTGATTATTAGATACTAATGACTTAATGACATCCAGTGAAAGATTTAATTTAGTTTCCTGAGGGTTTTTACAAATGCTTGTACTTCATTTTTGTAATGTTAGCTTACTTGTGAAGAAATACAAGTAAAGGTACTTTGAAAGAAGAATAGGACCATCACACTGGTGATGTCAGAGGGCTGCTATTGGTTAATCGCAACTGTTGGCCCAGGAACACAATGTGGGATATTGATTCAGGAACATGTCCCACTTGGCTAAACATAATAGCATCCACAATGACACAAAGGCTCACCCACCATCCAAAAGAAGAAATAAAATAGATTACAAGTAGGTGAAATATAAGGAAAACGATCTGTTTAGGTTTCAGTATCGTTGCAAGATTTATTTTCTCATTCACCTCCAAGTCAAATGAGATTTACATTCATATTTATATATTCATAGTCTTTGAGACAACATTCAAGGCTCTATATACAATATAATGCAAACGTCAAGCAGTAGAAATGCAGAGGCAGTTCTTCCCTCTTCTGTACCGCAGAGCACTGCAGTTGTTCATCACCACGATGTGTCACGGAGCCCAGAGAGTCAACAGGTTTTCATTCCATCCAATCACGGCAACAGCAGGTTTCGGTGATTACACGTCCCTCTGTGCCGGGTTGAATGTGTGCAAGTGAAATCAGCTGCTGGAATGAGGAACTGCAGACTGCTGAGCCTTGATGGTTGATGGGAGTAATGGTTAGGGAAAAGATGAAATGTAATCAACAAAACTTCTCGGGCACAAGTTTTATTTAATGGATTTTTGCTGGAGGGGGGGGGAAAAAGTGTGATTCATTTTGGGATTTGGGATTTCATTTTAGCAATCAGTTTCTGAAGAGATGCGATTGCAACCTTGTTAGGAGATGGTAACACTTTATGTCAGGGATGAAAAAATTAACCGTTAACAAGTTGCATGCGTCTTAGTAACATATTGACTCTTTCTTACTTTTTAATGCCTTGTGCAAAATGACCCTATTCTACAACTACTGAGCCATTAGCTAAGAGGTTTTCGTAATTTCTGCTGAATGATATTAAGTTAAGATGTAGGATAAGTTCACAGAAAAATGAAAATTCATTCATTATCTACTAATGTTAATAGATAATGTTAACATTTCTGTAGTGTTGCCATAAGGTTTTTTCAGTCCACAGTTTAGTGAAAGAGGCCATCCATACAATGAAGGCCAGCTGTCAGTCCGTGAACATATGACCGACAGCTGGATGAAGGGTCAGGCTAGTCCTCGTTGACAACTCACAAATCCTCACTGCCACAGTTTTCAACTCCAGGGTTAGAAGATGAAGCAGCAAAAACACAACTCGCATCATATTTTAATAACTTGAGGTTTATTTCATGTTTCCTGCTGATGTAGAAAAACATAATCAAGAAAACATTGCATGAATTTACGGGTACAAAGGAAAATTACTGACCCAGGGGTTAATTTTAACACATTTAATTCATAAGTTATAAACAAAAAAGTGAAAAAAAGGCTGAGATACAACTTCTGAAGAGGCAATTAAAAACAACTGCATCTACACAACAAACACCGTGTAAACAAAAGTGCTCATGAGCCACTATTTTCATGATTACACAAACGATAGCAGAAAGTGGCACAACAAACTGAAATGTGCAGAAATGACTAAATCTGAATCCTTCAAGCTGATCTGAAAACAAATAGATAATGAAGATAGAAGAAGAGAAGTGGTGGAAACGTTATCTAATGAGTTCCTTATTGAGCTGATAGGGATTCGGTTGCTATTCGCTGCCTCTGATTTGCAGTGAGCTCCCTGGAAATAAAGGTGGTTACACACAAACCCCCGATTTCAAAACAGTTTGGACTCTGTAAGAAAACATAAATGAAAACAGATGCTATCACTTCGTCTGCAGTGCAAAATAATGAGTGACATCTGTTGTTAACCTCTGTTGGTCGCGGCTGATCAATGGTCAGCCAATAGTCATTAAGCTGTGTAAATGACAATTGACAGAGTCTTTGAATGTGTGAAACTGAGTGATTGTATTGAGATGGGATTGGCACAAATATACACATCAGATAACCTTTAAGCTCCAGTAAGTCCCATATGTGTGTACAGCAATACTTTCCTAGGAAAGCTAGTATCATATTTTGATATTAAACTATCTTCTATATGAATTAAATGGTTTCCTGTTATGTTAAAAGGCTGTTAATACTCCCAATCCCACTGAGAATCAACACTACTGTCTGTAGCTCTATGCAGCTTTAGTCCCTTATTTTCCGACAAGTCTCCTGGATATTCACAGTTTCTCAAAATGGAGTTGGTATGCGAGCATTTCTACACCTCAGATTGGCTCAATGTGTAAAAAAGTCATTTAAAATCAAAATACGATCACTTTCTTTGCCAGAAACGTTTCCCTTTGCAGATTGTAGGCAAACCAATCAACCGGTAAAAGATTTCAGTACTGGAGCTGTGTCTGAACTAGGAAAAAATGACTTCCTTGGGATATCCATCCTTTAGAGACATAAAGCAGTCAGCAAATGCTCAAAAGTGTCAGTCCACACTTGACCACATGGTCCAGTGAATTTTGGAGTATGCTGCATGCTCGAAGTATTTTGTACAGTTGCTTGAAATGGGGGAATAAAAAGGGGGGTGTTTCTTCCCTTGATTTATATAAACTGGAAGCAAATCTCAGTTTGTCTGGCAGCCATCGTCTATTCAGGCATTTTGGGGATTCCCCCCACAAACGCAGCCCATGTCTTGTTGGAGGGAATCCAGCGGGGTGAATAATTTACACAAGTGCCTCGAGCCATTTCTCTTCACTCCTTCTCTCTGCTGGCTTCCTGGAAAAAAACCCCCCCAAAAAACGAACATTTTAAGAGTTAGAAATTGACTTTCTTCACTGGACACTCGCCAGAATCATGGAAAACAAAAATACATCTGTCCTTTGGGCCTCTTTAAACAACCTTTGAACCTGTTTCTTGCCAAAATCATGAGACAGACCAAGCCATTCTTACAGCTGTCAGCGCGACTCTATTTCAACACAGATCTAGAAAGAGTTGTGAGGCCGAACCTCTGCCAACGCTATAACATTTTATGCCCGAATACACCAGAAGTGTTTGTAACTCTGCTGTCTGTTGGCTAAACATGTAGGCCAAAAGCATGTAGCACTTCAGGCCATAGTCAGGTGAAAACACCTGCTCTTGGATTGACTGTTGACCCAAGAAAAATACATCAAGTGTCTTTCTCAGTTTCATGGTTAGAGGTTGAGAAAATAGTTTTGGTCTAACAGCAGAAATCTGAACTTTTTGATATCCTCTTGACAGGTAGACAACCTGTTTTCTTGAAACTCTGGGTCATGCTGTGCAGACAAACATACTTCAAACCCACAGAACTTTATTTGAAATTCTGACAGAAATCCCAAACTTTTCAAAGGCACGAAAAGTGTCAGATTGAATTTGAGGCAGTGTGTGAAACTGAAGCCCAAAAACATCCAGAATACTTCCGCCTGAAGGAATGCTATAAAAATGATTACTCCTGGGCAGGGCTGAAGATTTTTTTGTTCCTTAACAATCAATTTGTCAATCACTTTCAAATTTAAAAACAAAAAAATGCTCACCATACATTTCCCAGAGCCCAAAGAGGCATCCTTAACTTTCTTCTTTGTGCAACCAATAGTACAAAACCAAAGTCTTTTCATTTACAAGCATAAATGACAAAGAAGAACTTAATCTGTTAATTAATCTGTTATTAAAATAGCTGCCAATGAATTTTTCTATTCTGACTTATGGATAAATCGACTAATAGTTGCAGCTTCTAGTCTTGGATTTGAATATTTATGCTCAGAGAATACATTGTATAGCTTCTTTTAGGTTTTGAAACAATGCAGAATATACATTATACCGTGAAAACATGTTAAAAAAAGATTAAAAGCTACAATTATTGGAACAAAAACATAATTAAAGATATATTTTATAAAGTAGAGTGTTTCTTCCCTTGGTTTTGTTAGAAAAATGGCTGAATTGACTATCAAAACTGTTGGCAATTAATTTTCTTTTGATCCACTTAATGATTAATCAACTAATAGTTGCAGCTTGAGTCTATTTTACCCGGAAACAAAAGCTTAACAATGAATTTAATTTAATTGGCATTAACAAAAGGCTATTCT
The DNA here is from genome assembly GCF_965226575.1 of Pagrus pagrus. NCBI lineage: Eukaryota > Metazoa > Chordata > Actinopteri > Spariformes > Sparidae > Pagrus > Pagrus pagrus. Next base: position 7,491,175 of record NC_140187.1, on the reverse strand, counting down.
GCTGCACAGTCAACATACAGTATTTGGCCACAGGGGGGCAGTGTTTAACAACGGGTCAACCGGTGTCACGCTCCAGAGGACAAATTCTCCTCCAAGGTCTCCGGCTGTCTAGACAACTCGCAATTTTCCTCTATTTTGTGAGATCAGGCAAAAAGAGTGCCAACATTTCTACCTGAACGGTTTAAAAAGACTTCACATCTTATCCACTGTTGTCTTGTCTGAGCTGATGAAATTTGTCAACAAACAAAATGAAACTGAAATTGGGCTTCAAGGAGAAACAGGAGGCATATGGGACATCAGTCAAAGCAGGCTGATAAATGTCAGCAGCAGCCACGTGAAAAATCCTCTCCCCCCACTCCTTTTTCTCTGTCTCTGCTCAGGTGCAGACACCGGAGGAATATTTTAAGATGCAGCGAGGTGTGTCCTCCAGTCTCAACAGATTATTGGGTCCGCGTGTAATCCAGGAAAGGTCGTAGCTCACCTTTAATCCCCTCCCAGGTGACATTACACGAGCCGTTATCACTACAGTTCCCCAAGTGATTGATTGGAGGACATCATTAACATGGCAGTCACACTGTCCCATCTGTTCATGATTGACTACAGATGAGTGTCATCATGTAAAGATGTGCAGGAGATTATTTACTGAGTGTCTCGAAGGCCTTGGAGGGTTTTTTTTGTACGTACAAGTGATGTCTAACTCGTGGCAACTTGAGTCTGAAGTACGTTTGTGCGTCAACAGAGTGTGTAATGCACATGTAACACATTTTTGTGTGACTTGCTGTGCATATGATCCCAGACTTGTACACACCGTTCAATTAAAGTGATTAATGGAGCAGATGTTCTGTTAGATCAGCCTCTGCAGATATTTATATTTTTATTATCTCATGAGAAAAGTCATTTTTCATTCCCCATTTAAATTTAAGACCCTGTAAGAAATGATTTCAGGAATTTTATTATTGGATTCTGATGCATCGTTTCTCTTGATAAGGTTAGTAGATGACAGCTTAAACAATATTCACCGTCATTAAAAGTCTAGCATTTGTGAGATGGCAGGTCCTAACTTTTCCCCTGAAGGTTACGCTTTTATTTTATAGAAATGTCTAAATTCTTTATGATGCTCGTGGTGGTGGCAGCCTCAGACAATATGTTAAAGTCATAAAAACAATTTATTAAAGTTTAAAAGTTATTTTGATATCACCATTACAAAATGCCAGAAACTCTAAACATTAAACCTTTTATATGTATATTGAACATTTATTTTAAATTATAGAAATAGCAAGCAGGATCTGTGATATTCCCTTTGTGTGGTTGTTGTTTAACATTTGTTCCCAATTGACTGTTGAAATATTATTACATTATAAATTGTTTAAGTTTGGCCATATGGCCTCAGAATGGTAAAAAATCAAGACTCAAAAGTCTAACAAGGCATGTAAAACTTTACACTTTGGTATCAAATGTAGCACTATGTTAACCTACATGACCAGTTAATTAGTAAGTCAATACTTCCTGGTTATTTATTTATTTGATTAAAACAAATTGTAATTCTTCTAGCCAGTTTGGTCCCAGTGGAAACGAACACAACACTGACGTATCATCACCTTTTATGTCGACGTAGGGGAACTTGTCAGCAAACAGTCGGCTGTTTACACATCCATCAGATATGGAGCGAACGTTAGCATTCATCTGGAGGCGTGCTCTGTCAGAGTGATTAATGTGAGTTTTGCACTCCAGCAAGAAACAAATGTCTGGCTCTCTTGTGGCTAAATGCTCCATTATGTACGTCAGCTAATCACTAACTTTGTCTGTCTGGTGCTGGGAAGGTTGCGCACAGAGGGTATTTAGAGATGTTTTCTCCAAAGCGCTGCCCGCTGAGACAGAAAATGACACCAAAACAGTGAGCTCAGAGGAGCCGAGGGATGCTCACTCCTTTCAAACATAGACATGTAATTATAAAAATATTGGTTGTAGCCACTTTAACCTTTTACAATACAGGGTAGGTTATACAGCAGCACACACAGACAGGTGACAAATGAAAAGGAAAACTTGAATTTTAATGAGTGGGGAACATGACAACTGCAGATGCTTCTCTACAGGACATGAGGGCTCATTGAATAGTTTAATTAGGATGAAAATATTATGAATCAGTTGAACAACTATAGGAGAATGGAGAGGATTCAAGAGATTAGGAGGTTTGGGTTGTGTATATAGGCTATGTATAATGAAATAACGCTTACTGTAGATCTGCAAAGCATCATTGTCAAAATTTATTAGGGTAAATTCTCCAGTAAATATATCTGTCCTGTAGAAACAATCGTCCATCATTGCTGATGATTTATTTTTGCATTACAACACAGATATTTTCTAGTTTTTGTTGTCAGGAGAAGACTATCAGTTATCAGTTACAGAAATTACCAATCTAAGATGATTTTCATCTGCTTTTCTTCACACAATTTTGTTGCAAGAGTTTATTTACAATTTTCTACATTGTCCTCAGTGTTTGACCTCCAAGGTAACTCGGCTCATTTTCAGTTGTGTTCATTTAGCTTAGTTTTGTTGTGTTAAGTTACCTGAGTGTGTAACGTTTAAGAGTGCACCCTCTTTAGCTAGTAGCATTGTACATAATATACCTCTCCATGTGAAGAAGCATTTAAGCTAGCTAACATTACTTGTTTTTCTCTTGCTAGCTACCATGAGGCATGGTATCATGTACTGAAGCAGGCTGAGGATAAACAGAATGATACAACAGGTAAGACTTTTAAGTAGCACAGCATTTTTGACGAGATTATCTGTTTCATCACAGTGCAACAGCTAAATTGGATATATTTTTGCTAATCCAATTTAAGGGTCTCAATCTTAACTCGTTAAAACATAGAAAATTAAAAATGATGTGATATGTGATTGCTACTTCAAAGCAAAGGAAGAAACCATTTTCCTCTTGGCTGAAATTGTTATTACAGTATTGTCATCACATCAGTTTTCTCTTTGATTACTCACCTTCTGAATATTATGATTTCTAATAGTGTTTTCTGTTTATTTTGTGTTACAGGAAACTACCACCCGGGCCGACGCTACCTAGCATTCGAAGCTTGTCATGCTTGGTAAGACAATAATGTATATAACACATGCTGAATTAAAGGTTTTGTAGTCTGTGTAGTCGGTTGTCAATATGGCTGCACAAACTTATTTTTAGATGGTTGGCTAACTATTCTGGGCCGAGACCCGTCCTCCATCCAAGTTTCGTGGAAATCGATTTGTTGTTTTTGTGTAATCCTGCTGACAATCCAAACCAACAGTCGGACACGGGTGAAAAAATAACCTCCTTGGCGGAGGCAATCAATCTTTAAGTTTCATGTAACATTAAATAACTCATGGAAACATTCACACAATCATATTTTTTTTCCATCTACTTCTAAATGTCGGTTTCTGAAATGTGCCCCACCCATTTGCTCCTCGCCCTAAGTAGAAACAAACAATTCAGACATTCGTTTTCATCCGAGACTGCTTCCTTCATGGAGTTGGAATAAAGAGCAAGTGGAGTCCATCCATCACACTCTTCAGGCCAGGATGACAACTGAGTGGAGGAGGGGGGTGAGGGGAGGAGTGGAGGATGATAGATTGAATTGCTTTGACTAATGCGGGCAGAGGGAGACGTTTCACGGTAGCTGTCCTCTCTACCCTCGCTATCCTGCTGCCTCCACATCACCGCTTCAATCCATCTCGCACTCAGATACCTTAACGCCCCCTACTCACACACACATAGCACACGCATGCACTGCAGAGTCTGGTTAGGCTATGACATGCTGACATTTGCCAGGCAGGAAGGTGTTGTGAATGATAAGGGAGGGAGGCATGAGTGATTGTGAAACTCCTTGCCGTGGCTCCCCCTGAGACATCCATTAGATTGGAGGAGAATTGATGGGGACATTTGTTTCTCTGAACTGAGCTTTTTTTCTTCATTGGAGTTCAAATCATGGGCACTTTTAGCGGAAAGAGCAGTGGGGGTTAGACATTTCATGTCCTGTCGTGTGCAGCGTCTCAGCCTGTGTAGTTCACTGACTTGTCTCCTAATGAGGCTCTCTGCTGCATCCCTTCCTGTCCTGTGTCCTTTGTTTCCTGTCCTGTCCTTGTAACGTGTGTCGTGACATTTTCTGTCGCAGAGCATGTTTGTGCATCAGCAATCAGCACATGTCTCGTGGACGGTTGTAATGTTGCGTTTGAAAAATGCAGCGTTGCTTGTGTTTGGAGATCTGCTTCATCTGCTGTTTGGATAGAAACGTGCAAGAATGAAGCACTTTGACTTTCACTAACCCCATTTTAATACCCAAACTCTGTCACTCTTTCTGTTTCGGACTGATTGATTATTCTTTAAGGTCTAAGGTAACATGAAGCTGTAACTCGACATGGAGATTAATTGTGTTGTTAAATGCATCATCATTAGCTGAGCTCAGCATATGATTAATTAGTTCAATGTCAGCATCAATACCTGTGTATCACATCAGCGAGGTGCATCCCCCTGACCTTTAGCTGCCGACAACTGACTGTTCAAACATTCATGTTTGACAGAACACTAAATAACAATCTGAATTCCAATGCAATGTATAACCAGGTTATCAAAAACTATATAATGCCTGTGATAAGGACAAGATAAGAAAAGCATTTTATTAAACCCCTCAAGGTCATGTGGCAGTGCGCTGCTCTGTAGCTCGTCTTCTCTTGTGCCAGTTGTGGTAAATCATAATGTACACATGCGTTAACAGTAGGTTGACAGATTTGTAATGAAATAAATCACAATTATTTTTTTTATATTGCCCAAAATCACAATCACATTGCCTTAGTGGGCTTTACAATTTACAAAAACTTCTGTCTTTGTTTTTTGATGAAATCATGACTGATTCTATCAATATTATATTGAACTATTTTCTGATTGGATTAATTTGATTGATGATATATTGTCCAGCCCATAGTCGGCCACAGATTTGGCAAAAAATAATTGTCTTCTTCATCTTATTACTGTAAAAGTAGTCACACAATCCAAACAGTGAAACCACACAGAAATAGTCTTTCTACATATCTACATACATCTGAGAAAAATATATAAAGTAAAACACTATTTATTTTTAACATTTTATACTGTTAATTCATTAGTACTGAAGGATGCCATTTTCCAGATTGATAAAGCATTAGTGAATAGCATAATAATTGTGTATTTCCTCCACATCTAGGGCAATACATTTATATTGATTCATACTTAAATCAATCAGTTTTTATGCATCACATGACCTACAATTGAGGCCAGTCCACGTGAGGGCAGCCCACCTCAGGGTCTGACATTTAACCAGGTAATCAGTCCCTTGTATGTTATTTGATTCATTTATTTGCTAGTACAGACCGTCAGGAATTAAATTTAATTTGAATAGAACGTGATGTCCCATCATAGACGTGATTAAGAAGCTTACTGTATCAGCCTCAGGAGATGCTTTGGATACGAAGAACTGTGAGACTGCTATTTGGTTTTTGTTGGTCCTGACACTGCAGGAAAGACAAGCATTTGAATATTCTCACTCACGTCCATCTTTGGTTTTGAGTGGTGCACGGGGCAGGATATCTGCAGCAGCCCGATGTAATATAACGTCCTTTGGGCAGCCGCAGACATGTCCTCACTGGCTTCCTGTGAGAAGACATGCCACCACGACTCTCTCACCCTTTCACTGACGATCTCTCATTCATCATGCCTAAAATTAACCAACCAAACTGACGACTGTTATGAGTAGGTGGTACAAGCCATATAATGTGCTGCAAAATACGGGACAACTCCATATTTTATGTGACAGGTGGCAAGCCTACCCATGGTGCACTAATGGCAACTACATTTCAGAGCAGTTAGTGGTGACTCTGTCAATATGCTGGCCCTTATTTGTTTTGAGTATGAATTCAACAGCTGGCCATTCTTGCATATGGCACATTTAAGTCTTGTTTTCCTCTGAACAGAGCAACAACTGAACAGCTCACAGCTTTAAAAAAGATTTTTAATATTATTGAACTAATACCTAGCGTAACTTTTTAAAGGCGGCACAGACAGCGATCATATTAGATATGAATCTCATATTTATATTCAGGTCATGCTGCATTATGTCCGTTAATTTACAGTTCATTTAAAATGAACATCAAACTCTCACTTCCAGTATCCATGGAAAATTAAGGTCAAATAACTTTGTGTCCTTTCTTGCGTACAGTAACTCTGCAGCACAGGACATATGAATTTATGCATGCCAGTATGTGTGTGTGTGTATACGTGTGTGTTCACAACTCAACAAAGTGTATACGTATGCAAACAAAACCCATCAACTAATTGAAGTAGAATCTCGAAATGTCACCCTGAATCCGTCCCATCACCTGAAAAAATGGCTTCTATGGCTGATTTAGAGATCTGGTGACGTGCCACGCACAACTCAAATGTCATCACTGTTCTCCAGTGTGTGTGTGTGTGTGTGTGTGTGTGTGTGTGTGTGTGCGCGTGTGCTCAGAGTGGCATGTGCTGACAGAACATCCTCACACTTGCTGACTAGCTGTGAACAAGAGGAAGATTTCGGTGACAGACAGAAATATTTTCCACCACTCATCACATGTGGAGCCACGACTTTGACGGTGATCTTGGACAAAGGGAAACAGGCGAGGCCCCCACCTCCGTCTCCTCGTGACGGTGGGAGGCGGTGGGGGGTGCTGAAACATGATGTCTGACGTAGCAGCGACGGAGGACTGGGACACATGGAGGAGAGGAGGGAGGAATACTAAATGGAGAAAGAAAAAAAAAAAACATCAGTGACGCAGAAGTCACACCTCATGCTCACAGGACTTATCTCCTTGGCAACTATCTCCGCCCGCTTCAACTCGCACCAATTGAAATTGTCTCCGTCTCTGTGTTTCCATCTCTTTCATTAGCTGAGTCAAAGTTAATGTGCCTTTGAATGAAATTACGCATTCTGTCTGAGTGCCCTGACTAATATCATCTTCCTTTGGACAGACTTGAAACAGAAGCACAGATTTCACGAAGCTGCCAACACAAACAGTGTTAACCTTGGAGTTCAACACACCTCTTGGACACACACAAATGTCTTTGGTGAGATCAGGCTGAGTTGCTCCTGCCAGACACGACGTGACAGTGAAGCTCTAGATGGAGAACATAGCATGCATCCTTTGGCCGAGAGGTGGAGCCAGAAATTTACACTTGTGTTATTTTTGTCCTCCCACCCTGCGGTGCCACCCTGCTTGCCCTCTGACTGCCATCATGCTGCCCGGTGGCACTGAACTAATGATGTCATCATTTCAAGCCATCTCTCAGCTGGACCTCTTGACCCCCTGCGCTCATGCCAGGGACACATTAGTGACGATGTGTGGCGTGCAGCTGTGGACATGACAAAACACGCTTATGCCAAGATGTTTGAGAATGCCTAAGTGCTGCAAAGTACCATTTGAAGAATCCTTATGATTGACGTTCGCTTTCGAAAACACTGCCGTCATCTTGGCAGATTATTTGTGCTTTCAGGCCTCGGATGAAAAATAAAACGGGGACCGATTCGTCTGGAGGGAGAGAAAATCAAAACAGAGCTGATGATGTATGGCTGGGTTAGAACATAACTAACACCATGGCCTCAGACGAACAGATATGACCAGGAGGAGCTGACCTCTGGCTGATGTAATAGCTGTGATTTGTCTTTGGTCTGTCATAACACAAAAGCATCGTGGTTTCCTGTGATGTAGCTGGTGACCGGTCCCACACTGACAACTCGTGGGCTGTCCTCGCATCCTCAAAACTCCCTCTGCGATGATGAAACACGCTCGGACGTGTCTCGTTCCCATCCAAGAGAGCCATTCTTTTGCTTCGGCTGCTGGGGTCTGGGAGGCAGCTGTCAGAGAGAAAGGCCTGTCAATCAAACCGCCCCTCTGGCAGCTGACAAGGTCGTTAGGCTTCATGTGACGTTCACGTCCCTGCATCAGCAGATTACTATTCATTACCTCGTAAACTCTGAGAGCTACATGTGATACAGCTAGCTGTGTCTGTCAGTAAAACGTGTATATTCACAGGCTGATCTCTTATTTAAATATGTGAATCACAGCTCTCAATGAAAATCCCTGGTTGTATTTCGGCCCGTCAATCAGCGCAGATCTATTTTTGCATGTGCCTGAACCCCGGGGACTTCTGCCGTCACTGTGCGCACCAAATGTATGACATCTTCACAATGGGCTCTCTGCAGTGTTTTGTGGCCAATCCGTGGAGGATTTTAGACCCACTTTCCCAGCAGATCCAGCAGAGTAAAACTGATGAACCTGGTGCTGAGCCGTTCTCCACAACGTAAAAGGTTACTGCGCTATTATTGGCAATAGACTGTGCTTTTAAATGATTTCACAAGTGAACCATTTTCTAACGCATATGTCAGTCCTTTGCATTTCGCTCTCTCAGCTACTTTCGTCCTGTCAGACACGCGGCAGCATTTTCAGTTAGATTCAATTCACGCACACTCAAAGATATCATCCGACCTCTTACTTTTTGGTCCATATGTCGGCAAGTTCACACCCTCTGTAGGACAAAGGCACAACAGGTTTAGGCAGATAAATGTACCTGGTTAGGATTAGGACAAGGTCATCTTATCCTTTTGTAGGATGTAATTGGGTGGGATGAAGACTTGGGTCTCTTGTGTCAGTGACTGTGTAATCCTGTCCACTTACCTTCTGTAGTGGACTTTTTGCAGCTATACAGGTAGATGTGATTATTTTCTCCTTTTGCCGCTGAATAGAAACATCTTAAAGGTTAAGTTTGCTGATACTCCCACATTTTTTTCTCACTGTCAACAAATCTAATGATAAAAACAAAACCAAACATGAGTTGTTTGTGCTTGTAAATCAGCCAAAGCCTGATTTACATATTCCTCCTGTGCCGTAGAAGCTAAAAATAGTTCCTGACAAATGCTGTGTTTACTCTTGTTTGAGAAATGTTTGTTACAAACTACAGTGCCTTGCTATTTAAAGAATTGTACTCAGCCATTTTGAAAGAAATTAAACTGTGATTTTTAAAGATGTCGGTCCTCCAGAGTCCATCCCAATTGTACAAAAACATCTCGTCTCCCAATAAATGTCAAACATGCAGTTAGAAACTTTATTTAAAAAAAAAAAAAACAGTTACAAAAGTCATTACATCTTGTTTTTATCACTCAAGTAACATCTCAAAAAGGGGAGCTTTTCTTCTCGGCACAATCTCAAGAAGAACAACAAGCCGAACTATCTCTGACTTCAGTTCACAAAGCACAGCTGCTCAACTTGTAACATTCATATAGAAGACACGATCATCTCAGCCCTGTTTAAGCCTCCTTACACTGGTTCTCAGTATATTTAAGAAGTGATTTAATCATCTTTTTAAAGCAACTTGTTTAGCTCCTGGATATATCGCTGAAATGCACATTGTTTTATTTACCACACGTCTCATCTGTCTTCTTCTTCTTCTTCTTCCATTTTATTTTGGTTTCATTATAATTGATTTTATATGCAGTCCTGAAATGTGAAAGACAATGCGCCTTTATAATTTTTTAAGAAACACATTAATAAATAAATAAGACACTGGTAGATTTTTAATGAGGTGTAAAACAGTTGACTTGTTTGTTTATTTCCTTCCAGTAGGGATAGTGTCCATGTTGTGTAAAACTTAAAACTTAACTATCATAACTTGCTGATGTCTCTCAAAACATTATTGTTCGTGATACTGTCGTTGTCACTGCCAAATTTAGCTGACTAGCTAGATTTAATTTGACTGCTGTCTGGCTGGATCTACTGACAGTTATTATAGATGGATGTGTGGCAGGGAGAGTGACAGCTGACATACCTTATGTAATGCTTAAATGCATTTCTTTTTAAGCAGTTAAATTGAAAAGAAATATCTATATTTTGTTATATAATTTGTGTTTTTCACTTCTGCTGATGCTGTGACGCCTGAGCCTTGACTGTAGTGCAGTAGCCTCGTTGTCTGCAGCCAGAGAGTTACATGAGAAACAGATGTTCTCTTAATCTTAGCCTCATGGGTCCGTCTGTGCATCCTGTAGTATTGTCTGCCCTCATGAGCACCACTTACATTTCTTTTTTTTTTGTCTCTAACATGCTCACAGACCGAGGGCAAAGGCAGAGACTTCGCTTGGAAAGCCAGTCACATTGCCCTTTCCACTAGCACCGTTCCACACAGCCTGAGGGCTGCTGGGTGTAAGAGGCTGTCCTTGGTTTCTGTTCCTCTGCAAATCTATTGTGTTCGTATCCCTGTGAGAGAGTGTGCACAGAGACAGAGACGATGAATGACTGATGATAGTGTGACACTGCAGCTTGGTCACTCATCTCTGTGCCCCAAAATTAAAGGGATTGCACCGGCGACAAATGAGATTAGATGAGTCTGAGGAAAGCGTGTGTGTGGGCGGAGGGATACCAAACACGGGTTTTGATCACATTGTACCAAATGCAATTTCCAGTGTGATGAAGATTCATGCCAACTCCCGTCGTTGATATCTGACCATCTGACTGCATTTGAATTGCACAATATGCTCTTTTACTATAATATCTATACGGTATAATTATTTATTTACGTCGTCACATAAAGTTTGCCTCTGATGGATAAATCGTTTTTGTTTTATTCATTTTGCTTTTTAAGGATTTAAAGTGTAGAACCTGAAAATGTTCATCATGATCCTCCCGAAGTTGTGTTAGAAAGCAAAAACTTAGAGCAACAGATTAATTTACTGCAATCACATACGAAATTCTACACATAGTGGCTTTAACTCAAAAATACTGGATGTTTTGTCATGAAATGATGTGAATTATATGCTGGTACAGACATTTATAGGTATTATCAGGGTTAAATGTATTAGCTTTGTTGCCCCTGTTACTTTCTCCAGAAATCTGCATGTTAAAATTACATTTTTGTCCAGAAATTAACCCTTGTGCCATCCTTAGGAGGACTCTATACTGATCGTATCCCTTTCATGTATTTTATTTATACATCACACTTGATTATGTGAAATGTAAAGTTAAAGATAAGGCTCCAGTCTGATTGTTGAGCTGTTGCCGTGATCCCATGCTTAAGAAGCTGCTGCAGTGGAGTCGGGGCTAATGTTAGCAGGGCTAGCTTGCTGTGTAGCAGGGAGAGAATCGCCATTGATCGCTCTTGGAGAAATCTCCTAGGATATGGAAACTGATGGTGCCTCTGGGTTCAAAGGTGTAAACTCTGGCTCTATTGATGGGGTTTTAAGCCAATTCCTTATCTTAATTTTAGTAAACTTCACTAGCTAGCTTCACTGAAAAGTGAAGGGCATGTGATGGTCAACAGTCAGATGATTGTCACGCACTTAGGCTGCAGGGCTGTCAAACGGGGGATTAGGTAAGGCTACCCGATGCCTGGCCATGGCCAAGATTTCATCATGTATTTTTAACTTTTGAATTTGTTTACAAATAAATTGCTTTGATTATGTATCAGTATGCGTATCATATTTAATGTTAAGTATTAGAGGGGGGTCACAAAATCTAATTCGATGAACCCAGTGCCCCCCTGTGGTGCCAGCACGGCATCCACATGCATCATTTAACCTTGAAATAACCATCATTATTGAATTTTAAATTTATAGTTAATTGAACTTTAGTTAATAGTTCTTTCACTGTTAATGAACAATTAAATGCTTTATTGAGTTGCAACTGATGTTGAAAACTTTTACATTTGCCAATTAACGTATATTCTACTACTTAAGTTCAGAATGTTTAGTTAAATGAATTTAATTTATTATGATTGCAACACATTTTCAGATTTTACCCGTAGAGATGAACTTGCTAGGCTGCCAGGGTTAACAATTACAAGTAAACATTCAGACAGAGCTGCTGACACCATACAGATGGCAGCTAAATCTGGTGGCGAGAGAATTACTCAAATTCAGGCATCTGAGGGCAAAGTTAAACCCTGATCGCCACATAAACACTTCCCTCAATAGCTCAGCTGAGTGAGAACAGTGGAGCTTCTCGGTTGCACGAGGGTAATACAAACCCTCCGCGAGATCAACCGACCATCTCATTTGCCCTGACAGTTGGCAAGGCTGGGGAGGTGTGTGTGTTGGCGGTTGACAACTCAGGGGAGAGTCCTGGGTTGACAGGGCACACTCCTCGTCAAGTGGCAAACAACGTGAGTGGGAAAAGCGAGGGAAGCTGCCACAAATGTGTGCCTTTTACAGTTTTATTCTCCATTTTATGGAGCTACAGCCATATTTAGTACTCCTCACCTCTCATTCTCAATTTTCTTTAATTTACTCTGCTTTTTACTGTCTCTCTGCCTCGTTTTCTCTTCCTCTCACCTTCTTTTCCTCATGCTGCGAGATGACACAGTTAGGAGGCCATGGTTAATCAGAGCTCATCCTCGGGGCGGAAGGATGGAGCTAGGTTTATATGGCTTCTCCTCACATTATGTTGATTTCTGAAATAGCCAGCTGGCCAATAGTGAGAGATCGAGACCTTTTGATGGATTAATGGAGAGTAATAAGGCATCATGAGCGCCGCCAGGGTTGAGTTCAATTAACTTTCCACAGATCCCATAATGAAAACAGCTTGCAATTTATAATTCACTCATTCCTCATGAAATGACATCTCACACCAAAGATTTATAATGCCTGAATTGTACAAGTTAAATTATTCAAAGTGAAATTGATGCACCCATTGAATATGCATGTGTCAAGACATCCATAGGGTGTTATATCTTGAGATGAAGATATTCTTACAACTCCTCCAATGTCCCAAATCACCACACTTCACTGATAACTGACAGTGGACTGGGAGTCTATGTGCTTTTGTGTGTGCGTGCGCATGTATGCACACATCATCCCCCTAGTGCTGTTGCTCACGGGTGTTTACAGCTGTCTTTCAATCCAGTGCACAGAGCTTGGATTCACTTTGTGAGGCTTCAGTCATGGTTCTGTTCCCCCCAGAAACCACAGACAGCTGACAGGGACACAGTGGCCGAGGCAACAATGGCCAGTGACAGCTTAAATCTCAGTGTCTTTTCATAACAACCCCGTGAACAGAACTACAGGCACAATGAAAACAGCTGGTTCTCAAGGTGTGGGCTGACGAATCACAGAGGTCATAAAAGGGGCTCTGCAGGGTCCTTGCACAGCGAAATGGGCAAACATTTGATATTTTTATTCATCTATCAAAATATAATACTTTCACTGGTTATTCTAAGTTTTGACTCAAAGATTTTTAATTTCACTGCAAATGTATATTGGTTCCAAAGATCGGTTATAAGTCTCTTTGATTACTAATAATCAGTATCTGTATCGTCCCGGAAACTAAATCAACAACACACAGAAACAAAATCACATCATATCGGACCTTGCGACCTGAAATTGAAAAGTTAACCATGGCTTTGCATTTTGAGAAAAAATGACTTGTGCAAGCATAACATGAAATATAGATTTGCTTTAGAGGCCATAAAACACTGTAAGATAAATGTTTCATCGCCGTAATAGTTTACGCTGCTATGTTGCCTTGTTTTATGTATGACCGTCAGCTCTATTTTTGCTGTTGTTAATGCTAACAGCGGAAAGGCTCTTCAAATATTCTGAACCTGTCGCACTGTGGAGGTTTATATTGTCGTCTTTGTACTTTGGGACAAACACAGAATGACATCAGACATGATGTCAAGTGAAGGGAACATTGTTTTGTACCTGTGGTCCCTCAACGGCAGCTGTTTGTGAATGACAGAAGGACACTTTCCATTAGGTCCAACATTTTATTTTACAAGCTGCTTTGACTAATAATTGTGCTCTTGAACATGGATTACAAACACCAGAGGCAGAGCTGTGCTTTACTCTGGTGTCTCCTGCGTCACCATCCTCTCACAGATAATCGCTTCTATCTGGATGAGGGAATCATTGACATGTGGCTCTGATGGATGTCACTCATATGCTGTAGGGTGGGACAGTGTGAACTGAAGCATAATTCCTTTCCTGAAGGGGAATGAGATCATGTCACCATAAAGTTAAAAATATTATGGAGCCATCAGAAAGCAATAATGTCAGAGTTCATCCGATGGTCGTTTGCAGCAAACACCCCGATGGTGCTTAAACTTCAAAGTGGAAAGATGAACCAGATGGTGAGCTGTGCATATTCTCATTAAATGTATCTGCAACTAGAGTGGAAAACACATCCACCTTCTTAATGCCCATTAGTTTGATGTTCAGACATCCTTTTAACCTTCTCACCATGGCAGTAAAAATCCAACCACTTTGATAAGAGAGTGTTACCTTCACTGACATAAAACGTCATTTCCAGTTTAATAACATATGTAGTGAAGTTATGTAGTTGCATGTGTGGTTATAATTAAATATAGTCTGATTAAACAAATAAATTACATTAAGATTTGAACATATACAAAACTAACATTACCACTGCATATTGGCCCGGTTGTTAAAATATCAACTTAAAACAATATAAGGACTGCCTGATGTATTAGTTTGTTCACGAAGGGTTTCATGTTGCCAAGGAAGTCAGGTCTTGGAAAATGTACCCTTAATGAACTTAGACACCCCCACATCCTCTCCATGTGGCTGCAGGCTCATGTAACCTTGAAAAGCTGATATTAAAGCCTGCATGTCAGCAGTGTTTTGCACAGTGCCTGTGTAATCAAAGTGGACAGCATGTTTTTATTGTTGGACTGCGCAGGAAGTAACGCTACCCAGTGTGTGTGGACCATTGTGGGCCTTGACTACACTCTGAGAGCTTCTGAAACAATAATAACTGTGACTCACTCTCACTCACCTCCAGCTGGTAGAATTGGCAAAAGAAGGAACCCCTTCCCACAGCCGTGAGAAGGCCCGTTAGTCATGCAATGGTGATACCAATATTGTTGAAAGCACAAGTGTAAACAGAGCTAAACACAGTTATGTGGGAGACATGGTGCCACATGCCATCTGAGGACATGAGATATGAGGTGTTATTTTGTCAAATTGTTGAGATGTGTTCTGCTCTTTCCTTTAACCTTTTGTAGGTTCAGGTCATGAAAAAGGTTACGACAGTTCACATTCTTCCCTATAGTGGAAAAATCTGTGATAAAGAGACAGTTCACCCTAAAATCAAAAATGCAAATAGTATGTTTCCTTTTACCTACAGTGCTATTTATCCAGATCGTTTTTGTATTTGTATTTTAGCTCCTCATTGTCTCGTCTCAGTCATGAAAAAAAAGTGGATGACACAAAACACATTTTGTCATAGTTTTCATTAAAAAAATAAACACTGGCTCAAGGTTAAAATCTTATTTTAAAGACTGAACAGTAATGCCTCTTTGCAAAATGTGTGACCTTGTTCCTCAAGCTAATCCACAGACCTTGTCGTGAGCAGTTTCATGTCGGAACTTTTCTCTTTTCAGAAAGAAATCTACTCATGGGCAAGAGGCTCATGACAACATAGGATGTAAACATTAATGGTGTCCTACCATAGTTAGCTTAGTTAACTAGCCTCCTTTCCATGAGTAGCTGCATGCTTCCTTCTGTGCAGTGATATAGAAACAAAGTTGTTCCTTCATGAAACTGCTCATAATAAGGTCTGTTGAATGCCTTGAGTACCTGGCTTGTGATTTCTGAAAAGAGATGGCTCTTTGAACACCACAAGCCAAGTATCATCAATTATCTTCAAGAGAAGGCAAACATGTCTACGTCTGATATCTCTAACTTAGCAACTCACACCAAAACAATCTAAATGAACACATAGCACAACAGGTAAGAGAAAAAAATATGTATTTTTGATTTTGGGGTGAACTGTCCCTTTTTAACACAGTGTTTTCCATTTTAGAGAGGAAGTTGAACTTACTCAACCTTCTCATGACCAGAACTAATGACAGTTAAAGGAAAGGGCAGAACACTTGAGAAGAATCTGACGAGGTAACAGCTAATATTTGTCTTTAAAACACTGTCCCTTTAAGTTAGTTAAACTGTCTGCTGCTACTGTAATGATGTGGCAACAGCAATCATCCACACTTCCACTGTGCCCTTGGTTGATAGAGTACACCCCTGTCCTCCATCCCACTTCCTGTGTTGGCGCAGGGCAAACGGCCCAGAATCCCAAATGTCAGCGGATGGCTTAAGAGATGACAGCTGCCGCTGCATCTTGAATGTCCACCACCACATTTCGAGAAGTGTTGAAAAGGACGAAGTGACATTTGCAGCGGGGTTCTCTTAACATCCTCTTTCTTCCTATCCCCGTGTTTCCACCATGCCACCCCCTGTTTCCTGCCCTGCTGTGACCATGAATCTACATAGGATACAAGTCTGCTTACCGGGCCAAACATCATGCTGTGTTTGACATTCATCATTTATTGATGGGCTGTTCTTTAATTGCAGCGGGAGAGTGCTTAGCTGCTCTGGTCTCACACTGGCTAATCCATGGGGAAGGCCCTCCTACTGAGGGGCCACATTTACTTAGCACGCTGGGAGCACTACTGTTGACTTATAATGGTTGTGACACACAAAAAATAACCTGCGGGTTGTTCTTTCTCCCCTTTTCAGTTTGGTAACATTTCACTCTCTCTTTATTCTTCTTCCATTCCTTCTCTGAACTGAGACTATAGGTGGGTGCAGGGCAGAAAGGAAATAAATAATAATCTCAGTATAGAATAGAATTGGAGTCAAAGTGAGAGTCTGAACCTGAACTCAGATGTCTGGAACAATCTACTACAAGGATGTGTAATGGTGGGAAATCCCAGTTAAATTTAGTACTGATGGAAGGCTTAATATAATGTCTGTTTGTGTTATACAATTAAATGAATGTTTGACTCATCAAAAGTCCTGTGAAGATGAGTTTTCTGAGCCCTGCCTTGTAAACTAATCCATCCATGTGATTCCTCCTGCAACCACAGTGCTCTTTCTGTCATTTACAACCACTCACATGGGGACTTTCCCCTTATCTAATCTGTATCTGGCATGGGATTATATGCCTCCATATACAGATGACGTTGCATAGTTGGTTAATTTTAGCTCCAAGAGGTCAGGGATTGAACTCTGATGGTCACCATTCCTTATGAAAATCGAATAAAATGGCCTATATACCACCTGTTTTATACACTGAATGGAAGTATGAGGATGTAAACAAGTCGCCATTATTGTGATGGAATCTAACTTGTAAACCAAACCAGTCTATATCAAATAATAGACTGTAGAACCAGCTCTATGTTGCATATAGTGTTGGAATTGTTGTTGAATCAACAGTTTGAATCAAAACTACTTCCAAGCAAACAAAATGTTTCCTCTTTTCAAAGATTATTCTGGGGCAGTTTTGCCTTGATTTGATTGTTTTCTGCATCTAGAGACAAGAAGGTCATTAGCAGAAATCAGTACTGGGACATTGTGATGAAATTGTACACACACCTAAAACCTCCTGAGGATAAACTAACTTTGTTTTAAAACAAAGTCGACATAATTAATGATGCCTGGATGGCGTAACATTAACCATTCACAACCCAATCGCCATTGTAAATGTTAGGACTGTGTGTTTCTGCAAGCTGATATGTTGAAACTTTACATTTCTTTATGCTCTGGTTAAGTTTAGGCACACAAACCACTTGGTTAGGGTTAGCAAATCCTATTGTTTTTGGCTTAAAATGCCTTTTTTGTCTCCTTCATAATATCCTTTGGTGTCGGGATTACAAATCTTAAAATGCTGTGGTCCCTCGTGAAAAATATCCAGTGGCTTCAGACTTTCAAATGTTGAAACACAGTCTAGAAATGTGGTCACTGGCTCGGCAGCCTCTGTTACACCACTTACAGCCAGTGTTAAATATATAATGTGAATATGAGATGCCATGTTTTGTTGAAATGTCATTATGGTATGCAGCCCGTGACATGAACAAATATGAACATATCAGTGGTTTGCAGAAACATTATCTGCCAAAGTATTCATACTGGCGACTGTGCTGCGATCCAACAGTAGCAAATTTCAGCGTATTAAATGTGAACTCTGTAAACCTCTGCTCCATGTCCTCTGATTTTTTTTTACCCAATGTTTATAAATTGTCACACTGTCTAACTTATACTTCAAGTTTCTTGGTGGCAAAGAAGAGAAAGTAAAAAGTTTTTTTTTTTATCATCAACCTTAAGTAATAAATCGAACAGTCTCCCTGATTGCACTTTGACCCAGCTGACAACCTGATGACACATCAGTGAAGTAAACCTGGATTGATTCTGTGTCTCCACTGACAAGGTCACTAAACCCGTTGCCTTCTTCCCCCCTCATGTTACATTTACACTACTTAAAACACTGCAGTTACTGTCATTGCTGCAAAGACTAGAAAATCAATTTGTGCAAGTGGCCGTTGAGAAAGCAATACTGTGTCCATTCCTGTTATGAGAACTCAATATCAAAAGGTTTGTACTCTGGTTTGTTCTGTGCTAACCTTGAAAGCCTGTAAAAACAATAGCAAACAAAACATTGTTAAAATGAGTAGAGGGACATAATTTAGAGAAATATTGCAAATCTCTCAGGTGTAAGGAAATACACATGCAACATTAGTTAGTTAGATAAACTTGTTTAGATTTGTTTTCAATTAGTTTCACTTATATTAATTTATTGTAATTATTCGTTTTTGTGGGATATACGAATTAGCAATGAATATGTTCAGGATACCCAAATATTTTTTCTGTAATAATCCATAAATGCCTTTTTTTTTAGCTCATCAATTGATATTCAGAACGACTAAACTGTGCCAGAGTTAGCCAACTGGATAATTTCCCTGGTCTGGAACAAATAAACAAAACCATAGCCAGGATAAGACCTCTAACCAGAATAATAATGAGCATACAAATGTTTTGCATGCAGTCATACCACAACATATTCAGCTGTAAAAATGCCTGTAAATTTGAGCCATAAGAATTTAAAATGGATTCATAAAGTTTACTGCAGCAGCATGACATTGCTGTTACTTTATTGTCAGCTGTGTCCCAGGTGAAAGCCAGAGGAAATCACCATTAATGGCCGTATATAGTTTTAACACCCAGCATGATCAACCATGCATGGAAGCACAGTGGATTGGGACCTTGAGGAAGACACAGAAGGCCAGGCAAAGTCAAAGTAATTTGGTGACTGGCCAAGAACAAAAAGCTTCATATGGATATTCAAAGATGGCACTAAAACAATCATGTGGTTATAAGACCTTTGTTCTTCTTGAAACAAAACTTAATTTGATCTACCAATTAGAGGTTAACTTCTGTGTCTATGTGCTTTGATTTTTGGCTTACAGAACATCTAATCAGTGAGAAGCCATAGTCTCACTTTTTTATAGTGCTAAGTAAAGTCCAGTTTTATGTTTTCATCTCCTGGGAACAAATAATGTTGTTTCTCTCAGACCATGTCATTCATCGAACCATGACCAACTCTCCCTGACCTTAAACATGTACATTTTTGAGATTTTCCTTTCAGCAAAATGTGGCCTAAGCTTCAATACAAAAACAGTTGGGACGGCAGATCAGGAAATGCTCCTGTGGGGCTTTTTAGTGTGGTTCTGTCTCTTTCTTGAGAATGCCCACTAAACTACAGAGTCCAAGCATAAACGTCCATGTTCTTCGTTTTCCGTTGCTGATAAACTTTCAACCACTTTCTGATTTGAGGTGTCATTTTTGTCTGTCTATCTAAAGGTCAAAGATATCTTGAGAACCTACCTAAACGCTTTAATAAATGTTGGCGACGTATGTTTCTGCAAAACCACTGATATGCTGAAAATGTACATTATTTGTGTTGCGACTACATGTTTCTTTGGGTTCAGTGTTCAATTTCATCATTGAAAACCTAAATAGGTTAGGTTTAGGCACAAACATCTTTCGGGGAGGTTTAGGAAAAGATCACAACACGGCTGGAGGTGTCCCAAGGTCTTGTTAAAAACACCCGGTTTTGTTCGCAAAAGCACAGCGTGAGATGTTTCGACCTCCCCTTAAAAATATTTGTTACGTGTTGCCAAAAATTGGGCTGGAAATTATCTCAAGAAAAATATCCAGTGGGGTCGAGCTGACAAATATGGAAACGCAGTGTTGAACTGTGGTCAATGGCTTTTCAGCCTTGTTGCCTTCCCCTCCACATCCAGACACGAGTTAGGTCATAAACATGTAATGTGAACATGATATGTAAGATTTGGTTGAAATGTCAGTTTGGTATGTAAGTGACAATATTTTATCCTGGCGACTGGGCTGTGAGAATCTTTTAAATTGGAAAAAATACCATGATGAGACCATGATGGAAGGGAATGATGGAGATCTGTCAGTGTGCAAATAATGATAAAACATTAATGTGACTAAATGTAATCAGAAATAATAGAAGAAAAATCTAATTTAATTTAATCTTGTTTGTATTTCTGATTGTAATAAAAGGAAATGTATATTTTCCATTAGTGTTTTAGTTCATAAATCACTACTAATGTGGCACAATTACTTGACTGATGGCCACTGGAAGCAAGTGATGCCACAATAATGAGAATTTGTGGACTGAGCCAAACTTATCACAGCTAAACTTAAGTGATTGTGAATGCAGCTCTAATGCTGCCTGGATGACAAACTAGCCAGCAGACTAAAAGGTCTACTCCCCTCGTACAAACACATTTTCAGGGCTTTTTGCACAGACAAATTGATGTCAAGAGACTTTTCGGGATCACATTTGGGGATTGGACATCTGCATGACTACCCTCAGCAACAGAGTGGCCATTATATCCGCCAGTGGCAGTGCTCTAGTTGCATTTCAATGTGAACCATCTCCATTTTAAGTATCTCTAAGTCCATTTCATCTGAGCTGCTTAGCAAGTAATCAGCTGACAGAAGGAGGGCAGAGGAAATGTGTTGTCTTGTTTGATATGTACCTTTTTCCCAAGAAAAGCTTTTCTTGCTTTTACACTCTTGCAGCTGTGAGGTAAAAATACAACAATGAAAATGAAACAACCTCTGCTGCGACTGAATGACTAATATTAGCTCTTAGCAAGATCTACAATTGCAACAAGACCTGAACAAATGAATCTGACAACTGCACATACTGTACAGTACTACATGCCCAACTTTATGTCCCTTTATTTAGGAGTCAATGAAAATATGAAAACTATAAGCTACAACAGAATCAGGTTTATTGACAAGCATGTTTTCACATACAAAGAATTTGCCATACTGGTAGGTTACAATAAACATAGTATGAGAAAATACAAAGAAGTTAAGAAGCAAGAATGGAAAGTAAACATTGACAAAAAACAATATAATATGGTAAACAAAACAATATATACAATATGCCTGTTATTTGAATGAAAGATTTTTGTTATGCTGTTACATTGTTTCATAGTTTACATCTTAGCGTGCCTTAGTTGCAAGAGGATGGACAATTAGGCTATTAGAAGAGGCAGCTGTGAGCAACAAGAAAGCAGTCGAACCAGATAAACACATCAGAGGGGTATTAAAGAGACATAATGGTCATTCGACCAGGCTCAGACAGGGAAAACACAATAAAGACCAGCACATGTAGGAAACATTCAGGCAAATCCGTCGTCTATATATGTAGAGGGGTGATTTTTAAAGTAAAGCAGCTATTGTGGGCCGATGACTGAAGTCAGGTGACTGAGGCAGGAAACCTGTGGACAGGTATAGAATGAAAAGAGAAGTTAAAAATATCTTGTAGAATTTATTTTGCAAATATCAGTATCATTCTTGTCAATCCTTAAAGATGAAAAAAACAAAAACACTTTAAACTGCTCATTTAGCATTTATAGGCAATATGTAAACATTTAGCAGATGGTTAACACACTATATTGTGGTTATGAGCAAGAACATTTTAAGCAGTATAATTTATACAGCAACAAAATAGTGCTACATCTTACATCCAATTTACTGTAAACACACTGACATCTTTGCCATCACGATAAAGGACAGTTGACCTGAGTTGACTCTGTAATGCAGCTCCAGTGATGTGAGGACAGGCAGAAACTGAAGTGGGCTATGACAATTATAAATTATGTTCTGCTTTTTTGCTGTAAGAGGCTCTCCTCCACCGTAGCACCTCAAAAGGAGTCCTCTAGAGATCAGTTGCATCACTGATTATACTCTGTAAGAAACTGCATGGACAGCATTTTTTTGGAAAAACATCAAAACCGTCCATGAGACAGCAAATATTTAAGCGTTGCATGTTAAACTGTTTTGCCATTTAATTCAGTTTTAGTAAGATTAAAGCTGAAATGTGTTTGCAGGAAACTATTAAAGCCACTGCAGCTTTTAGTGTTCCAGCTAATATATGCTGACTGTGATCAAAATCTCTTTTTCTGATGAAAGAGCTGCTCTCTTCCCCGTGGCACAAAGTCAACACCACTAGTGAAGCTGCAGACTCATCTGACTTCAGTGGACGCCTTGAGCTAGGAGTGGTATTATTAGATTACTTGTGATGAAGTGAGTTCGATGTTATTGCTAACTGCCTGGTTGTTATGAGGAGCAGGTGTGTGTATGGTCAATTTCATGCGTGTGTGCGCACTCGTGAGTATGTGTGTGAACTTATTAATGTATTGAACTTGCATTGTGAACGAGTTATCTTCTTGAAAATACACAATTACCATCCATGACAACACGACTTCCTTAGAAATTTCACGCTAACCTCATCCTGACGGGTCTAATTCGCCGATCCCCTGCAACAGCCTTGGTCTAATTGCATTTACCTGTTGAAGCAAATCCCATTTGGGAAATTCAATACACCTTCTGAATTAATCGTCTTCTATTCATTATGGTTTGAGACTGATGGCGCCTCTTCTTAACTATCCATTTCGTGGTCATAAAAATACATAAATGGAAAGGCAAATCAATTGACATGAAGGTCATTTTTTAAGCAGACAGGTATACGATATGCTTTTGCATTTTTACCTGACAATAATAAACTAACAGACTGCTGTAACTGTGGGTACAGACTAAGTAAATATTCATGGGTAAAAGGCAAATGACTAATGAAGATTCTCCAAAGCTATTTTTTTAAACTGTCTAACCAGTGAGTTTTTACTGTCAAAGCAACAGCTTTTTACCCTGAAAGGATTGCAAAGCAGGTGATTAAATATTAATGTATAGAGGAAAGGAGAGATTGAAATTTCTTAAAATAAAAATGGTTGTCAATATTTTGGATAAATGCTTTAAAATGAAGGACCAGCATCATAAATAAATGTCCTCTATATGCCAATTTTTTTCCAGATACAACTGATCGTCATTTCTTCACACTATAGGAAATGACATCACATGTTGACAGCGTGGTTCGGTCACGCCTCCCTGGAAATAAGGAGAGGGGAGAGGGCATGAGATAAACCGTGGTAGATTCAGAGGCAGACATTGGATTGGCATGGCTGTGAGCAGCTCAGCACTGCGATCTACATGCACGAGGCTCCTGCCTGGACATTTGGATTCTCTCTGCACAGCAACACTGCCTTGAAAACGGTGCTGGACAGCGCAACATTGAGCCGTGCTGTGTTTTCACAGCATGTTGCGGGGCACTGGGAGATAGAGAGGGAATAATAAAGGGGACAACCTTACCTCACACTTGAGCGATGGTCCGTGAGCTTCTCTCTCTCTCGTTTCATACCAACAGGCTTTTCTACACAGAGACCTGGGACTAATGGAGGGATGCAGTGATGTTACTGTTTGCTTGTCATGCTTGAATCACAGCTTCATATATCCTTTTGTGTCAGAAACCTTATTGTCCTCGTCTGTCACCGCCGCCAGATCAACTGTGGGGTAGCGTGGCGGACAGAGCCCCCTCCTCAACCCCCCTCTCCCTTGTCTGTGCCCCCGGCTTCTCATCACTCCCGGCTCGCTCGTGTCTATTTACCTCTCTTAAGCTACCCTCCCCTCTCTGTTAAGCTTCGTCTTTCTTGCTCTCCCACTCCCTACTGCTTACTATCTGCCTCTCGTTGCTCCTCCAAAGCAGGCAGTCAGCTCTTTTATGCAAGAGGCTTGCTACATGATCTCCTGGACAACAGTTTTTGCCGCTGCTCTCCCACCTCACAGTTCCTGAGCCCTTCCAGATTTTCATCTCTACAACGGCAGGATGTTCTTCCACGAGGATTGATCCCCTTCCACCCCCTTTCACTTTCCCCTTTCCCTCCCTTGTCCTGATCTCCTGCCCTCTGACCCTCACCCTTTTGTTCTCTATCCCCGCCCACCCTCTCCTGTTTGCCCTTACCCCGAGCCTCTTTCCCCCCATAATTCATTTCACCCTCTTGACCATGTTGCCATGTGTCTGCTGGCTCCAACTTATCCTCATCTTGCTGTCCTCTGTCTTATGGACCCGGGGGGAAAACTGCCCAGCAACCTGCCTGTGCCCGGATCCTCACACTGTGGACTGCACTGGCCGCGGGCTGACCCGTCTTCCCGATGAGATCCCCCTGGATGTGCGGAGGCTTTTGCTGGCCGACAACTGGATTCCCCGCATCCCCTCGGACTTCCTGGTTCTGTACAGTGACTTGGTCTACCTGGACCTCCGGAACAATTCCCTCTCCCACATAGAACCAGGGACTCTCAGCACCTCTTCCAGGCTGGTCTTCCTGGACCTGGGCAGCAACAATCTGACTGAAATACCCAAGGGGACATTTGGGGAGTCCAGGAGCCTGATCAAACTGCGATTGGGCAACAACCCCTATCTGAGCATGGTGAATGAGGAGGCTTTCCTTGGCCTCACCTCTCTGAGAGAACTGGAACTGGAGCGTAATGCACTGTCTACCCTAAAGGTGGGGGCACTGAGTCAGTTGCCCTCCCTGCGGGTAGTGAGGCTAGAGGGCAACCCCTGGGTGTGCAACTGCAACTTTGCCAGCCTGTTCGCATGGCTCATGGAGAACAGTCACAAGCTTCCAAACGGTAAGCAGCACCATCAGAAGCTTTCCATGTGCTTGACCCAAATAAAGCGTATCTGAGCACAACATACAACAGCATCATGGCAAATCCATTGCCATAACACCACTCTGGTCTATTTATGTTTTCCCTGTAGGAGAGGGAACCCCCCTCCCTCTCCCTTGTTCTAATTTTATCTCTTTCTTCCTCCACTCTCTTAGCCTGTAATGTGTAAAACTGAGTATGTAATATGAGACAATAGCTCTTGCTTGAATGTGAAAACTACAAGGATGCTCTGCTTTTCAATTTGATCAATTTCAAAATAAGACACCAGCTCAAAATGTCAAAAAAAGAAAGAAAATCATTTTTTGCTTGCTGTTTCTCAGATTCCACATTTCACCAAGCTTATACACAGAGTATTGACCTCTATCCTGCGTGGTAGTCCAATCGATCAATTTTGCGGCTTATATTTATATAATACTTATTTATATAATCCTTGACATTTGGTGGACACTGTAATTCAGCAATATTATCAATGATTTCATTTCCTTTCATTTCAAAATCAAACCCCCTTTTTCTATTCCTGTGTTTATCGCTCTGTCCATGTGAATTTTTAGGCCCATACTATAGAGTCAGTCTACCGCTGTGATTCAGCCTGGAGGATTGAGTTAGATAACGGGGCTGAAGTTTTTGGTGTGCTTGAGCGTGCAAGGCAGTCTGAATGTGTGCATGCACATCTGAGGAACAACACAAAACAAAAAGGATCACTGTCTCCTTTTCCAAGTATTCTACTGTGGGTGCGATCCGAAATACAAGGAGCCGATTGGACTCAACCCCTAAATCAACTGGATTGTAGATTCTAAGTTGTAAATACACAATCTATCACAGTCTGTGTAAATATGATTCATTTTCCAGTGTAAATGATATGTAAAACACCCGTCAGAAGCCATTTATTCCTCGACAAATCATCATAATTATTCTTTGTTTTAAGGGAACCTTTAATGTTCTTACTTGAAGGTCAACCAGATGTGTATTACTACTAATGTCCTTTAGAAAAAAGGACACAGACAGCAGTTATCTCTTCAGTGCAAGCCAGCACGTGGGAGCCGAGGAGGCAAAAATAAACAGATCTGCCAGTTCAGCCACACGACTAGTAACTCATGCTGTTATCCTATTCAGATCAGTGTGTAGATGTGACGCATTACATTATTTCTGCCTAATCTCAGAATTTAATCTGAATGTGGCTCTCATACAGTATGTCCTTGGTTGTAGTTTAAAAACACAATTTAGTTTTTACATGTAGTCCATTGTCAGGTACAGGGAGTTATCTATAAGGGTGTAGAGATAAGGAGTGGGAACATTTATTTCTGTCACTGTTCCAAGGTTGTTTAGGGTGTGAAATGTTGACCAGTCTATACAGAGAGCAGTTTTTTGTCCAAAGGATGAATAGCAGTGGCCCACATCTTCTGACTCAAGATATGATATTTTTGAGATGCGAGGAAGGACTATAAGTATCAGATGTGAAACTCAAGATTCAGGCAGAGCTGCTAACAAACCTCCAGTAACCTCATGAAATAAGTTAGACGTCAAAGCCTCTGTACATCTATATCGTGAAATGTCAAATTGTAATTATGCAGAGGATTGTAGCACAAAAATAACACTTTTTCTATTTCCAAATTGAAATGGAAATCTTGCTCGAATCCCATTTGTTATCTGGCTGCTGGCAAAAAGTTATTACTCAGCTCCCCTAAAAATTGGCTGGCTGCTGCAAACTGCTGACTACTAACAAAAGCAAACTTCTTGTATACATTTAGGCCATGGTGTACTGTGCTATTGATACTGCGCTCACTTTCCTCCCCGGTCTTTGTGCATTTGCCCCAAAAACAGACAAGTTTGGGCCTGTGGGAAGGGAAAGTTGATAAACTGGCAAGAATTCCTCATTCCCCCTGGTAAGAGGCAGCAAAGGCATTAATCACAGGTTCTAAGTGTCGTCTACCGCAAGGCATAATGAATTGCATTAGTAGTGCTGGCCAGGCAGACATCAACAACACAGAAGAAGAAGCCAAAGGCACGGCCAAGCTGCTGGCATGGCTGCCAACTGGCCCCAGTGTATACAGACACTCAAATTGAGTTAGTAATGCGTATCTCACCTCATATGCAGCTCTTGCATCCCCATCAGTGAGTGTTTGCTTTGTGACCCCCAGAGACGAGTCCATCAGCTCAGACACAACACACACACACATTCACATTCACACATACATGCTTATTTATGTGTGAATAAGTGGTCTACATTTGTCTCGTCTTTTGTATAATTTTTTGGCCAATAAAAAGGTGTCTGGAACATTCTTTGCAATGCTAATGGGGCTGGAGGATTGGATAACAAATAGTGGGAAAAATTGTTGAAAGTTGAAGTAATTAGTTTTTGCATCAAAGACTCTACTCTTCTAAGGCAATGCTAATTAGATCTGTAACAGGTCCAATAGGACAAAAACATGTCTTCACTGCAATGAAAATATTCTCTCAAACAAGTTTTTGTCTTCCTGTGTATAATTTGTAGAAGAGTTGCTTTATTTTTCTAACTGTTAGAGAGTCTAAAGTGTGACACAACTTGCAAATACAGGGAATATATCGGCAATAATTGGCTATGTATCAGCTGTAGTCCAATTATAAATAGCTGAGCCAATAATATCGTTGACTTAACAAGCACAGCATCTAAACGTTACGATACAAGTGGCAGTAAGCACCTTTTAAAAGCTTGTTTGCAATCCGCCAATAAACACAGAGAAGAAGAAGGAAGAAAACAAGACTAAGCACAGTACGCTGTTGTTGTGCTCTTAGTCTTGCATAGCCAGACCATCTCCACAGCACTCTGTCAGGAGAAAGGTCTGGCTGCACCAATTAAACCGATCACAATCGTGCTAAACCCAGGATGCCACAAGGGTGCAACTGCAAAATGGTGTCAGGGAATCTTGTTTTGCACCGGGGGAAAAATGTGAAACTTTCAACTGATAATTTGACATTTACAGTATAAATATCAGCCATGAAAAGCAGGAAATTAACGGTTGTTGGAATGAGCTGAAAAAATTCAATATTGTACATCCAATCTTTTTATGCTAATATTTGCAGCTATAACATGTTAATCCTGTTTAATATGACAATCTGTCACTAACAGCAGAACCTTCTCCACATTTCCTGAGTTTTAGAAAACAGAAGTTTTATCAACCCGACTCCTGAACTACCGTCTTTGACAAATATTTCCTAGACGTTCGACTATAATGAGCTCACACTGAGTACTGCAGGACAAAGCGCAGTGTTGTGCAGACTATTGTTGAATAAACACAGCGTAGCAGGGAGGATTATAGTGAGTTGGATTTACAAACATGGCCAGTTCACACATGCAGTAATCATACTGCCAGACCTAATTAACATAATGACTGAGCTCTCGATGGTGGAAAAGTGTGATGACCTATTCCCTGCAACGCTGTGCTGGAAGTGGCTGCACAATAGCAGATGGACGCTCATTAGTGAATGAGATTGACTTGATAAGCTTTTCAATATGTATCAACCATCATCATGGGTGTGGGTGGTTCAACTTAATATCTCTTTTATCACTGAGAAAATCAATTACAGAGACAGAAATTGCTCTTTAAAATTGAACATCCATGTGCTTTTAGCAGCCGTGTGGGTGTTGCATCCTCGTGTCTGTTTCATCATACAACAACATTTTTTTAAACTGTGTGTGTGGCCTCTCTTAACAAAGAGCTCCACTGAGATTAAAAACACATAAAGGTTAAAGCTGGAATTGATGTCGGTCATCTCACGTCCTTCATCATTTCCTAGCGCAAAGAGGTTTATTACTTAATCTTTTGGTTCTACTTTCAAAATCTGGAAGTGTTGCTAATCAGCTAATCAGCTAAAACAAAGGTGTGTCTGTAGATTCCTCAGTAGCATTAATGAGGCTGATGACATCACAGGCCTAAAGTGGTGGTTTATTGATTGAACATCAACACACATCAGTATTTATCAGCCACGACTTTCAGAAAAAAACTGTAAATTGTGGCACCAGCAGAAGGTAATTAAAAATCGTCAATAAATCATGACAAATCTGTCCTGCTATTTTAAAAAGTCATCCTGAGATATCTTCGGTTCCCTCTGTGATGGCCTGCATAATGTAGCAGCGGCGGCGCCCGTGCTGTAAACCCAATTCCCATTCCATTTTTCACGTCTTGATTTCCCCTGTGATTTCAAGTGTACAACGCAGCACACTTTTTTGTTTGGATAACTTTGATTACTGCAGGTCAGCGTGATGAGAGAGTGGAAGATGCTTACAATTCTGAGTAGGTTTTTAGGATGGAGTAAACACATCTCTTTCCACAGGGATGTGTTTCGTTTCCTTCATTTAGAGTCAATCAGACAGACACACCGTCAGCTATCTGGGGCTTTTTAGTGTCGTTTGTCTGTTTTTTAGCCACCAATCAGGTTAATAAATTATTAATTGGATGGATGAGTGTAAACATGATCCACTGCTGTCTCCAGTGCTCTTGGGTTAAGGATGAACAAAGGCCATATATAATTCAGACTGACACAGTTCTACGGCACATTGGCCAGGGTAATTGGAGCCAGAGCTGCCTCCAGGGCAAGGCAGGCCAACTCCCATGAGGGATTGAGGCTGAAGCCCGTCGTGGCATTGCTATCAACACTACTCATGACCTGAACAGTTTCACTACAAGGTAGCAGTTCATGTGACAGGGTCACAGTCTGAATTTTCCTTTGCGGCCTATCGAGTTGCTCCCCAGAGACCTGTTACCACGCCACACAAGCAACTCTGAAAATATGATGCCGCTGACCAGCGCTACAAAGCATGCACGTGGTGCCATACTGCTCCGACACGACATCACCTGCTATGTTTACTACCGATGGATATGTGGAGAGAAGACATCTCTTCCATTAACACAGGCTGAAAGCTTCTTTTATCTTGGCCTAATTTAACGTTTATTTAAAGTTGGGATATGTGATAGAGAGAGAGAGAGAGAGAGAACGCTGGCAAGAGACAGCAGAGTCTGAAAAGGTGGACAGAATTACACAGCGTGATGGCATCAGCTGCTGCATGAGCAGGAGCAGAAAGGGATAATCTGCCAGTGTCAGAAATAAAAGGTGAAAAGCCAAAAGCTTTATTTCACTGGCAGTGTGCAGCATTGTGCATGATGGGTACTTTCCTTTCTGCCTGTGTGTGGTGGAGTGTGAGGCATGAATTGCTAAGCCCTGCACATTGAGCTGTTAAGAATCAGTGTTGGGAAGGTTATTATTGAAATGTGATAGGTTACTGATAGTTACCCTGTTAAAAATGTAATAAGTGGGAATGTTTCGGTACTGATACAATTCTTCTGATACAGCCTAAAATGCTGGAATCCGTATCGGGGGAATATGAGTCTATGTGCTGATCCAATATCATGTAATTTATTTATTTGAAATGGGACCTGGAAACTTCCCAGTTCTGTACTAACAGATTTGTTACTGCACAAGTAGCCAATATCCAATAGCTGCATGCAATTTGAGTAACTTCAAGCACATTCATAATATAACATTTATGCAGAGAGTATAAAGCTGCTGAGTAAAAATAATCCTTTAAACTGAAGTCACAGCCTTTGGACGGTTGCAGAGAATCCAACCAGAGTCCTTCACAAAGAAATCCACAGTCTAGCAGCATTTAACAACTTAAACAAATAGTCTGCAGGCTTGTATAGACGACCGAAGGAGACGGGGAAGGACTCATTTTTCACGTCATGTTGCATTCGTATGTTATTCTAATTGTCATGTAATTGTTACATAGAGCCCCTTTTCATAAAACATAAATATGTAGTCTAAACTAGACCGGCACCAACAATATATAGAGCGTCCTAAACACACATAAATTTCAATCAAATCAATGCGAGAAATACAAATTGATTTAATTAGCAGGCAAGAGGCAGTACAATTTAAACTGAGAGAAGCAATCAAAAACAGTGCTGACAGTTTGAGCACAAACTGCCCAATGACTGGAGTTTGTCTCATCCAAGAGACAGCTTATGTAAGCCATCACACCCTTGATGGTGTCGCACTTAAATTTGTCCCAACACCTTTGCTGACCCCGGCCGTCAGGAAATATGAAAAAGATGCGAGTCCTGCACGGTAAAAAGATGTGACGCAGCAAAATGAATGTTATATTCTACATAAAAGCACAAAACAATATTCGGATTGTAACACGGATGTTTCTCATTGAGTGCAACAGATTAGACATTTATTTTTACTGATTACTCACCAACATTACCAACACCAACAGTAGACAAACTGTTTATGAAAGACAAACACTCATTCATATTAGATGTCTCCATGTCTCTTGTATTCCTGAATTAAAAACCATCTATGTGTGAATTTGTGCTTTTGCTGTTTTGAACCGGCACAGTGATGTCAGTGAGTCTCCACGCAGAAGGAATCCCCTCCTGAATGATTCACCCTCACCCCACTGTCACATGAATGCTTGTCATTTTGTGCATTCATAACACACATCCTCCAGTCTGTCCTCCCCAACTCCCACTCTTCTTGTACAAATCTCTCATCGTTTTTTCCTCCAGGTTTCCCTTCAGACTCTTCCTGTGATTGCAACTGAATAATTCTTCAGTCTTCCTATAATTATGTCTGCCTGCTGCTTTTTTACATCTACTGAGTATTGGACTTGAATGGCACATCCATCTCAGTTAATAGGGAGGGGACGGTTTTGTGTCTCATTATCACAACTGGATTATTTAGGCAGACTGTCTAGACACTGGTGGTTTTGGAGCAGGACTTTAGCATGAATGCCAACTCCTGCAGGAGCCTGTCAACGTAAGATTGTGGTGATCTCGTCTTTGCTGGTGGTGCAGAGATCAATCTGAATAGACAGTGTGGTGTTGAAGGAGGGAGGAGAAACCAGCCTCCAATATCAGTCTGTCTCAGCTAGGTAGATCAATCACGGCCGAGACAGCAGATAGCCTATCCCCTCGGCTGGCTGTAATCCTAAATGTAATCCATCAACCGTCTGCGCTAGGAATGTAACAGCAGTGTGGCCCGACATGCCTGATAGTGTAATGGCATGATTTGTGTTACATTACTGTATTCGGTCACTGCCCCAGCCACAGTTTTTGGGATAATAGTGGTGTTTGGGATCCTTTGTGAGCTCCAGAAATGGTATTGTTTTCTTTTAGCTTTACTGCATTGTTCTGTTATGGGTTTTTTTGTGTTTATGTACAACCCAAGCCAGAATAAATGTTAGACAAGTATATTTCTGCAAACACATAAGCTAAATCCATATGTTTCTTTATGTTGCATCTTGACGTTTGTTTAGGTTCAATTTTCTTTTTCTCTCTTGTCACAACGCTGTGCTTATATTCTGTTTACCACTTAGTTAGGATTAGGAAAGCATTGTGGTTTGGCTTAAAATACCTGTTTTGGTCGACATGCTCATTGATGGAGATGATCAGAAACAAAAGGAAATGTCTCCACGGCTCCTTTAAAAAATAATAATAAAGCACCCATTTTGTCGTCACAAACGCCACTGGAAATGTTTGCTGCTGTCCTTAACAAGCCTTTGTCACCACTACAATAGATGGAAATGTCTCCATGACCCCTTAAAATAACACTATATGCCACGTTTGGTACACGTCAACCTTCGACTTTGTTGTGGTTTACGGAAACATTAACTACTAACATAATATCCCGATGACTGTGCTGTGTCCCCTTTAAGTTGTTCAGTATTCTCATTCCTGGCATTTCAGTCTCTTTATACTGGGTTTTCTGGGTTTTTGTGTTGTCTTTGCAGTTTCCCTCACATGTTCCTGTGCTCCTCCCCAGCCTGGTTTTCGCTCCACACTCTCCTTGCATCAGCCTTGTTAGCCCTGCCCTGTTCCCAGTGTTTTTCCAGACCATCAGCTCCTCTCTTGCTCTTCGGTTCCTTCACCTCATTCCCCTCACCTGGGATGCTCTGCCTCTTCCTCCACTGGCACCTCATCCCCTCGTCAACTTAAGTTTTCAGTTCAAGTTGTGATGGGTCCACCTTCTATGCTCTGTGTGAAGCTGAATGAAAGAGTTGGTTTCCAAACCTGTCTGCACCAAAAACTAGAGTTTGTCTGAGCACAAGTACGTTATAGCAAGCTAGCATCACTGCATTACTGAATCCCACTTGACAGCTAGCTCATAAGGAGTTCAATTTAGATGTTAAGTGTATTGTAGACACCAGTTTCACGGAAGGAGGAAGCAAACGAAGCCAGCTTAGCATCATCAAAGGATGTGGTTAAACGTTTAGTGGGCTAACTGTCATTCTAATTCTAACAGCAAACAACAAATATGACTAAAAAGTAAACATATTGAGTGTAGCTAGCTAGCGTCAGCATAA
Organism: Pagrus pagrus; assembly: GCF_965226575.1. Lineage (NCBI taxonomy): Eukaryota > Metazoa > Chordata > Actinopteri > Spariformes > Sparidae > Pagrus > Pagrus pagrus. The sequence goes on along the minus strand of NC_140187.1, from coordinate 7,457,899 downwards.
CAAACATTTCAGTAACTGAGGTATAAGTAGCTTTTTTAGCTATTCATTCTGGTTATACTCCATTCAAACAGTATCTCTAAACATTCCTTAATTTGTATTTAGGGTATTAATTCACACATTAGGCCTGTATAGCAGGTACTTGCACTGTTGTTATGCAAGTGGAATTTTTTTTTTTTACATTTACTTGTTTTATTTTGTGAGGCATTGTTTGGTAGCAAGTGAAATACCAGCAAACAGAGATAAGCTCCTTTTTAAATCAGCTGATCAGATTCTCCAATCTAGCTCACAAAGTTTCACTGCAGTAATTTCGCCTCCGGTTTGTTGACATTTTGGTATTTTTCTTTGCTAAGTGGATAAATGTCAAAAATCTCGTGAACTTGGCATAAGCTCCCTCAAAGCTGTTGGGAGTTTTTAAGCTGTGGTAGGTTGTATTTTTGTTTGACATAAAGCAGCTCAACAAATTAAAGTAGTGCCTCCATAACAGTGGTTTCAGCTACATCTCCAACCTGACGTCACATTGGCTCAGTTTGGACAAAGATGTGCACATCTGTCACTGGGAGAGAGGCTCTCAGTGAAAGATGTGCACATTTTTTGTCACAGACGAGCTTGTAAAGCTGAGAAACTATAATTATGGTGTTTGCTCCAGAAGATTCCACTTTTGGCCAAATACCACAGCTGTTCAGTAATTATCCCCTTTGTCAGACAGTGTAATGCGTCTGTATGCCCCATTGTGTAATTTTAGTTCCTAATTGCAACAGTGTAGCTCCAGTGGAGATCTAGTCTCTACTTGCAGATCCTCTGCATTTTGCTGGAGGACCTATACTATGTGCATTTGTATAAACATATGTAAGATATATATGCATATACATTTCAGTCAACCAGAGTGTAGGTTTTGTCTCGTGTGGTCCAGACTAATCACCCAGACTAATAGGAAAATTAAATTGTTTTAGGATAACCAATAGAATCCAACCTTGTCTCTCAGTCCTCCGTTTCCTGTTCATCAACTCTGCTTTTATTACAATAAACGTAATAATCCTGTAACTGGGGCCATGTGTTCACCGGGATGATTTCAGTCTGAGACGTTATTAATCAAGGCGAGACCAGACCAAACTGTTTCAAAGGCAAAGGCCAACTTTCTGAGGTGATGGGTCACTTTGTCATGCAATGAGTGCTCTATGAATATAAATATGTTCCATTTATCTCCAGCACAAACAGACAGGACAGGCGCTCCTATAGGTCAAATATTCAGGTGCATTCAAAGTTTTCTTCGTCTTTAGTAGGAGTGTGGCAATGACACAGGTGAAAGTGCTGTTGAACAGTGATTACAATAGGATCAGTACGTTCTTTGTCCTCGTTTCCGAGTGCTCTGTTTGCAGATTTATGTCTGTACTGCTAATGATTCATCATTAACTGTCACTCAAATATTGTCAGGGATTTAAGGGAACTTACATCGCTGGGGTTAGCTTATGTGGCAGCAATTACAATAATTCACAACGCTGCATTATTATGAATAATAAAAAAATAACACACTGCAAGTCTGAAGTCCAGCCACTGCCATTCACAAGACTGTGAGAGAAGTTGGAAATGTTTCAGTAAAAAGCAAAACAAACAGGACAGAAACCTCTTCCATAAAATCCCCGCTGAGTGAGACTAATTTGGAAACTGAACTGATGCTTTAAAAGTGTACGCCACATGGCTAGTTATTATGTAACACAATACTTAAAATATTAGATTAAAAACAAAACAAAACAAACCATTTTCAGCTTTTAACTCCCACAGATGAGATTAACCGTCTCTAAATATATTGTGCATTAGTTTGTAAGGCCAGTAGGTTAATATAGCCACTTCAGTCCCGTGTAACTAACACTGAGCAGTTTTCTCACATGCAGTCGGATCTGAATTTGTTTTCATCGCTCGTTCCTGCAACATATGGTAGACATGCCTCAGAGTGCTCTTCTTTGGCTCCACCAGGATTGTTGGTATTGGCTCCTAATCAGTTTGGAGCCTCATTCTCGATGCCGGGTTTGCTTCTGACTCACTTCATCTGATCCCGATCCAAAGCTACTTGAGTTTTTCTGTGGACCTTGTCCAGCTTGCAATTGTGCTACGGTTCTCGCAAGGCTTGTTATGGCCAGTGTGTATGCTATGATAGGAGCAAGGCCAGCAACTTGTATAATAAAAACACAAATTAGGATAAAACAAGTTACGTTTATCAATGAGGTGTTGGAACTATAACTATTAAAGCAATATTATGTGTCTATTTTATATATTTTTTTTGATGGTACAGTGACTTGTATGTAGGAGAATGGTGTCTCTGTCAGTCCCTCTCCCACACTCCTATTCGCAGTATGTAACTCGGGTGGGCGGGCAGGATTTCCCAGAAGTGCCTGACGCATTACGACACTGTGTCACACAGTACCAACAATGTAGATGCAATGGGATCATATTTTATGGAGATAATGTCGTCTGGTTTTCCATCCGCTTCCACAGATAGCTTCACGTGTTGCTAAAGTGACTGCTAACTGTAGCTCCCATTAGCTAGCCTGCTCATCTGACATTGCATCTGATGATATTGTTCCAGAAACCTGGGATTTGTATTCACGACAATGATGTTGCACTCATAAACTGTGTGGGGGGCGCCAAATCACACAAAATACCAATTCCTACATAATGTTGCTTTAAAGGGTAAGGCTGTTGATATTCTATTTTTTTTCTTTATGCCAACAAATCTCCTGAAAAGAGCAAAACCTGCAATGAGTTTTTCCTGCTATTCATCCCAAGCCTGATACAGCTTTTTTCTCTGTGCCATCAATGTCATTCTTGTCCAAATGACGATTAAAAAGGCAAAAATGAGGTACGCTGTTAGACTGGGATGCATGTCCCTTCTGTTACAATGAATATAAGTACTGTAGTTTATTTTGACTCAGTCATACATGCACTATCCTGTGGTAAATATGTATTAATTTACAGCCCAAGCAGACCCCCAACAAATGCACAATTTACTCAGTCTGCACAAAACAACACTGCCCTGATATTTTTAAGAAATTATTCAGCCTTTTACTGTGTTTATGCCTGAAAAAAGCCATTATTTTGATGAGCTGACTACAGATTGTTTGAGTTTAAGGGAAATGTGTAAAATGTCCCCCACCATCTGTCCCTCCACAGGAAATACTAAGTTTATTGTCAAAGGTTTGGCCACCCAGACCCTTATCAAAGATATAAGTCTGCAAAATAGGCCTTTATATGTTTAACAATAACAAAAAACATGAGCTTCATGTATACTTAAAGCACGACGATGGATGTTTATATGCCTGTTAGTTTGAATTGTGTGTTTATCTTGTGTCCTCTACTAACTCAATGTTAGAGGACATGTGAGAATCTGTATCTTGTATTAAGGGTTTAGCGTTACTAAGTTTTATCAAGCTCTTTTAAGAGTTTAGTTACGAACCTAATAAATACTGGAGAGAGTCAATTGGAGGAGCGTGGAAACCAACCCCATCCATCACTAATTTCCATTATTTCTTTTTTCCATTGTCACTTAACACTTTTAAAGCTGTTTCAGCCTGTTTCCTTTACAGATTTGTGTACATGCACAACAAGGTTTGAAGATCAACCGACTAATACGAGCAGATTATTTAATGAGTGTTGTACTTAAATTCTTATTTTTCACTTTGATATAATCCAATGACAGATTGAAATGTCAGACATTAAATCCTGAATTAATTGTGGTTTGATGAATGAAGATCACAAGAGAAGCTGTTGCACTTGTATCTTAACAAAGCATGCTGCAAAATGTGCCGACTGCTGAGCAAAGACCCAGAATTGATGTACTGCCAAGTGTGTGCATTAGCATGTGCAGTATCAGTAGAAAGTAGCCACCCACATTGCAAGGCTCCATCTCTACCCACCTATAAGCTAGCTTTCACATCAATATGTCTAGTTTTTCCTACAGTACATTGCCAATATGATGCTGGCTGTATAGATTATGAAGTGTTATGTCAATTATGAGATATGTATCTTCCATTAGCCAGGAAGAGAAGTGTCTAATTAGCACTTGTATGAAATCCATCTCAAAGGTTAACAAAGTTATCTGCAAAACAAGTTGAATGAATGAGTCATATGTGAGAGTCTATTATATGTATGCAAATACTGACCCTGTTGACCATTCTCATTTATAATCAAGATTTTGAAAAAATGACTTGTATATATATATTTTTTACCCATGAGTCACACTCACTCTCCTTTTTAATTCGAATGATGTCTGAACAGTAAACAGTGAAAGAGAGGCACCCTCTGCTGTAGTTTCAGTGGCCAGTCTTCAACATACACATGCTAAAACTGACCCTAATGAACCAGTGTCGTAATCAGGACTTTGAAAGGAAGACGACGCACTGGAAGTCTTGTACCCTTGAGAGCTGCGGTCGCTGTCCTGTTCCATTTAAATGATGTCTGAACAATAAACTGCGTGAAAGTGACAGCGACACGGAGGGCAGCACTCACTGATTTATCTTGCTTTCATCTTGAAATGAGATTGGTCAAGGTGCCCCTGTCTCAGGCGATGCCCTTTACTGATACATCAGTAAATTGTTGAGATGTAACCAGGAGTCACATTTAATGAGGAATCATATCCTTAGACTTTTACCTCGTGCAGCTGGCAGCTGAATATTAAAATGATTGAAATGGATATTTATTTCCATCTTCAAACCAAAGATGCAAACACGTTTGTCGTCTTGTCAGAGGCTGCAGACACAACAGGACGAATATAGCCTCTCACAGTACAAATACATGATTCTGAATGTGCTGTACAGTAGGTATGTAGTTCACAGTCGACTACAGTATCTCTCTGCTTCACTGTTTCTTAGTATTTCGACTTGGTTTCCAAAGTGAACCTGCAGTCATGCTGTGGGTGGGTGTACTGTATAAACAGTGCAACTTCAACTCATAAGACTTCTGGTTGACCATACAGTTATTAGATCAGCTGAAGAAAACTGCATTGCGCTGCTGAATTTAGATCTTTTACAACACAGCACTGAATGAAATACTTGCCTACAAACAGGACACCTTGAGGTATGCACCTCAAACATAGTGAGCTATCACGCATCACCTTAAATGTTAGATCTTTGGGGAATTAGTAAAAAAAACAAAACAAACACTTCTTACATTTGTATGGTTAGTATATTCCTCTGTGCTCTCTGCTTGTTTTTCTGTATGATGTCATTTCTGAGTGGCTGTCATGTGAATTTATTGGTCTAACAGGCCATAAATATGACATTACTCACTTCAACTCTGGCTCAGTGCTCTAGTAAATCAGTCTAACATCATTTCACTGTTTCAATGCAGGAGTGGAAGGCATGGAGTGCTCCCTCCCCATGGACGGCAGACGCGTATCCCTCACCCAGCTCTCAAAGGACAGCTTCCGTGAGTGCCAGGCCACGCTGACTCTAACGGACCTGCTCATCATCATTTTCTCTGGCATCTCGGTGTCAGTGGTGGCCATCATGACGAGCTTCTTCCTGGCTTCAACTGTTCATTGCTTCCAGCGCTGGAGCAAAGGCACCAAGGGGGATGAGGAGGAGAGTGAGGAGTGATTGCAAGATTTTACTTTTAAAGGGGTCAGTGTGGTCCTGGTACTTCAAACAATGAGAGGACACCGCGGACAGTGTGTGCTACATGTGACAAGTTTCATGCTGCTTCCTCCCTGGTGAATATCCAGGACTGTTTGACGGTAGGATCTTGCCCTGGTTCGGTCGCAGTTGCTTTCCCTGCACATGGACATCCGAAATGTGGTAACGAAGGACTTTCCCAAGGAATGAGCCAAAGTCCCATTAAAGATTAGTGGGTTCCCCGCTCCACGTGGAAAATGATATCTTAGAGATCGTGTTGTTGGCTGTGAGAGGGCCTGTAGTCATCTCCTCTGACTACTGGCTCTTGGCTTGATGTTATAGACCTGCATGAATAAAGCGAGGGTAACACCTTTTATAACGAGAGAGGAAACTGTTGCAGTGGTGTCGTGTTAGTCTTAGACAAGTTGATGACTTCTCAACGCGTAACGTTAACAACAAGCAACTCTGGAGCCTGAAATCTTGTAAATTCATTCGATGATGTTCAGTGGGGGCAGATTTATCTGTGCAGGGCCGAATGCTCGATCCCATTTAAAAAAAAAAAAAAAAGGATGTCATACCGACCAATGACCTCAGTATTTAACTGCCTATAACATGATATGCTGGCATATCCTGCCATTTACAATGTCTCTTTTGGACAGCCTCACTAACACTCAAAAGTGGTTCACAAGCACCAGAGAAGGCAAAATTCTGTTGTTGGCAGCAGAGCTCGAACAAGAAGGATTCGGACGATGGCGAGATGCTCGGTAGCTGATGTAGTGTAGGCAGGAAGAGTTTCCAGCGTGTCTACACGTTCTTTCAGAAGTATATTCGTTATATAATCACAGATTTATGTACAAAAGAAAACAATGTACAGTCAAACAAACATATAAATCGAGAGGATGTACTCTTAGATTGATAACTGTGTAGAAAGACTAGAAAGATATCTAAAACCGTATAATCTTGAGAATTATGGCAACACGGTATTAAAAATAGAGTATATGTAGAACTATTGTGTCAAATAACGCACTTTATATGGTGAACCTAATTTTGGCAAGCCCCTTATTACACTACGTAGACTGGTTTTGTCTTCATCTGCCAAAGATTAGGTTTAGGTAAGGGAGAGATTGCTTATGAGCACGACGTGTGATGATGATGTGTTGTTTAGTTAGGTAGGTACGGCTCCTTAACAGAAGGCAGCACTATAGCCAAATCACACTCTGTATACGCATATTGTACTCAGTCAAACAGTTATGGTCTCCAAAGATGAACATTTTCTCCTAGTCTGTCTATGACTGAACCAGCTGTCTTACTGCTCTTCACGCACGGCAGTCTTGAACCTGTATTTTACTTCAGAACAATTAGTTATATAGTGTACGAGGGTGGAGGGCCGGAGGTTTGTGTCTTTAGGTATAAACGGACGACTTTTGTTTTGCTTATGATAACCAGAATGAACACATGGACTCAGATTATTCTCCTTTTCATAAAGATCTTCCAACATCTTGTACTAAAGTAGCTGATTTGATATCCTGAAAGCGTGACAGCAGACACAAGTACAATCTAAATGGAATAAAACAGAATAATGGCTTTCTGTTTGTTGTTTGCATCCTGTATATTTAAATCCTCATCGGGATTTGTAATGCGCAAAAGCTGGACTGGACTGTTTATTTCACTCATAGCAAAAGGTATATTGCATTGCTTCTCACATTCTTGTGCGGCATGAATAATTCAGCGAAAATTGAGATATGAAGCAGAAAGAATGTCAAGCCTCCTAATGAAAACAAGTTGAGGATGGAAAAAAAAGAGCCATGAGCAAATAGAGTCATTGTTTCTGTGGTTAACAAAAGATAAAAAGGCATTTCAGACGTCTGTGTCCCTTTTTAGAACAAGTCATAAACCTGAATGTGCAGCATTGTGGCGCACATTTCGCAAAAAGTGACAAGTAAATGTGGCCTTATTTATTTTTGTTATTTGTCTTTAGTGTTCACATCAACAAAAGCACAAAGATCTCACAGGAAACTAAAGTGGTTCTAGTACACTCCTCAAAGGATGTGCTGCATCATGTGTTGGTACCCGCCTGTAATGTTTCCATTAATGTGTATCGTCACAGTATGTTTTCATTAATGTGTATTGTCACATCCTTATAAACAATGTAAGATTTGTACGGTATGGATGTTGTGTATTTACCAGAATTCAAGTCATGTTGGGACACTTTGAAGACAAATATCCATTTGAATTTAATATTGACCTTTTGCTAAACTCATCTCCTGAACAGAAACTGTCCAATTATCGCTTAGTGACCTTAACTAAGCACAATGTCAGGGCCTGTCAAGCTTTAGATTTCTCTTCATGCTGATACTGTGTGCATGAGACTAAGAATTGCAATACTGGCTTCATCCAAAAGTCCAGAGGGTGGACATTTGGATTCAGCCTCAGTATCTCAGCAGTTTGGAGGGTGATATATATGAGAAATGGATCAAACTTTAAGTGCTCAAATGTCAGCTGGAAAAGTTAGCATGTCTAGCTGGTTAGCTTAACCTGCCTCCAGCCAAACGTATGTTAGAAACCACTGCATTTGCCAAACTGAGGCCTGTTCCTCATATCCTCAAATACCTTTAGAGTATGGGTGCAGCACCCTGTATTGCTCGTCCAAGTATGTTTTCCTATAGTAAGCATCCAAACAATTCAAGGGTTTGGGACGTGTAGCTCTAGCCTCCGTCTTATATTATATACGCAGGCTTTAAGTGCACATTTAAGACCCTTTTACCAGTTCTCATTATAAAATATCTCAGTTAAAATATTAAAAAGTCAGTCAGACTTCTCAGCTATTGGCTCCAGGAGATTAAGCATCGTTATAAGCTTGCATCAGCTAGCTTCACTTATAAAACACGCTACTAAGAGCCATCATTTCAGCCAACAACATCTATGGTTGTCAGCTAGCTAGGAGAGTTGATTCTGCCACCGTTATCACTGTCAACTGCGTGTGCAGTGTGAGAATGGAAAGCTTGACAGGCGTTTGGAGAGCGAGGCTTAGTGAATGGTCAATTCTAACATTAGTTTAAGTTTAAGTCCTAAAGCGATATCCCACTAAATGTAATATTTTTAGTCATTTTAACTTTTACATTTATGTCTACCTGACATCAGTGAACAACACCTGATATTCTTTACAGCCAGAGCGGAGATGCCCACAGATACGAGAGAGTGACAGTATGAAGGGGACATTTAGCGAACTCGACTCCCAATAAAAAGTCTAGATTTTGCCCGGTGGGTGCATGGAAGGAGCAGGTTCACATATGCAGAAAACAAAAATAAACATTTGAACGCTTAATACTACAAGACAAGCTAAACTGAGTTAATTAGCCTGAGAACAGACGAGAAACTGCTTGCTTAACTGATATGTGAAGGTGCAGACCTTAGTCAAGGTATCAGAGGGAGAGTTTTTATACATATCATTATCATTTCCAACTACTGTGTAGTTACTGTATATTAACAAATTATTATGTTAGCTTAGCTGTTAGCTTGAAGCATATGTTAGCATGACGATTTCCTTTCTCTTACTCATTTTATTAAGTAACAAATATCAGCACATTAGAGCATGCACTGTTAAGTTACCTACAGTATAAAGTTCAGATTCATGTCTATTTTTCTATTCAACCTTTCAGAATGAAGCGTTTATTTACCGTCAGTCCCCAAAGTAATTTTTTTCTGCCATCGCGCACCCTTGGAAAGCAGAGACACCGGTGGCTGCTTTCGCACAGTTTGTCTTGACAATGCTTAAAAATACCAAAATCCATGTTACGTTTTTGTCAGATAAATGTCAGAATGGCTCGAGTCTAAACTAAGTGACGGGAGGGGAGTGTGACGTTGTCGCTGCAGCTGAATGCATTTTCCAAATGTCAAACAGACACTGTCAAACAAGACCGTATGTGTAGCTGTATATTGATGTTTGGTTAAAAAAATCAAATAAAATCCTTTTTTTTTTCTGTCCTCCAGTCTGTGTTTGTTAAGAATTTGTGCATCAGTGTGTGAATACAGAAAACAAAAACTTTTATTACAAATGCAGTGTGTGTGTCGAAGGAAATTCAGACCAACCTTCACAAGGCATCTCATAATATTTCATGTGAAAGTCAGTAATACTTGTAATGCCTTGCTTGCAGAGAGTGTAACAGTGGAAATGTGGCTCTTAGCAAAGCGATATCTACTGATGAGTGTTAATGTAGACGGTAAGAATTGTAAATCTCTTCCCCTCGTTTCCAGGAGTTCACAGATTTTGTCTTGTCACAGGAGCGAGTGAGAGCGGCTCATCTGTAAACACGGCTCAGCGTGTTATTTCACACTGCACTGTTATCACGCTGCAGGTATGCAAATGGAGGCACTATTTTTGGAAAGGGTGTTGGAGAAATTAAAGACTTGGAAAAAAAAAAAAATCAAATACCATCCGCTTACATAACACACCCAGCCTTTTTTTGTGTACAATCTCTTCTCAGAGCCTGTGTGTATTTGGACAATCTGCAAGAAATTGGACAAAAATGAATTGACATGCACTCTTATCCCAGCACATGCATACTTCTTTCCTGGCCGCCTCCAGTGTCTTTTTTTTTTTTTTTTGCAGTGTCAAGACGAGGCGCTGCACAGAGGAGTTACATCGTTGCTTGACAGAGGTGCGTGTTTCTTTTCTCATCCCTTACTCTAACGATTAATATCTCCACATTTTTCTTCTGTCATGAAGCGACCTTTCATGATAGAAAGCTTTACATTCTCATGTAAAGAAACGCAGGATGAAACCAAACCTCGCCCTCGGGGTATGCTGTGTCGGCTGGAAAAGAAAGCAGAGTCATGGCACACGCCGGAGAGCGATGGAGATATTTATGACTCCAAACGGGAGCGTTGGATGGGAAATAGCATGCACAAAAGACTTGCACATGCTACGTTAATGCACCACTGGAAAAAAGGCCCCGAGAGAGGGTGGTGGTCGTGATGAGGATTCTCCCGCAACCATTTACCTCATTTGGTTGTCATGGCTACACAGCCGGAGGCCCGAGCTCTTGGACGCCGAGGCGGGAACAGGGAGAGGGAGGGATGCTGGGAAGCATGGCCCTCAGTGTGGCTGCCTCGCCTCTCTTTCCATGCATCAGCTAACTGGACCTGGCATTTTATAAAAGGGAAAAAAAAAAAAAACGACCACAGCACTGGGAGCTCCCTGTGAACTGATGTGTGACTTACACATCCATCCCCCACCTTTGATTCATCCGTAAAAGGGACCGTGATAGGTCGGATTAGGATACCCATCATAACATCCACATCATCACTGGAGTGTATGTTGTCTATGTTATGTCACTAAACATTGGAGGGTTATCAGCCTCTGTTCAGCTTCTGAGACAACAGTGTGACTGTTTTATCACAAGTACAGTTGGTTCATTGTTGCTGCATCTTTGGCAAAATACCTAATTTGAAAGAGAGACTGTGTCTATTTTGACCAACAGATGAGTTCAGGCTGAATGTGTCTTTATGTTGCAACTTTACGTTTGCTTAAATTCAATTTTCTTTAGATTTAGGCACAAAAATCACTTGGGGGGGGGGAAAAAAACCTGGTTTGGTTTAAATGGCCTCTTTTGAAATGTACTGAGGTCACCTTCAAAACACCTGTTGCAACAATGGCTGGAGACGGCCCGCTTTCCTGTGAAAAACATCTGGTTTTGGTCTCCACAAACATGGCTGGAGATATCCTCAGGTCCCCCTTAAAACACTCAGTTTTGTCACTACAGACATGGCTGGAGACGGCCCGCCTTCCTGTGAAAAACATCTGGTCTTGGTCTCCACGAGCACAGCTGGAAAAGGTCTCCAGGTCAACTTAAAAATATCCAGTGGTGTCACAAATGCTGCAACTCAGACTTGAACTGCATTGAACTCATTGTTTCTAACGCCACCACAATCCCCACTACCTCCCAGTGTCATTGACAGATGTCAATATGGCACATGCCAGGTACAAACATACAGATAAGTTAGAGTGAATCTGCTAAAAATAATGTTAGTGTTTTACTATTATATGTCAAATATTGAGCAATCATCATAAAGTATGAGATCATTTGATGACTAATGGGTGTATTGTGATATGGAAAAGCCGCCGTCATTTATTCATTTATTTACCGACTGTCTCTTGTTACCGTCCATTCCTGACCTACAAAGACAGGAAGCGATCGGGACAGAGAGGAAGGTAAGCCAAGCCTCAGAGAGGAAGCTTTGAATGAGTAATGGCCTGCTGGTTTACAGTGGGATTAGGGTTTGGGGAGGAGTGGGCAGCAGCAGAGGGGTCGGGTTGCAAAGTTCAACAGGGAAGCCGCACCTGATGCTTCGCTCTGTCTGTGGAGCTGACGAGCAGGGCGGTCACCGAGTTCAGAGAGGTGAGGATTTTGTGGAGACTAGTTGATGTGACATTGACAAATGGAGATAGTTAGCGTGTCTCCTCGTGCCTTTACTCACCTCTTCCATTTATTCACAACTTTCTAAGGCCTTGTCTAAGTGGATTTTTCCCCCCTGTGCAAAAAAATAATAATCTTTTCCTCGTGACATTTGTTTTGCGCAAGACAAATACAAACACTGAAACAATCATGCCGAGCGAGTAGGCGACGATAAAGTCAAATATTCTGAGCATCCACTGTGAACTTTTTTCCCCTTTGGCGGTCGTGACATAAAAACTTAAACAGCAGTAGCAGTTTATTTATTTATTTACAGTTTTTTGACACATATTTCCTTACCTTTGATTTCACACTGCCTGAGGTGCTATGGAAAAAATGAAAAAACAAAAGTACATACAGATACACAAAAACCTGAGTTACTTTAGAAAGAGTATTATCTCTCTTTTTAGTGACAGGAAATTGTTTGTTTTGCTAAATATCCGTATTAGTGTGGACTAGACCTCAATTTCCAGAGCCTATTCCCACAACATGATGTGTTTGTGGCCTTTTCTTCTTTCCCGTGAGTGTTTTTTGTCATAAAAAACTGACCTATTGTGATTCATTCTTGGCTTTCAAAGCATTAACAACTGCTGGTCGGCTGATATTAAAGAAGCACTCCAGAGATTTAGCATTGAAGCGGTTTGGGGACGCACAAGAGGAAGATTAAAAAAGGAATGGTCAACATGGAAGCAGCGGAGGCTGAGAAATCCTCACTTTAATCTCCTCATGACGTCACTGGGGTTAGTTTTTCGAACTTTACAAATCACCCTCTAGAGCCACAAAAGACATTATACAACTGTATCCACAGGCTGAGTCCTCTTGACGAGTTATCTGAGCATCGTGTGTAAAATCGGTGGAGTGCCTCTTTAAAATCCAGCTCCATTAAAGCCACTACTAAGATGTGTAGGATATGAAAATTTCTGAATTTGCCGTGCTCCAGCAGTAGTATGAAAGAGACACAATGTGGCTGCACATTACAACTATAATTAGCATTTAAGATGATTATTTGTCACCTGATTTCATTGTTCTCACCAGCCTGAATGAACAATATCAATAAATACCCCCCAAAAATATGCCTCGTGTATGTGTACACACAGAGCGTGCTGCTGTTTTATAATCTTTATCTGTGTTTCAGACTCGGATGAGGCCAGAATACTCCACAGAGGAATGTAAATGTGCATCTGCCACTGCCTGGTCACAATTTTTTGGCAGCAGCACTGAAATATCATTCAAAGTGGAGAGGGTGAGAGGTGATTCGGGGACGCCGCAGCCGTGGGCAGCCGTGAGCATCAATGCATGCTTCTGGCAAACTGCTCACTGACTGCACCAAAACACAGGCTGGCAGGCTGGCGGAGTCAGTTACCCTCACATTGTAATTATTATATACAAGAAACACACAAAAAAACATTCATCTGAAGACGGATGGTGAAATACACATTACGAAATGAATCACAAAAGTCTGTTGTTCGGGTCAACGCTTGAGCGAAGACAAGTCCACAGGATGTGTATCCTCATCAGATTTGTATTTACATTGATTTATGTTGTACTGCTGTGGAGGAAAAAGCATTTGTATCTACTTACTGTCCCCATAGTCGACAAAGATAGATGTCAGACACCATAATCCATTTATTCATGTCAATTTAGCAGTGTAAAACATAATTACCGGGAGATGCTGAAGATTTTATTGCAGCCCATCCCTTGCATACACATTTAATAGTAAAGCATAAGTCAAAGCATCAGTGCTCGGGCTTTGTTTCTTTACCCTCGTGACTGAAACAAGTATTTTATATTATCATTTATTAGAGTGATCCTGTGACTGATATCTGTCAGTCTAGAGAAGGTTATACAGCAATGGGTTACATTTAAAAAGCCCAACAAAAGTTCTGTTCTGACAGCTCAGTAAGTAAGTGCCTAAATGGAGAAAAAAAGAAGTGTTTACTGTCATCAGTCAGTGGGGAGTCAGATCAGCCCGTGATTGATGTGTGCTGAACTGGAGAAATTAATCCAGCACAGCGAACGCATTAAAGATGAATGAGGGAAGAGCCAGCTGGTACCACCAAGTGGCAGGAGGAGATGGATCTGAGCATCGCACACACTGACTCACTCGAGGTCTAATGAGGTCAATATATAGTGCGTTCATCCAATTCTGAGTAAAATACTACATTTGGATGAAGCGCCGCTGCCAAGACAGTGATACAGATGCAGTTAAATGATGAGGAAGCAGTGAAGTTTTAATAAACGTTCAGCAGCATCTGGATGCATCTGCGACTATTGTCATGCTCTTTTAACAATAATTATCCTGTATGGAAAATCAGGATATTGATAAAAGATGCTTTTTTTAACACAGGCTTGCAATTAGAATTACATTATTATGCATTATATTTTGATGTAAAAACACACCCATTATATCAAATAATGCTGCAGCAGAGAAAGTGTCTAAGTACCATGTTACAAACCGTGTTATATCACGTTCACGTTACGTGTTTATGACCTGAATTTGATCTCCAGAGCTGGAAGAGATGGTGGTGGAGTTACAGGTAGGCACAGCCAAGCCAGTGACCGCAGTTCAACACCGTGTTTCAACATCTATGAGTGTGAAACCACTGGATATCTTTAAGGAGACTGTGGGAAAGTTTCCAGCCATGTTTGTGGCGACAAAACAAATACTTTTGACGAGAAGTCGGGAGATCACATCATGTTTGTGGCGCAACCAAATCACCAGAATACATTTTAGCTAAGTGCATTTCTGCAAAGCCACAGATAAGTTGAAACTGAACGTTCTTGATATTGCAACGTTAACTGCTAACATTACATCCTGGCGACTGGGTGGCGACAAAACGGGGCATTTTTGACTAGACCTCTGGACATCTCCAGCTCTGTTTTTGGCAACCAAAACAGGTGTTTAAAGCCAAAAAATAATCTTTTCCTAACCCTAACTAAGTGTTTTTCGGTGCCTTCGGTGACAACTTTGTGAGCATGATGGAAGGAAGCAGATGACAAAACACTGGCCACGTGAATGGAAAACACTTAGATGGAACTGTTCATAGGAGCACCGTGCTGTGCAGTTTCTGCAGAAAAGTATTTTCACACCATCCGAATGCTTAGAGCCTGAAATATCACCTCATCAACGCTAAGCACTTAGCAGCAAACTCATGAGGTCAGACCCTGCATAAACCCTGGATGCGACTGTGAGCAGGCGGCCTCCTCACGTCACACTCAAACATGCATTCAGACGCGGCCCGAGTAAGTTCACCTGTGAGAAATTATGCACAAGGTGACTTAATCAAAAAGCATGACACGATTAATTTTTTTAATTGCGTCACAGCTCTAGTAAGTTGTAATACTTTACTTGGCTTAGTTCCCAAATAAGACAAATTCAGACATCTCTTCTGAACTTTCCATTCCTGCCTCAACATGTTTGATGAAAAAAGCCTTAGATAAATCAAAGTGTGATGACTGGGACCGCTGCAGAGAGAAACAGAAATATTAAGGAACTATATATATATCAAAGAGAGAACACCTTAATTCAGTGATATACTATAAATAAATATAGGCTCCCATATGGCCTACTTAGAGTTTGAAGACGGGTCGAGGTTTAGGCAGCAACAAAGTGCTGGAAAAGTAAATGGAACAACAGGAGACTGGAGACGGGCCACATTTGTTCTACTCTGCGCTTCACTCAGTGGAACATCCTCATTGTTTACTTCCCCTTCACGACACCATAAATGTCAAGGTAAAGCCTGAGCTCTCACAGTGTTCAAACACACAGTCTATAGCATTTTCCATACTTTGATGACAGGCCCGTCCGCCACGATAAATCACTTTACAGAAGGATGAATCGCTGCCGATGGATAAAAAGATAACAACCCGCCCTCATCCTTCAAAGTTTCCTACGGGGCCCGAGAGCTCATATGAAATGCAGCTAGAGGACGGAGAGAGAAAAACAGTTAGGATGTAACCACCTGGAAAAGGTCAACCTTGTTTGTTCTCCTTCACTACGTCCTCGTGTCCAGAACAATTAATACGGGCTCAGGGGAGGGGGACGTGTGGGTGGCGATGGACAAGGCGATAAACTCAAGGTCTTCCATTAGGATGTCCAAATGTTACTGTAGCGTGTGAGGTGACGGTGATGAAAAGGGCGTGATGATGCAGATGAATGTCCTAATCAATAACTGGCTCAACAGCATCCGGCTATATATTTCCTGACAGTGTCAAAACAGTGCAATCAATTGGCAGTTTATACATCAAACACATAAATCACTCGAGTGCAACAGTCAATGTCCCAGCTGGTCTGACTGGCTGTATATCCATCCAGAAGGGTAAATTAAAAAGGGTGTTGAGCTGAGATGTATGGATAATTATACACTTACTTTTCAATAGTTAATTATTGCCCTAATGATCTCTTTTGTCAATCAATCAATTGAGACGATTCCTCTCTGGCTGGCCAATCAGAGTTCTTGTTCCTGCTCTGAGGGTCTTTAGTGAGGGTTGGTTGCATGTATGAAAGGGAGTGTGTGTAGGATTTATGTCATATCTAGAGGCAGAAATTGAATATTTCAAACATTTTAAACCGCGTACCACCTCAGAAATGATTACATACCACGATTATGTAACATTATAATGAGTCATTTAAATGCCTGCCTGAGGCAACAAATGTCTACTTTTCACATGGCTGTATTGTTGACACCTTGATATCAGCCTAACATTATAAAACAGTTGCATAGATCTGCTCTATTCAGATTACTGTCTTGTGCCATTTGCTGCTAATGTTAGCAGGCGGACACTTCTGTGGTGCCACCAGCGCTCGTACTCCTGATGGTTCCCGCTTGGGGCCATGTTTGTAGTTTTTTTTTAACTTTTCATTTTATCTTGCCGTTACAGTAGCTCGTAGTAGATATGACTATGTAGCAGGCAGAAACAAAAATATTGCAGGACATACAAATCTCATTGTACATACAAATGTTTTGATAGTATATGTATTTTTAGTTTATTAATAATAATAATAATAATAATGCAGGTCATCCACCATGTTGCGCTGTAATATTTCTACTGTAGCACTGGTTCTAGATTGGACCTTTCTCCTTTATTTTTTCAATTTTTGTGGCCACTATAGGGAGCATTAGGCGAGGGGTATTCAGTTGGTTGCAATCTGCAACTTGACCACTAGATGTCAGCAATTCAAACATCAAAAAGTTTGAATAAAGCATTTCTTAAACATCCAACATTATTTGTAAAGAGTTAAACACAAAGTTAATCTTGTGCGATTTGATCAGATTCGATTGATAGTCACCTGGAAACATAAACAAATAACCATTATCATCAGACCCGGATTCAAATATTGCCAAACTCTGACTTGTGCACGAAAATGTTTGACATCACCTCAAAGAATTTCGAGCTAAGAAGAGAAGAATAGACGAATACTGAATGTGAAATAACTGAAAGTTTTCTGACTTTGACAGCAAATGTGTTTGTGGTGTTCAGTGCCCTTTAAGAATTTTAGACGTTTCCAGCAGCTCGACTTTAAGAACAAAGGTCATCAAAGGGCTCAGAAGTTTCAACATCAGTCTGGTGACAACTGAGCAAACTGAATCGATATTAATCGTATGATATGGTCAAAACCTCCACTGAGTCGAGGCTAGTTTGTGATCTGCTGTTTCCAAGTTGATTCAGGTTTAGGCTACCGTATTATTATATATTTATATGTTTATTTGACACAATAAAGCACTGATAGCTACGCTAATCAGGAATTTGAAAGAGCGATAACAATAAAGAAAACACAAAAATTTAATGATGCATGATGAAAAAACAGTAAAAGTTTGATTAAAACCCTTTAAAAAGTTGCAGTAATTAATCATTTTTTTATATATCATTTAAATGTCACACTGTACAGAATATAGTGGATTATAATTACTCTCTGAAAAAAAAGAGATCTGCTGACACACTCCAGACTCTATGAAAATAAACGATTTCTAAAAATAAGTTGCTGTCCTTTTTTTTAGTTATTATTACGTAACTTTCATCAGTCTGACCATTAATTTTAAGACTTAAGCTCATTAGGATTTACTAAAGTGTTTCACTTATAAAAAGTGTCAAAACACTTGATTTTTAGATTAGTTTAACCTCCAGCACATCCCTGATTGCAGCACTGATATATTAAGACTATAAAGCTGGATGGGCTGTTAAATCCTTGCTGCTCTCGGTGTCGTGTTGGTGATAGAGACCATATACAGAGGGGATAAAAAGGAGGACTAGGAGGAGGGGCAGGCAGGGGTCCAGATGTGGAGGTCTGCCCATCTCAAAGAGGGCTGGAGCAGAGCAGATGGTACTCTCTGCTATCACAGGCATGGTTGAGATTAGTTGCTGTGAGTGGGGGCACAGGACTGATGGGGGTGGGAGGCATTGAGGGAAGTCCACATCTGTTTAGATTATCCGAGCAGGGAGGAAGCCGTGAGGACCGCAGGGGAGACGGCGCGTCTCTCACAGGAGAGGGCCGACGAAAATAGCACAACATCTCGTCATTGACACACGGGAAGAAACGAACTGCGGCTGAAATTTTAACAAAGGTTAAAGAGAGTTTGAGAAGTGGCATGTTTTTTTTAAAAAACTTGCACTGCAGCCACTGATGAATTCAAAGCCTTCAGACACAGACTTGTTAAAAAAATATGGGAGTCCAGGGAAAAAGGCTGCAAACAAAGCCAAAGATAGCAAAAAAAACCCTTGTGACTCATGCTGACTCATGTGCCCAAAATAAACTAAAGACGCTGTGTCAAATGTTAAAATCCAGGTTCATGGCCTTTTCTCTTTAACGCTTTTATTCCAGGAATGATTTGAGCTCTGGGCGAGTGTTCAGCTAATTGTGACCAGTTAATATGAGACTCAGCAATCACTGCCAGTTATCCTAAAGCAGAGAGGACATGATGTCCTCCAGGAGCAGACAGGTTGTCACTACGCACAAAGGCTTCTGTTTATGACTCGTAATGAGAGTTGAATTGACGTTGTGTGCGATTTCAAGCACTTCACTGTCAGAGACCTCTGAAAGCTGAGGGATAAATATTCTACGTGACTGATCCAATTATTTTTTTTAATGTTAAGTTTAAATAATTTCAATATAGTCTGTGTATCTTCTTATGAACCAGTTATTTCCAACTCTCTAAGCACTGCCATGCTGCCCCCAAGTCTCTGAAACCATCTCCCTCAACTTGGAACGCCAACATTTCGTTATCCACGACCCTCGTGATGATGTCGTACATGCTTATTCCATCATTTATTCATGTGTTGTGTGGCATGCATGCATAAGTGCACAGCATAGCCCCAGCCCTGGGCCTTGCTTGCCTTTAATCCCGACTCATATCTGCTAATTAGAGAATAAATCTGAATGCTGTAGTCCCTGTGAGCACATGGGCTTTTTATACAATATCTGACTGAGTTGTATGCAGACACTGGATATTCTGCAAAGTATACTCTGTTAAGATACTTTCATGTAAATGCTCTCATTACAATTGCACTTAAATAATGAAGCGATGTTTAAAAAACAATAGTCACCTGAGATGATCCACTAATGATTTCATTTTGCAGAGAAACTGATATGCATGCTGGGACAGAGAATCCTGCCAGCGTGGCGCTACGTAATTGTTTTCTCAGATTCACTAAGCTGATGAGATGCATTGGCCTCGACAAACAAAAAGGAAATCACACAAAGGAGCTCGGCGAAATAGTGCTACGATAAATGTTGTGTCTGAGAGCTCGGGCGAGACATTTCTCGGGAGCAATGACTTCTGTGGAGCTGGATCAGGAAGGAGGACTCTCTGTCAAAAGTTGTTAGATCTTAAAGGCTGTGTGCTGCGCTGCGTGTGACGCCGAGGCCGGCCACTGACTCAACTGAAGAGGCTTTCAAGACACATCATAATTATGATCTGACAAACTATTAAACTGCATTCACAACCAGAGAAAGACTCTCTGACTGCAGTTTGTTGTCGTATCAATCGAAAGAAAACGATGTATAAACGATTAAAAGTAATGGAAGTGAGTATTGATTTGTCCTTTTAAACACACCTACGCTCAACGTATTGATAATGGCACAAACTGCACAAAGCTGAAATGACTCTGACGAAAACAGTGTTTAAAGATGAGTCATCCTCAGCACGACACGATGGTGTCTTGAGAATAGGAAATCCTCACACAGACAGCGGAGAAAAACAGCTTCTAATTGGAAAACTGTATTGCAGAAAGGTTGCAGGTCGACTTAACATCCAACAGTTATGAAAGGTTAAGCTCACTCATCCCTGCAGAACCAAACTGGACCTGTTAGATGCATCAACTTTAGAAGAATATGGACTCATGTTCTGTGACAAGTTGCCAAAGCATGTTCAAAACAGGGAGATAATTACATACCTGAATTAATCATCACCTGCAGCAGCATCATTACACATTAATGTGCCAGAGCTGTACAGTAGGTTCATCAGAGAGAGTCTGCATGACTGATGTTTAAAATGTTATGAATGTTCCTTTGTTTCCTTTGTGATAAATATGACATTAGCAAATCAAATATTGATGGCAAATGTTTGATATTAATAGGTAAACAGGTGACATGGCCTGCAAATATCAAAGTACAGTACATGATACATAATGAGATTATTCTAGTACAATACAACTGATACAATTAGTTATTAACATACACTTCTTAACAGGGTCGGCAGGGTTACTTTAAAAATGTGTCCCGATACATTTACTAATTACTAGTTAAAAACTGTAGTCAGTAACGTAATCCAAGTATCACAATATGAAAGTAATGTAACTTGATTACATTACAGGAGGTAGAGAGGGTCGTCCAGCAATCGGAGGGTTGTGGGCTCGAATCTCCAGCTCCCCCAGTTGCACTTCATCAGCGTTCCTTGAGCAAGATACTGAACCCCAAATTGCTCCTGATGAGCAGTTGGCAGCGTGCATGGCAGCCTCTACATCAGTGTATGAATGTGTGTGTGAATGGGTGAATGTGACAAGTGTTGTAAGGCGCTTTGAGCTAAAATAATAAATGTAATCCTATGAGTAATCCCCTATTTTACTGAATGTATTTGTAATCTAATTACATCTGTTTTTCTGTAACTTTTCCAGAATACAGTAAACTTTTTTTCTACATAATTCTGTTACATGTAATCTGTAACTTCCCAAGTCTGCTTATAATTTATTCAATAAATATTCTGATAGGCCACGTGACAGTCAAAAAGTTAGAATTAAAATAAGTCAGTATAAACAATAAATCATTTACATTTTTAACATGATATCAGTATATATGAATAAAGTTAGTTTGTTCATTATCCTTTCTGACTTTTATTCTGAAATTCACTTTTTAATAATGTTACATAGTTTGAAGTAAAGCTGATATCAAGGTGTCAACAATACAGCCATGTGAAAAGTAGACATTTGTTGCCTCAGGCAGGCATTTAAATGACTCATTATATTAGCTGTCATTACCTCTCAGATACCAGCTAATGTTTAAGGTAATCATTTGATTAATAATGAAATAGTCTTCTTAATTAATATTGGTCCACCATGATTAATGATGTGAGTCAGTCATGGATTGCCATCTAGTGATAGCCAAGCGTCATTGCATCTGGCCTGCAACATCTTGTTCATTATTTTAAACGGTGCGTTCTGTAGAAATGTATCTTTGTTTATCTTTGAAAAAGCTAAATCAGCTTTGTTCCTCGAGGCCACAGGAAGAACATGTTCATCAGTAACATCTTCATGTGTATCCACATTTTAGGATATTCATAGGTCTCCCATTAAGGGCTGTTTTTGACCTTTTTTCCCCCATTTATTTTCAATTTTTCATCCATTATATGTCAAACTCTTAGTGGAAAAGTTTATTCCATTGCAAATTAAATCAAAAACCTTCCTTCTTAAGCAAAACTGTGAGAAGTGAGAGAAGAAAAAGAAAGTCTCCAAGCAATGTAATTGTCACGCTCCTTAAAATAAAACATATTTTTGTTGGACCTCTGCTCTGTTTACCTTGGGAAAGGTTGTTTTTTTAGTGTTTATATAAGTCAGAGGTCGCTGGAGCTCAAGCAGATGAAGGGAAAGGGGAGTGAAGATATTGTAGTTCTATTAAAATTGTTGCAAAGCCTACAGGTCACCAGGCCAGCAGAGATCAGCGGTTAGGCAATGGCCATAAAGGGTCGTGACATTATTACAAAGGCATTAGTACTCTGTGGGAACTGCGCTAACTCACATCCAGGGCCTTGAGCTTAATGAAGTCGGCTTATTCCAAAACAGCATTTATCAAAACTGGAGTCTAAAAATGAAATGTGGTCACTGGGAAGTAATTTCCTTATCTCTCAAGTACTTAGGGACCCAAAGTAGATGTTTTAAATCTTTGTCTTTCCTTCTTTTAGCATTCAGAGGGTCTTTAAAGGAGCCAATAATACTGGGCTCACTATCAGTAAACTGTTTCCTTTTACAAAGTGACTGACAGAAAATGGAAATGAATGTCTGCTGATCCAGGGCCTGTGTTTTTGTTGTCTAAGAAAATGTTAGCAAAGCATAAAAAACAAATTCTTTCTGCTTTGGAAGTTAATCCTTGTCAGTATTTATCTCTTTTTTTTGGAAAAAGGTTTCAAAACGGAAAATAGGAATGGATGACGAAGAAGTCATAAACCATCAGCATAAATCCTTCCAAATACACACATGCATATCTTCTCTGGTTTTTATCTCTCTTGTCTGACTCTACCATCAGAACATCAACAAAGTCATGGAGTCAGCTGTCAGAGAGGAGACCTTAATCCTTTTCTTTCTTCAATGTGCCCTTTAACTTTGCAGCGATCCAGCTGAGATTAAAGTATTATCCCTTTTCCATCAACTCACTTTAGATCTGTGATTTACCCTTCCTCACGCCAAGACAACCTTGGAGTAGGCAGGTTTGGACAGGTGACACTCAAAGTCTCCTTTTTTTTAAACTCTTTATTTGTGATAATTTAATAATTCACAAAAACACTTAGTCACGTTCTTTGATTTCATCTTTGCATAATTGGTGCAATTATTTGGAAACACTTTCACAGTAGGTAGGTAGTAATTACCAAGCAACTTGTTTAAAATTACCACAGAAATGATACCACTCAAAATGTATTTAAAATTATCCCGATCCTATTTAATAATAATAATAATAATGATATTGTGCTATTTTCCAACAAGCCGTTGATAAATAGCTGCTAACTTCTTTAATATATGAACAGGAAACTAACTGCTAATGATGACATTTTAATTTCCAACTACTTTCTGTCTAGCGTCCACTCAGCAGGCCACTCGATTGAAGTGAGCTGTGAAGTGAAGTGAGGTCAGTTATTTGTAGTCAAATTATTTTTCTGACAAATGAATTCTCACTGATCCACCAATCAACAATCAGGCTCTGTCTCTCTTTCTCTGTCACGCAGTTAATATACACAGGTACTTAAATAACTGAAAATATGAACTCCTTTTTCCTGTTATTAATTTATCTGCTAATGTTGTATAAATATATAAAGTGTGACATTTAACAAGTGATGTGAATGTATGTGACATTATTATTAGTCCTCAGTCGCAAATTAAAGAATTACATTTTGGAAATGGGAAATTAGTCACTCGATTGTCGATTATGAAGTTGTATTTGTCAGTAATAAGCAATTTACGGTGGCTGACTATAAAAAAAATTGACAATGAGGAAAGTTGTTTCAAAGTCGGACTGATTCACTGAAGTGATAGAAACTGATGAGAATGCAAATGGTAAAAAAAAAAAAGTAATTCAATTTACTGAGCTGCAGAAGTTGGACAGAAACTAGTTGGAAATTAAATGGCATGATCAGCAGAAGTAGAAAGCAGAAATCAGTTGGAAGTTTCCAGGAAATGCCACCTAGTATCTGTAGTGTTGATCTGAACAGGGCTATAACCATCAATTACCAGTTTTTAACAGATTTCTATGTGCAGTAAACTGTAGTTTATAGTGAAGCCATAAACTACAGTGACTGAGCTGACACAACATTTATAGCCTAAGCTTATTTGCGATGCCTGTCCCTTGATGGGCCTTTAAAACCCAACAACAAATATACAAACAACAATAAATACATTCAAGAAAATACTTGAATTTATCCACCACACTGACACAAAGAAAGATCATTAATTCAAACACAACATCTTTAACTAAAAACTCTGCTGCTAAATTATATCCTCACACGAGCAGTTCTGTAAATATTCATTTTTATGAACAAACCTGTTCAACCTTAAATGAAGGACCCGGAGGGATAAGACTGAGCTCCTCCATAAAGAATAAATTGGAAAAGAAGATTATAAAAGTATCTGTGAGAGCACACAACTACCGTAAAAGGTTTTTGAAGACAGCCTATAAGGATACATTTTCCTGTTCACTGGTGCGAACAATTGTGGAGTAAAATTCATTTCGATATAAAAGCTCAAATATGCTGTGAGTCCATAAGAAGTGTCTCCCAGCTATTGTTAATGGAGCAGTGCTATATTTTACATCTCGGTGACAGCTCAATCACAGGCCCATGTCTTTTACCTCTTTGGTTTCTGTCTTTGAAAAAGACTCACAACTCTTAGCAAATGGACTTTTTGAAACCAAGGTATGATGAATGACGGATCTTCAAAGTGAATGATGTCTCTTTCATAAATCAGTAGCCGCAGGGACTCGAGTGAAGTTAACGCGGTTATCCTCAAGTGGCTCCACAAAAACAATACTATAAAAATCATAAATTAAAACATTAAATCATCAACAAGAACAGAGAGCCATATTAGATCATCTTTGTGGCAATCTGTCCAACAGATGTGTAACGATCCACTTGCACCACATGGGGGCGCAAAGGCATCATTCAGTGGTTCGGCTGAAGCCACAGAGGGTGTGCAATCACAGTTGTGTGCTCAGTGTTGGTCTCATTTAGATGCTTTTGTTTACTTCTTTGTGATCTGATCGTGACTATTTAACACGGGCATTAAAATTAATCTCAAAAAACACAGAATCCAACACACAAACAGACTTTCAGGGTTCCCGCTCACGCTCTCTCACACTGTCAAGTGGAAAAAAGAAAAGACCCTGCCAACAAATTAGCTTTCCTTGTTAAAATTCCTTGCCATAGCTTTTAATAGAAATCCAATTTTCGAGGGGACATTTTAATACCTATAAATCCATTGGGCCCCCTCACTGGTATCATAAATGGTGGACAACTAAGGTGAGGATATTGAGTGTTATAGACTTTATTATGCAAAATTCATGGGGGAAGGCTTGCCAATGCCTCTGGAGCCCTGTCTGTCTTTAAGCCTTTATAGTACCAGTGCTGATGTCTGGTTCGCTGCCAGCCGCTCTGCTCTGAGCTCAGAGCTCACAGAGGCTCAGGCTGAGTGGAAAAGTCCACTGCTTTTAGTGCCTGAGCAGCACTGAAGAGTTCAGAGTCAGAAGCAAGGGACTTCAGTTCCTCTACGTACAATAACTGCAAATGAATTCATCTCGGTGACATTGACTCAAACCGGGTGACTCATCGAGTTGCGGTGCCTTCGTGGAGCTCCTTGCAAATGGTAAAATAGAGAAGTAACGCATCACACTACTTATCTCCTGGGTGTTGTAAACTTTACTGATTGAAAAGCAGTTCTCTATCTGGAGGAATTGGAAGTATAGTGGCTGAGAGAAACAGCTGTCGGTTCATAGCAGTAGTAGTAAAGTACAAGCAGTGACGACATGCTGAAAATCTTGCCTAACCTAAGAGATAAAGTCACAGTCCACCTTATCTGTTGTGAATTTTGTAATCATTGCTACAGTGTCCTCAACAATCTGCTGACGATGTAACAGTATGGTCATGATTTCGAATGATTATGTATCTCACTGTTACATAATTTGAAAGTTGTTATGTTTTCAGTCACGTCATTCAGCTATCGTTGGCTGTGACGACTAGCTGTTCTTAGCAAGTAGCTCAGGTAGCAGTGGAGTTAGTGGCTATATTAGCCGAGGGGAGATCGCCTACTCCACAATCTCGGATAATGGGGGGAGTCACCTGTGGCACACCAGAATGGGACAGAACACGGCCTCTGAGGCCAACAGATGCCACTTTGAAGAGAGGGGATGAAGTATGGAGGCGATTTACAGCATCTCTGACTGAGTAGGCATGGCAGAGGGGGACAGGAATGAAGCAGTAGAGGAGCAAGAGAGAGTCTGGTATCAGCAGCGGGCATGAACATTGTGTAGAGTCAGTGTTTTGTGTTACTCAATGAATTGAGGATTCATTTGAACCAGACTAGAGGTTATTTAGCTTGTGGCAAGTTAGAAGGAAATGTGTTTTGTGATGAGTAAACAAGGCAGCAAAGCTCGTCTTAGTGTGGCAAAAGAGAGAAACTTGAATTCAGATGGTGCATGGTGGTATTTTCCTTCTTAGTGAGAAAAGTAGGTGTAAGAATATCTCCTTTGTTGACATGTTGTGAGTTTATTTACTCATTAGACTGAGCGCCAAACTTGCCACTTCGACTCAGACTATCACCTCTTGCAGTACAAAGTGGAATTAGGAGACAGGATGGGCTGGGGCTGGTTAGCATGCTAACTTCAATGGAGATCTCAACAATGCAACACAATACATACATGTCTTTGACATAAAGCCAACTGTTGTTTCTTTACTGTGTTGATAATATAAGTTCATGTTTTGAACGTTCTAAACTAATACTCTTGCCATATATTACGAATGACCCCTTTAAATGCGTATGTTTTATCTTAAAAAGGTCAGTCTCGTATCCCTTTTCCACCAACGTAGAACTGTTTCCATTCCAGTTTGTGTACGTTTTCAACTGTTTGGAGCATTTCCACCAAAAATAACTTTTGGAACTAAAAAGTAGCAGGTTTTCTTTTACCAAAAGTGCAAACCGACGAGTGAGGTGTGTCAAATTTCAAAGGTCATTGAGCATTGTGTAATGCTCCACATCGTTGGTTACGACAGTCCGTTTGAAAACCGGCGGAAGGCTGGTTTGCTAGATAGTTCCAAGGGGCCAATAATCTTCAACAGAACCAGCTCAAGAACCCGAGCTGGTTTGGTTGAAAAGGGCCGTTAATAACAAACCCACAAATATTTGTCTCGCTATCCTTCCAGTAAACTCAGCTCTCATCAAGCTTGTTTCCAGCAGCAGCAGCAGCAGTTGTTTTAAGCGCCGATAAACCCACTGAACACTACCTACAAGCTGTTGATCATAGTGGAGTCTTTAACAACCAGAAAGCCCAATATTTTCCCTCAGCAGCTGGTGGAAAAACAAAACCTGAAGTGAAGGACGAGTGAGTGCAGAGCTTGATTTCATCTGGCGGCCAGAAACACGAGTCAGTCCTACTAACGTTGTTCTGTGGTGACTCAATGTGCAAATAGGCAACTGAAGAGCAATTTTTATATTATAAACATTTCAACAACATTTTGATGTTGCAACAGTTTGAGATGGAGCTAATACTAATTTTGGTTACATCTTTATTATGTTCAGAAGTTTGCATCATGCTTTACCGCGTGTGCACTAAGTAGTTTTGGAGATGATATTTTAATCAGACGAGATTAGGTCTCTCTCCTCTTCGGTTTCATGAGTGAATAAACTTAATAAACAAACTGACCTTTAAGAACAGTGATTCAGTAATTTAAGTATTAGTACCTCCAAAAGTGATAATCCTTCTCTCTTTCTTTGTGACTCACAGAAACACAAACACCTACACACATGATAAGGGCACAATAAACACTCTCAACACGTCAGGATGGCAGGTGTAAAGAGGACCAAGCTGATCTGAAGGGGCTGTAAACATGAAAGGCCTTTCCTCTTCGTGAGAGGAGTAAGAAGAGTTAACTAGGTGACTCTGTATGGGATGGGGGTGTTGATGGTGTGAGAGGGGGAGGAAGGGAGGAAGGGAAGCAGGAAGGGATGGGGGTGGGGGGGTGCTGGGGGGGAGTGATACTTCTCTGGAAAATGTATTGGTCTAGTTGGAAAAACAGGTCCAAAAAAAAAAAAAGAGAAAGAGAAGAGCAGGAAAATTTAGGGGTGAGGGGAACCGGAGCTTTGGCCTGTGGATGAACCCATCGGGGACTTTGCTTGGTGGGGTCATTCCAAGTTCAGGTCTTTCCCTCGCTGACTCTGCGAGAGCGGAGGAGCTGTCCATGGCTGAAGGGGCCTGCTCTTGACGGCCTCCAGCCCCTGCTGCGAGCCCCCCAGGGGCCCTGTAACACAAACCCATTTCCAGCAGGAGTTCTGTGGGGTGTGTGGGGAACGAGGGCATGCCCTGGGTAAACGGAGGTCATTCTGAGGGTGGGAGGGTGAGGAGGGCCACCATCACCAATAAATATTTTCCTGACAGTCAGATGAAGGTTTGTTTTTAAAGCTCTCATCCCTGTGTGTCTTTGTAAAGGCTCGTGTTACTATCCTCACTGGACGCAGAAACTGCTCTGCAATGTGAAAACGAGCCTGTGCGGTCACACAGAGAAAATAGTCTGTCAGTGAAAGTGAAATCAAGTAACATAAGAGACAGTGAGAGCAGTTTATTTTTCTAAATCCATAAATGTGCCATGAAAATTGTTGCTCATTCAGCCCTTCTTGACTTTGTGACTATTCATGAGCGAACTTCACATAACACGAGTACCAGGTGGATGTGCTAGCCGTGCAGATGGAGCTGAAGCTTTTGAAAAAGACAAATGAGAGACAATCTATCATTCGACACTCACGGACCAAACAGCAAGTCAGGGGTGGCCAACTAATCAGGCAGTTTGCACAGGCAGCACAGCATGGGTCCTTTGAGTGGATAAGTGGAGCCTCCCATAATGTCAAGAGTAAAGCCTGTACCAGGGGTTAGGGAGAGGTTGGCAGGGAGTTAATGAGATGACTGGTGGGGTGATCAGCAATGAGAGGTTTGAAGACCTATGACACGGCACAAGACACACATTGATAGAGACGGAATACTTTGTAGATTTATGAAGTGTTTGTTTATCGCCCATCGCGTCAGGTGGCCACGCCGACAGAGTACAAGTCAGACAGAAACAGTTGCCTTGTTTTCACTCGGCGCGCCGATGTTTTATTTTGAAGCTATTTTTAATGACAGAACTTCACGTCTTAACTCCTCTCACTGTACTAAACTGCCATTTTAAGACTGCAAGCCTGGAAGAGTAAGTCATAGGGTCAGCGTGTGCACAACACTGAAATGCACACTGAATCATCATAATTCCTGGGCTACATGACCAAAATCACTGAGGGCTATGTTGAAACTGCCCATGACTCACTGAAAGAGGAAAAAACGCTGTAATGTTAACCAGAGCAGATCAAGTCAACATCAAGACTTCTGTTCTTTGCTTGGAGATGAATAACAACCACTGCAGCTCACTCCCAGTGACTAATGAAGACGCTTATTTTTACATTTGTGTTGCTAAGATTTATTGTAACCATCCTCTTTTTATTCTGTGGTTTATGTTATGTGCTTTTTGTTCGTTTTGTTTGATTAGCGATGAGTGAAAATGTCATTTTTGTATTTGTTTAAATAAGGGGAGGACTGTGAATAAGTCTTTAAGGCTTCTTTTCACTCCAGCACTGCAGTTTCTGTCTTTTCTATTTATAAACTAAACTAAACTAAACTAAACCACTTCCAATAACGAATGAAGTCATTGTTTTACATTTGTCTTGATTATATTCTTTTGTTTATGCCATGTTTGTTTGTTTGGTTTCATTTCAGATGAGTTAAAATGTCATTTTTGCATTTGTTTAAATAAACGGGAGACTGATGAGTCTTTTCCACTTCTTTTCTCTCCTGCAATGTGATTTCTGTCTTATATAAATGAAAACTAAGCTAAGCTAGGCCGGGCTAAACTAAACCACTACCAAACGTCCCTTTTTTCACACAGTGATCAATTTTCACCTTACTGCACTGTGCCTGTGTTTCTCTTTTATGCATTACATTCTGTCTGGCCATCGGCCCCACTCAAGAGTGGAAAGGTTTTTGCTGCAACTGCAGTATGTGATCCACAGCAGACGGGATTTAGACTCGAAGAGCGACCCTTGAGGACAGAGAGGAAAAAGAAAGAAAACAAAACTTATGTGGTGACGTAAAGGTGCACTATGAAATTTTGGGGAAGAAATTTTGATCAGAAGAGAAGGATCTTCATTAACTAATTACTTGTTTATGCCTAAACAAACTAAATAAACAAACTCTTTGTTTCATGACCTGAATAAACAAACATGGACAACAAAATTTCATACTGTTTACTTTGTTTATATGTGGCAGACCCTGCCATGTTTCTGGCTTCAAACGGTGTTCTGGTGACCTTATTTTCCGCTGAGAACAGCTTATTTATTCTGTTATGGAAAAAAAATGACCTCATTAATATTGTAAATATAAAAATTCTGAGTTTGAATTCCTTCTCTAAAACTACATAGTGCCCCTTTAAAAAACAGACAGAGGGAGAGATGGAGGAAACAGAAGGTTTGGATAACACCATAGTGGTAAAAACCCATAAAACAACTCATATCCATGTACAGTAGTATCACTATTATTTAATTATGTTGCAAAATGAAAATACTCCGCTACAAGTAGTAGAAACAAAATGTTGAGAAATTGAAAGTTAAAGCACTCGTTGTGCAGAATGAACTCTGTCAGCGTTACGTTATCATATTAATGGTACAAGACTCTGACCATTTAATTTAATCAGAAGCAAAAATTCGACACAATACAGAAGATTTTGTTTCTCAGAATTACATCTAAATGAATCCTGTGTCCTGGGAACTGTTACTTCTGTGTGAAGGAACATTTTGTTATCCCCAAAAGGAACTCATTCCACAAGGCTGATAAGGACGTTAGAGTGTCTGGTATTTAAAGACCGTTTGTCTCCATTGGCAGGTCTGCAGGACCCGTCTCTCTGAGACGCCGGCAGACAGTTTCTGTCTTGTTGACAACAGTGTGATAGAAATGGAGAGAGAAGGGAAAGCAGGAGGGGTTGTGAAAAAACACAGCATGAAGGGAGAGATTGAGAAAAGTTGAGAGGAGAGGGAGGGTAGAGTAGAGAGGTGAAGGAGGGTGCAGGGGGAACAGAGAGGGGATGAGGGGAGAAGGGGAGGGAGAGAGGTGGGAGTGGGAGGAGGGGGTGGCTGTGCGTGAGTAGAGGACCTCCCCGTGAACTGTGCAGTCGCGAGCCGGGTCATTGGGGCGAGGTTGTCAGAGCGTGCCTGAAACAGTACACCCAGGGGTTCAGCCAGAGTTCACACACTCAGTGTGCAAGATCCATGTCCCTCAGTCAGCGCTCGCCAGCCGTACACCAGCATATACACAGCAACACAGCAAAACTCGCGTGCATCATTACACACGCACGCACAAAGACGAGATCAAAAGCAACAAACAAACAAACACAGATGCACTTGCGAAACGTACAGGATGTTTAAAATATAATCAATCTTTCTCGGGGCCGGGCCAAATGGGAGTGCGCAGCGACGAGCAAAACAGTGAGAGTCTCGCACGCTGCCTCTGCGTGAGCGGTGGCATACGGTTTTCATATCAGTGCAGGAAAAAGTTTGTCTACAGGAGACACATGCAAAATAAACTCACAGAAGGAAAAGCGACGAGGCCCGTCGCTCGGTTCAAACAGACTAAGTGAACCGGTGAGACGGTAACTGATAGTGTCCATGGCCGGCGACAACACCAGCAACAGCACCAGTAAGGTTGTAACACAGTGAGAAAGATTTTCTTTAATTCCAGTCAGTGTGGTTTAAATAGGAGAGGCCACTAAGCCAGAATCCCCTCTGTGTGACTGAGCTCTTTGTGGGAAAGCTGTCTGCTTTACTCCCATTGAAGACTGGTTGGCCCATTGTCAAACCCAGAGCTTGACCTGGTGTTGAACCCAATTGTCAAACTTGCAGTGTAGTGTGGGACCTTGGTGGGGGAGGAGAGGCAGCGGAGTGTGGTTTAGCTGACTGAGGCAAGTGTTTGTCATCTCTTGGTCCCTGAAAGAGTTCTGCATAATGATTTCATGTGTCTCGGCTAGTGTAGCAAAAAGCTGTGAAAAGTGGAATTTCCCGTCAAAGCCTCATTTCTTCTTCCACATAACGAATGTGGCGATTTAGGCCGAACATACAGTACGTTCTCACATTTCATCGAAGCCCCTCCAGTCATGTGGTGACCACCCCAAATCTCTCTCTCCCAATTCTCACGCTGGGGATAACTCAGTCTTGTGTGTCACATGAGGATTTGACAGACAGGCCCAGCTGTGGCAGTCAGGCGCCAGAGCACCACGCCCTCCGAGTCCAAGGCAGACAAGGCCCAAAACCCAGAACAATTCAGTCTTTGTGGATCTACTGGAAACCATCAACTGCATCCAAATGACCGTAAGCTGTAGATACAAGCCAGATGTTGGAATTCCTCGGCTCAGTTCAATCTCAGTCCAGTCTGGCTCATCCAAGCCCGGCAGCAGAGCGGTGGCAGGAGAGGGGGGCGGGTTGTTCTGATCACTCTGTCATATGAAACCCAGTCTGATCAAACAGGAGACGCTGGTTGCAGCCGTACGGTAGAGCCGTCTAATTGAGAAATTGTGCAAAATTGCAGCTTTTTAACTCAGGGCTTTGTGACAATTGAAAACAGGTTGCTGTGTACTTTTCATTTTGATGAAATGCTTTACAACATACCAAACCCAGTCATGTCTCATGAAGGCAGCTGTGTTGCACATTACTCTATGTATGATTCCTTTCTTTCAACCAAATTACCCCCAGATGCCCCCATCTAGATTAGTTACACTTTATGGAACGAGTTAAGAAAGCATTAAACCTATTTAAACTGCTTTGCCACTCAATTGATTGCCCGAAAGAAGCTGCTTGTCCGTGTTAGTTAGTGAACTTCTTCTGCGAAAGCGAGCGCTCCGTGCAGAAGAAACAATAGTTTCACTCCTCATTTCGAGAGCAGCCTATCGTGTAATCAGGATCTCCAAGAGGCCACGAAATTATCTTGTAAGGTCGTCAGTGGTCCGAATCTGACATGCTCTCAGCGATCTGGTGGGAGACTCATTTGTCCTTTTGCAGGCTAATTACAGCAGGCTGTTGCGACCACCCCCCCCCGTATTCCCAGCCAACCTTTCACCTCCGAGGTGTTGAGCAGGCAATTACTCTTCTTGGCTTCTGTGTGAAGGGTACAAACACAAACTGGCTATTCCTCTCCCACTCCATCTCCATCCCCATCCCCATCTCCATCTCCATCGCTCATTTCTTCTCTTCTTCTCTTGATTTCGGAGCACTTGGACAACATACAAGTGCTCTGTAAACACACGCACCCATCTGCAGGTTCAGTGGCGTGTCACGCGTGGGAGGGCGGCTGCTGTGTGTTTTGCCTCCCACGCCCTCTGTGCTCGCTTTTACCTGAACTTTTGTGCGGATGTTAAAGACGTCTCAGAGTGTTCAAATACGTTTCAGCTCTTCCGGTTTTTAAGAGGAAAAAAACAGCCAGAGAGAATTCACACAGCGATGCGATCACACCTCAGTCTCTCGCAGACGCCTTTACTTTTCTTTTTTATTCCTCTCACCTCTGATTGATGTCATCCTGAGTTGCAGATATAAAAGCTGCGCGCATGGAAAAACATCTCCAAAAACGGTCTAATGAGAGACCCATATGTCTGAGACCTCTGGCAAAGGTGCCTGTAAATTTTAATAAAGCCAAGAATGAGGGGTGAATTGTACTCCTGAGATGTGAAGGTTTTCGGTGTGACTTTTTGCTCAGACATGTAACTAAGCCCCATGCTGACTCAATCGTTTAGAAAAGTGCTTTTCAGCTCTCCTGCGCTGCTTGATAACCCACATCCTCTCCTCAAAACCCTCGGTAACAGCTCTCCAGAGGGATGCTTTCATCCTGACGCAAACTATGTGTTTGGTCTGTTTCCATTTAGCTAAGTTCAGGTGTAGTTCACAGAGGCCGCCAACTCTGGTCACGTGATGCAGCATGCAGGCTGTGGGCTTGCATGGGAGGCCTTGTTTTGTGTAATATAGCCCTGTGATAGATCGAGGACTTCTGTGCCAAGAGAACTCAAAGAGTGTCTAAACTGTCAGCTATTTTACATAAGCCAAGAAAATATGCGCGGCATTTCATCTATTTTTGTTCCTGTCAGTCTTATCAGCGCGATGAGTCTACGACCTGCACATCTCATGTCTCTTGTAACGATGAGAGCAAAGGCATCTCGAACAAGTTGAATAACCTTTTTGATATGTTCTGGATTTCAGTTGAGGGCGCGGAGAGGACGGTGACCTCCATCTGACCCACATCTGATTCACCTTGAGCAAGGCAGGCTGCTGGCAACAGACGCAGAGCCACAGAGTTCGC
This sequence comes from Pagrus pagrus, assembly GCF_965226575.1. Lineage (NCBI taxonomy): Eukaryota > Metazoa > Chordata > Actinopteri > Spariformes > Sparidae > Pagrus > Pagrus pagrus. The sequence goes on along the minus strand of NC_140187.1, from coordinate 7,423,529 downwards.
TCGTGCTGCGACACTGTTGCGTAATCTATGAGGAAGCCGCTCCGCAATAAATAAATCTGGCTGAGGCGGTCCATCTGGGAACAACATTTTTCAGCAGAGATCTCCTGACGTGATGCCTTGTGGGCTTTATAAATATCCTGAGCCCATCCGCGCAATGTGAACTGTGTTTCACCCTCCCACACCCTTCCCCTTTGAGTGTTTGCCTTCTGCTCGCAGTGAAAAGCAGGCTTTACTTTGCTTTGTTTGTCCCTCAGCGCTTACCTCCCACTTTCTCCCTGTTAACTGTCAGTGCTCAAAAGCAGAACACTGGAAACCACATGTGAAACAGAACTCTCTTGGCTTCACAATGTAGGTGAATGACCCGGAGGGATTTTTTTTTTTATGTCATATGGGAGTTCAGAAAGATGTGTGACTTTTCTCCTTTTGAAATCTGTGGTAGGCTCACAAACTATGTATGTGTGGCTCTTGTCATTCTAAAACTGCTAGCTGAAGTGCTAAAAGTAGAACATTTTTTTATTTAACGATCCCCTCTGCACATGTATTAAGGTAGACTTACACAAAATGTGTGTCTGACAGGGTAAAATCACCACGTTAAATTCCTTAAAATGGCACCATTTCCTTCTCCCTCATAAAAAATTGATAATATATGAAGATGGAAAAAAAAATTTAAACCCACAAGTTTAATGAAGTACTGTATTTCACTGCTGGAAAGACGGCCCTTGCATAAAACTGGGCTGTCTATGCAGTAGAAAGTAGTTTTGAAATTTGAAAGATAGAAATACATGGCGAGAAAAAACAGAGAGAAAGAGTGGTTGTATTCCCATTTGCTCAAGAGGTAGAAATCCTACAACAACCAGAATGCACTGCGCCACACCAGACTAATAAACACTCCTGCTGATGTTTGACGTACTGTAAGTTGGGCGGTGCTTGGTTTGTGCTTGGCGTCTGCTTTGAAACGGAAACCAGTAAGGCAGCCAGCTGGTGACAAACAATATTGTACTATAGTTAAACAGTTCACTAAAATAAGTGATTGAAAACACAGAAGAGAAATAGACAATGGACAGTTTTCCTCAGGGTGGGAAGCTTGAATGCTGGTATAATGTTATGCTACTGTGTTCCAGGTTGCACGTCGTATAAATGAAGGTAATCTGGCAAATTGTTGTTATTTTACAGCTTCCCAATTCATCATCAACTGAAAAGATTATGGATAGTGAAAAATTGGAGGGGCCATATTTCCAGCTAAAACAACATATTTGATAACTTGTTAGCTGACGTTAGCATTCTACCACTTCCTAGCTAACATCACCATTTGATACTTCCTGTGTAATGATGTGTGTCAATATTTCTAAATGTGTACACCTTTCCTAATTGTATCGCATCAAAACAGTATCAGTAACAGTAACATTAGCTAGAATTTGGTTGAATGCTAATGTTAGCTGTTGTCCAACGGAAGCTAATCGGTTATGAAACCTGTGGTTTTACCTTGAAATATGGTCGCTGCTCCTCCGTATTAAACCATCCGCTGTCTTTACAGTCGCAAATCAATCAGGAAACAGTCAAATGATACTATTTTGTCAAATTGTCTACGTTTATGTGACTCGCACCCTAGAACACAGCTGTATGACATTTTAGCTTCCCACCCTGAGAGTGATGTCAGAGGAAAATGGCCGCTGTGTGAATATGGTCAACGAACAGGATCTTGGTTCATATTTGGTCAACACTGCCTGTCTTCACTGTGTGATGTTTTCTGGCTCCATTTTCACAATACAGGAACTATATGGCAGCCATTTTTGTTTCACCACCTTTCTCTCTTGCAGCTAAGCAGAACGCTAAAGCTAAAACTAAAACTAAAACTAAAACAGTTTCGGTGGGAAACATGCAGTGTAGCAACAGAATCTTGGTTTATAATTTATCAGCACTTTCTAGTTTGGACAAACTTTTGATCCAAAGAGGGAGTTACAGCTATTTTGTATCTTCCATACTATGTGTAATGTCAGTAGTCTGCCTCTGAAAATCAGATTTTTCAATGAGCACAGAGAAAATGTACTCTTTAAGCAATGAATATTCGAGCAGCCTTCCAGTGTCAAACTCTGCACCTACATCATCCTGCACCTTGAAGCTCGAACACTGAACTGCAGGAGAACACATTTCTGACCTGCGGGGGACTTTAAACATATTATTGTGAGTGTGAGCCACTTCTCCAGTGGCTCCACACACCTCCTCGCTCTGATCTAGTGCTGTTCCTAATCATATCTGTTGGCATGATGCGATGTTCCAGAGCAGAAACAAGCCTTAATGAACAACGGGGTGATAGCAGAGACAGAGTTTTCTTGTGTGGCTCCGAAAACCTTTTCCCCACAGAGATCAGCATATAGATATTCTGTGCCTCTCTGCTCGCTCGCTGTGGAGGAAGCACCGTGTAGATACGGCTGGCAGCCAGTGATGAATAGAATATATGGAGAGTTATGCCCCAACTACCAACTGTTTGACCTTGTGTTGTAGAACTAAGGCCCCATCTGCTTCATGCATATGTATGAGGCATCTACCTGTAAAGGAGGCATTCTTTCGCTGAAGAGGTTGAATATTTCATGGCACCATTAAAGTAATTTGCTTCTGTTCTCGGCCTTTAACTACATGACAAAAGGTTGAAATATTTTCCTGCGTGCAACATGTCCCTCTGAGTCTAATGCGTTGACAGTTTACTCATTCATTAATGGATTGCAGCTAATTCCCTCCATTTATCTCCTCTGTATGTGGTGCGTGTGTGTGTGTGTTTTTGAGGACTGACACCCTCTGAGCTTGCTGCTCTCTTTGACCTTTAACACCACAGTGTATAATCATTCTTACAGTCTGACAGGTCAACTGAGGCGTCACGGCTGGCCCCTTGCTGTGGGTTAGGCCTGAGCCTTTTTATCATACTACCTACCCTGTGATGGATGAACCCGGCAACAAACTGGCGAGTGGGCTAACAGCGTTGTCCAGAGAAAGCGGATAAGGCGTTGTAACAAATAACACCTCGTATGAACTCCACTCCGCTTCCTTCTCGTTGCCCCTGGCTTCAGGCTCATTCAGCTATTTGCTTCAGGCGGTGTCTGCTGGTCCACAAAGTACACAGACTTATGGGGTTTATTACAGGTAATACTCCTCCACTCGTGTAGCCAGGAGTGTGTTAGTGTAAAACAAGGGCAAATTTATTTGGAGCTTCTGCGTTATGACTCCGCGGCTCCGAAACATTTACAGAAATAATGGTATTTTTAAAGGACAGTAGGAGACAAACACGTTCATTATTTTTGCAGAATGTGAAGTGAAACGGGATATGAAGTGTTTTGGAAACACATTTATCATATGCAGCGGAGCCACATTAGGCTTCAAAGTCACGGCGAACCATCTGCCAGGAAACTGGGAGTCACAGGATCTGTAAGCGTATGTGATGTGAATAACGACAGAATCCTGCACTCGCTGAGGTTTTACATGCGTTCAGCATCGCTGCACAACAAGCCAAATGGACTCCAGATCCAGGCGCCTATAATATATTTAATGGATCATTGGAGGCCGACTTTCCGAGCCCCTGTGTTGGGATTACAAATGCCTGGACACCATATAGGAAAAGTACGCTCAGGCTCCTTGCTCTCTCTTTCAAAGTAGAGAAGAGGGAACTGCAGGGGCGTTCAATAACAAAGGTGCAGTAAGGGGTATGATGACTAATAAACATTTAAGATAAACATGCATAAACATAATTGTGGTGATGGTCAGTTTTCAAATCAAACACACAGAAAGAAAGAGAAAAAATGCTCGAAGACTTCTTATCACATGTTTTACAATCCAAAATGAAAGTGAAATATCCAGCAGAGACACCTGGGAATGTGGTCACAGCTGAGACAGCTACACTCTCCGATTTCTCCCCATGTGATCAACCCTTAAGTCCACCTGCGCCTGGTCAGTCATCCTGGAGCTGAGCGCCTTCAGCAGGGAAAAGGCTTCCCAAGCTCGCTTTGATTTATTCAGTATTTGGCTAACCTTGCTCTGAACCTGCCCCATGAGATTTCCAACCATTTTAGCCCTCCTCTTCCAGCATACGTGAACTACATGCCTCCTTAACCTAGTTTCATCCCAACATGCTTCTTCTCCCTCTGCTTTCGCAACAGCCCGCTCAGAGAATGAGAAACAGGCCCCTCGAAGGAGGCTCGGGTTCACTCTCGGCACAGCGCGTCAGCCCTCCCCACCCAGTGTGGGTCACCTACTGATCACAATGTGCGGCCCTATCGTGAGTGCACAGGAGGGCATTTATGGTTCGCTGGGATTCAAATGAATGTTTATGGGGCTTGTCTGGCAGCCAAAGGGCAGGCACTATCCCAGCTTTTACAGCCACTCTCATGGGTTCGCTTTTGGTTGTGTGGGCTTGCTTTGAATTGTGTTAAGATATGGGGTGTCTGTGCGTGCGTCTGGATCTGTGATTTCCATATATCCCTTCATGTGTTTATTACTCCGGGGTATTACTCTCAAGGCAACGAGGTAACAGTGTCTGTGTGTTTGTACAGAACCCAAAAACACACAGCGTTCACTTGTCTTCCAAGTTGACAGGCACAATTTTCTTGTGTCCTTTGAATGTTGGCTGGTTTCATAATCTTCAATATTTAACAGAGAATCTGAGATTATTGTTACACTGCACATATTCTCTTCCATGTTAACAGAATTGGCTTCATGATTAACCTCACAGCGAGGGAGGAAACAGCACGGCACAAATTTGTACTGCGCTGCATTTTCACTGAACATTGCTCTTTGCTCTGATCTAAATATACCAGTTATGGTCTCAGGAGGAACAATCAGAGCATCTTGGTGAGCAAGCAGAAGGAATGAAGGTATGAGGTCCTGTTTCAGGTCTGCAGATAAGGAGCTGCTTGCTTTGTGCGCTCTGATGATAAGTCAACACATTAATAAACCATCAATTTAACGTGAAAGCAATTATTCTGCTGTTTTATGTGGCCTAAAAGAGAATGGTGAGACTTCAAAAACAGACAGATGATTGTTTTACAAAAGATATTTATTATAGACGGCAGTAACCAGTGTTGTACATTCAGTGAAAAGGTAAAAACTCTTTTTTTCAGGAAAAAATCCTCTTTTTCCAGGAAAAAATCCTCTGTTTTCAGGAAAAAATCCTCTTATTTACAGGAAAAAAATACTCTTTTTTCATGAAAAAACCTCTTTCCTTCAGGAAGAAAAACTCTTTCCTTCGGGGAAAAAAACCTCTTTGTTTCAGGAGAGAAACCCCCCCTTTTTCAGGAAAAAAAAAAAAAAAATTCAGAAAAAAAAAAAATTTCTGAAAAAAACAACTAGTTTTTTAGGAAAAAAAACAACTATTTTATTCAGGAGAAAAAACTCATTTTTTCAGAAAAAAAAAAAAAAAAGTTTTTAGGAAAAAAACAATTTTTTGTCGGGGAAAAAAATCATTTTTTCAGGAGAAAAAAAAACTCTTTCCTTCTGGAAAACAACCTATTTTTTCAGAAAACAAAACACCTTTTTTCAGAAAACAAAACACCTTTTTACAGGAAAAAAAACAATTTTTTTCAGGAAAAAAAACAATTTTTTTCAGGAAAAAAATCTCATTTTTTCAGGAAACAAAACACTTTTTTTCAGGGAAAAAAAAATTCAGGAAAAAATCTTTCCTTCAAGAAAAAAAACCTATTTTTCCAGGATTTTTTAAATTTTTTTTAATGAAAAACTCTTTCCTTCAGGAAAAAAACTATTTTTTTTCAGGAAAAAAAACACCGTTTTTCAGGAAAAAAAATATTTTTTGTCGGGGAAAAAAATCATTTTTTCAGGAGAAATAAAAACTCTTTCCTTCTGGAAAAAAACCTATTTTTTCAGAAAACAAAACACCTTTTTTCAGAAAACAAAACACCTTTTTACAGGAAAAAAAACTATTTTTTTCAGGAAAAAAAACTATTTTTTTCAGGAAAAAAATCTCATTTTTTCAGGAAACAAAACACTTTTTTTCAGGGAAAAAAAAATTCAGGAAAAAATCTTTCCTTCAAGAAAAAAAACCTATTTTTCCAGGATTTTTTAAATTTTTTTTAATGAAAAACTCTTTCCTTCAGGAAAAAAACTATTTTTTTTCAGGAAAAAAAACACAGTTTTTCAGGAAAAAAAACAACTATTTTTTTCAGGAGAAAAAACTCATTTTTTCAGAAAAAAAAAAAAAGTTTTTAGGAAAAAAACTATTTTTTGTCGGGGAAAAAAATCATTTTTTCAGGAGAAATAAAAACTCTTTCCTTCTGGAAAAAAACCTATTTTTTCAGAAAACAAAACACCTTTTTTCAGAAAACAAAACACCTTTTTTCAGGAAAAAAAACTATTTTTTTCAGGAAAAAAATCTCATTTTTTCAGGAAACAAAACACTTTTTTTCAGGGAAAAAAAAATTCAGGAAAAAATCTTTCCTTCAAGAAAAAAAACCTATTTTTCCAGGATTTTTTAAATTTTTTTTAATGAAAAACTCTTTCCTTCAGGAAAAAAACTAATTTTTTTCAGGAAAAAAAACACCGTTTTTCAGGAAAAAAAACAAATTTTTTCAGGAAAAAACCCTAATTTTTTCAGGAAAAAACCCTAATTTTTTCAGGAGAAACCTCATTTTTTTCAGGGAAAAAAAATTCAGGAAAAAATCTTTCCTTCAAGAAAAAAAACCTATTTTTCCAGGATTTTTTTTTTTTATGAAAAAAACTATTTTCTTCAGGAAAAAAACCTTTTTTCACCTTTTTTCAGGAAACAATTTTTTCAGGAAAGAAAATCATTTTTTCAGGGAAAAAAACAATTTCTAGGAAAAAAAAAAAAAAACTTCCCTTCAGGAAAAACACCCTTTTTTCAGGGAAAAACTCTTTTTTTCAGGAAAAGAAAACTCCATCGAGAGAAAAAAAAAATGTTTTAGGATTTTTTTTTCAGGAGACAAGTCAACACATTACTAAACCAACAATTTAATGTGAAAGCAATTATTCTACTGCTTTATGTGGTGTGAGAGAAAAACGTGAGACTTAAAAAACAGACAAAACAGATAAAAGTTTTTAAATGGAAGAGGGTATTGTTTCAAACATAGCAGTGTTATTATGGATCCAACTGCTTTTCTTGCAAAGACCCCCCTACTCTCCCTCTGATTGGACAACAGACTCAACTTAACATGAACGCCCCATCAAGTCGGAGCAACAACTCGGAAAGTTTTGGTACACGAGTCGCCAAGTTGACGTCATATGGCGTGAAACATGGCAGGTGAAAGCAAACTATAGGGTTGTTGGTAACATGCATGTTTGTAAAATATAATTCATGGTTTACGTGGTCCATTTCCTTTGTTCTTCGTGTCTCTCAAATACTGTAAACAGCTGTCAATGTATTTAAATGATCTGAGCGTCCATGTTGCTCTAACATTCTTCCGATCTCATGAAGTGGGACCATTCGAGGAGCATGTGAATGCAGCATGGCAGTCATGCTAAAATACATAAATAATCACAGAAGACATTCAGTGTTGGATTTATCCATATGGTTTTATTTTATAACGTCTCCAAAGAGACACTGCAGTTGAAGGCTGGATTACAAAGCTGCTCAAATGGACGCAATCCTTCAGGGCAAAAAGAAAAGTAAGTCACTCACATGCAGCCTTCCAGAGATATCTTCTATGTTGTGTATGACATATTTTGATAAAGTATGTGTCTTGGACCCCAGATAACGAGGTCAAGTGGTAATGGGTTAATTGCCACTAAATGTGATAAACCAGAAATCAGAGAAACTGATGAGGACTGTGTATTTAGTTCAAAATGTAAAATCGTGAACTTTGAACGTGAACTGGTTCCTTATAATCTGTGTGAACTGAACTTTGAGCTCACTCCTGTGAAGTGTGAACTTGCACAACACTGCAGTAACATTATGGGCTCATGGTCAGAGTTTCATGTGAGAAAGCCATCCTCCTCCAACTGAAATGACTGTTTTTCAAATCCAACCATGAAGTTCTCGATGATTTGTATTTTTATATTCTCCTAATTCAAACATGGTCGGTCTAGACATAATAAAGTGGTTTAGTTAGTGTAAAAACAGTCCAACACCGGCTCCACAATAGGTCAAAAAGGGAAAGGAGTGTGGCATTTTCATCTTTACCACAGCCCTTCGTTCATTGTGATAAACCTCAATGTGGTCAGATTTTATCCTCATCTCATTAAACATTAATGAGCTCTGATTCACTGTCTGCCATCTGTGATGTGAAAAAGAGCACAAACCCTCCCCAGCATTATGAGTTAGTTTATTGCAGCTCATGGTCCCTGGTATTGTGTTTTTGTGGAGCAGTATAACCTGAACTTTTCATTCCACTTCCATTAAAGTTTGGTTCTCCCCTCGTGGTCTCATCTTTATTTGTCAGAATGGCCTTCATGGACTGCACAGCTGACTATTCTCTATTCTCTGACTAAAAGTACAGGTCACACATGACAGTAAGGGCAACAACTTCTTATTGGAGAAAACCAGGTACACACTGGTCGTTCAGTGGCTTAATGACTAAGCTGCCTTGTTGTGTAACTGAGGTAGGAGAACAATTACATTTTGCTCAAGTGTCTCAGGTCTGTTTGGGATTGTGCAAACTTTAAGCTAAGTTCAAGTAGTCCTTGACAAAGTAAAACAGACAAAATAAAGTAGAGGCACCATTACCCAAAGGTATGATATAAATCAATGCAATAACCTTCAAACAGTCTGTCTAACCTGCCTCAGTGAGTCAACCGTGTGAGCCACAGAAATTGTGTGGTAGAAAGGCCAGGTGCTAACTTCATGTATAGCTATAAGAAACGCTCCTGGCTTAGAAAGGGATGTGATTATAAAACACATCTTTTGAAGCTTGATTTCTTTATCTTTTCTCAATGAACACAATCTCTTCAGCATGTGTAAAACACTATGTCTAAAAATATGTATGGAGTGGAAAGATATTTTTATGCAGGAGGGGGACGTCTACCTTTAGACATCCCTGCTGTGTTTAAGGTGCTATTCCAGTGAAAGGAATAGTTTAACATTTTGGGAAATAAGCTTATTTTGAACAATTTGGCCAGGAGTTAGAGAAGATCAATACCACTCTCAGGATATTTTAAAGTAGGACGTTTTTTAGGACTTATGACCAAGTCATAAGTAAAAAACAAACAAACAAACTTTTTCAGGAAAAAAAACAACTTTTTTTCTGAAAAAAATCTTTTTTCAGGACATTTTTTTAAGGAGAATCATGTGTGATATCAAGTGGAAAAAATATCATGTTGAAACCAAGTTTTTTTCTTTTTTAATCTTTTTTTTAATCAGGAGAAGAAAATTCAAGGAAAAAAGTTTCAGGATAATTTTTTTTCAGGAGAATCATGTGTGATACCAAGTGTAAAATTTCTTTTCAGGACATTGGTTTTCAGGAAAATATTTCATCAGAAGAAATGATATTTCCAGGGGAATTAATTTATTTTTCAGTGGAAAAACAAATTTGGAAAGAATGTCTTTTCAGGAGAAAAAAAGATCAGGAAAAAAATGTTCAGGAGAAAAGAAATCAGGAAAAAAATCAATTCAGGGAAAAAACACCTTTTTTTCAGGGGAAAAAAAAACAATTTTTTCAGGAGAAAAAAAACATTTTCTCAGGAGAAAAACACCTTTTTTTCCAGGAGATTTTTTTTTTCCAAACAAATCTGGAAAGAATGTCTTTTCAAATGTCCAGGAGAAGAAAAATCAGGAAAAAATGTCCAGGAGAAAATAAAATATTTTCAGGAAAAAAAAAATTTTTCAGGGGAAAAAAAAAAAACTTTTTGAGGAAAAAAAAAATTTCTTCAGAAGAAATGATTTTTCCAGGAGAATTAATTTATTTTTCAGTGGAAAAACAAATCTTGAAAGAATGTCTTTTCAAGAGAAAAAAAGATCAGGAAAAAAATGTTCAGGAGAAAAGAAATCAGGAAAAAAATCAATTCAGGGAAAAAAACACCTTTTTTTTCAGGGAAAAAAAAATTTTCTCAGGAGAAAAACACCTTTTTTTTCCTGGAGATTTTTTTTCTCCCAAACAAATCTGGAAAGAATGTCTTTTCAAATGTCCAGGAGAAGAAAAATCAGGAAAAAATGTTCAGGAGAAAATAAAATATTTTCAGGAAAAAAAAAACTTTTTTCAGGAAAAAAAAAACTTTTTTCAGGGAAAAAAAACCTTTTTCAGGGAAAAAAAATTTTTTCAGCAGCAATGAGAAATGTTTTTTTTTAGGAGAAAAAGAAAAAAAACTCATTTTCAGGGAAAAAAACCCAGGAGATGAAAAAAATGTTGAAGCAAAGTTTCTTTTTTTTCAGAAGAAAAGAAAATCATGGATAATTTTTTTCCAGCAAAAGCTTTATTTTTCATTTGTGTGACACCAAATGAAAGAAAATTCAGGAGAATAAAAAGTCATGTTTGAAACCAAATTATTCTTTTTTTCCAAGAGTGATCATGATCATGTTTGTAATTAAGGTTTTATTCCAAGAGAAAAAAATCATGTGAAACCAAGCAAATTTTCTTTTTAGGGGATTTTTTTTGAGGAGAAAAATACTTTTTTTCCACGATAAAAAAAGTCATTCAGGTCACAAATTATTTTTTATTAGGGGGAAAAATATTTTTTTTTCAGGAGAAAAAAAGTTCAAGTTCTTTTCTTCCCAAGACAAAAATTGTTTTGTGTGACACAAAGTAAAAAAATTCAGACTTAGAAAATGGATCACCAGGGAAAAAAAATCCTCATTTGCCCCTCAGAGCTTCCGTACGAGCTGTCTCCTCCTGCTCATAAGTTTTTATGCTAAGCTAAGTTAAACTCAAATGCTGGTTGCTTTAGTTTAATATGTTTTGTACAGACATGAAAGTGATATCAATATTCTCATCCAACTCTGGGCAAGAAAGCAAATAAGCACAATAATTGAAATTTCAAACATTCCTTTAATAAGTTTTACTGTTCCAGGGTTTGATTCAGTTCATATACGATGAAATCACAGATCAGTTTCTCCTCTTCGTATGAAGTCGTTACAGTTGCATATTTCCCATGGGGATGGACCATCTTCAGCTACCAAGCTTGGCTCCTGACCATTTCAAGACATTATTTTCTAGTTTTTAAATAATATCCTCAATCACAAGGTAATTCTCTGACTCCGGCACTAATAAATCTCATTTATTGTGAATGTATACAGCTCTTTTCCTCTGTTTTGCTCTAAAGTCCTGGAGCATGCTCAGATTCATATGCAATAAAACGAAAGAGGCTCCATAATGTCCCATTTTTTCCTGGAATATTAGCCTCTGGGGTTTTGCTAATGCAAGTCACATTTATATGATCTACTACCACAAACGTGCAGCAGGCAGACATTGTAAGATTTTATGAAAGTAAGCCAAGATAACAAAACCAAATGATACATCGATATCTTTATAATGAGCAATAAAAGTTTATTTTTCAGAAGTTTTCCTTTTTAGTCACTCAGATGAGTTCTGTCCTTTCAGGGCTCAATAAATACAACAGTCTCTCTGCCTGTGCATGTTCACTCAGTGTGGTTGAGACTACTGTGCACATGTGAAGAGGAGGTCCTGACCGACTTGTTTTGAGTTCAGTATATTTATGGAGCATTACACCATCCCCCTGCACCGTTTTCTGACAGCAGGAGAACAAACAATTATACACATTCCCCCCCAAGCTTGTGTTTTATGTTTTGACAACATCGTCTGTCACAGTCACTGATCTCATGCTTGGAATAAATCAAAAGTTGTTATCACGCTGCCATGGGAGTCAAAACCCAGACACAAAACAACGTGTGCCTCCCAAGTGTTCGCTTTTTCTATTTTCATCATGCACAAAAGAAACACGGCGCGTCTCTAAAACTCCATTTTATTATCTTGTTTGATTCAAAGACACGTTAAAAGGAGAATAAAAAAAAAAATGAAGAAGTGTAAAAACAGACTAAAACAAGTGTCACAAAAAACTCCCAGAATAACTACTGGTACAGTCCTATGCATGGCTTCTGTTCAAAGTGAGAATGGCATTCAGTTCTCCATACTATACACATGCGCACACACACACACACACACACACATACGAATGGGACCAGGGTGTGTCCTGCAGTTTATCAAATTATTTCTACCTGCAGAAGGAACCACCTTGCATGTCCCCTAAGTGTTTGTCTTCACACTATCATGGGGCTTCCTCCACCTCCATATGTCTTAAGGTCCATATTCCCTTCATAACACCTCAGAGTTGTTGAGGCCGCGCTCACATTGTGCGCAATCCCGGTTCATGTCCTCCCTTTGAACGTGTTCATGCAGGTATAACTCCCAGTAAACTTGTGGATTTCTTCAAGTGCAACTTGTGGCATGAAGCTAAAAAAAGAGCATAAAGACAAGGGAGGGAATGTTAAGCATGAAACAACTACACAGATGAAAACAAGACAAGAAATGTCAAATTACAATTAGATTTTTAATTTTTGTTTTACCTTTTTAGAATGACAAGAGCATGCATAGTCCAGGGCAGGTAGAGGAAGGCCTTGTCCGCTCTGACTGCATCCACAGTCCTCTGAGCGACCACCTCAGGTTTGAGAGGTGGAAAGAGCTGAGGGAACCTACGAAAGAAAAGATGGCAGATTTCACATTAAATAATGATCATTCTAATAAAATGAAGAATGAATTTTCAAGCTTCATTACTCCAAACAAATCATTTGAAACTATGGTGCCAACAAAGCCTGACTTAGCTTGACATGCTAATATAGCTAATTTTAGATAAATTGTTGGCTGCCGAACTGTATACTAGATGTTTCTGACATTTCCAAAAGTTATTACACAACGATATGGAAGGTTGAGCCTACGGATACACACGTATGAGAACACCATTATAGATTTAAAAGGTGCAATATGTGAGAATTTGTGTTGAAAACATTGAAAAAGTAACTAAACTATGAATGTGAAGAAATCACAGTCCAAAGCTCCTGCTCTAGTGGTGTAAACAGCAACGCTCCCCTGGTGCTCCACACTCCCATTCCAAACTGCTAGCTGCACGGCTAACTGAGCTAACTATCTTACAGCAACTGCAGTTAACAGCAGTTAGCGGGTACTCCAGCAATGGACCTGAGGGCCGACAATCAATGAACTGCTTAATGAATGAATGACCAGGAAAACTCCTTTTTTGGTCAATTGAGATGCTACTACTTTTACTTACATTTATTAAGGCCGAGTAGTTCAATAATATTCATAGTCACAATGAAACTGTGGGGGAGTTTCTCCCTGACGGTTGCGCAAAGTCATAAACTTTCACTTTAGATTCCAAGCACTGTGACCGTCTTTTATTAGGGTCTACTAGGGAGTAGCTCATTAAAAAGGAAAAGTCAGGGATCACTAAAGTTCATCGGAGACATTGTCTGGGAACCAAACATATCCAACAAGTAGATAAAAAGCCACATTTACTATTAAGTGAGAAGTGGTGGGGCTGGATGAATAAGTATTCAGAATATCAAGGGACCTTGGATATATATAGCAAAGTTCCCAGAAATCCATCCAGTAGTTGTTAAGATATTCTCTCTGAACTATACATTTCAATGTGGTGCAAGAGGAAAAGTCCCCACTGTCTGTGTGGTTCATCCTGTGGGGAACATGAAAGTACATTCATAGGATCTCACTATGCCTCCAGCTTGGCTAAAAATAAAAAATATGTATATATATGCATAAATACCTGACTCTCATGCCCTGGAACATCTCTGTGTTGGTGTGAAAGGGAAGCACGGTGGTGCAGCCGACACCGGGACAGTCCAGCAGGCCCAGCGTCAGGCTCTCCATGAAGGCCAGCGACGAGGCCTTGGAGGTGCAGTAGTCTATGGCTCCAGGGATGGCAGACTGGGACAGGATTGAGTTTATGCACACTACATGGCCGTGCTGCAGCTCCAGCATCCGAGGCAGGAAGGCTTTTGTAGTCTGGGGGTGAGGGAGGAAAAAAAGGGTTAAATGAAGGCGGAGAATTAATTCAGGGTGGAGGGAGGCAGACAAATAGAAGGTGAAATATATTCAGCAGAGGGAAAAAGAAGAACAGACAAGAGTAACAGGCCCGCAGTGTAACCACAGATGAAATTTCTATTTCCATTTAGTTGATAATTGCATTTCTGTCTGCATATTACAGCCTTTTGATCTCCATTCAAAATAAAAATGCCACAAGTTTCAAATCCCCTCTGATGTTTCAGGGGCTGAGAGGAGAATTGGAAATACCCTACTTAACCTGCCATAATAGCAGTCGTGATTGACAAGTCCGGGGGTGCCTACTGTAAATACTGCCACGCTATAATCAAAATATGAAAACGATAAGGATAATCTGCTCGGAGGAATTCCCCTTCTTCTGCATGCGAGCTCCCTCCGCTTTAATTTCCTGCAAGTCTTACCCAGAACTGTCCCATGGTATTGATGTGTTGGGATTTCAGAAGGGCGTCGTCATCGCTGTCCATCAGACTCTTGCCGTGGACTACAGCTGCATTGTTCACGAGTATCGTAACATCTCCGACCTGAGATTGAAAAGCACAGCGAGGGGAAAAAAAGAGAACGCTGTCAGAGATCTTTGTGTGTTTTCTGTCTGCCTTCGTGAGATGACACAGTTGTGCTGCACCAGAGCTTTCAGCAATATTCCCCGCTCTTATTCAGATATTTCAGATGAAGTGTAATCTATACACCAGATGGGAGAGACAGCGGCTCAGAGCCAGCATACATAGGAGAGGAGACAGAGAGGCATCGCAGAGAAATACTTTATGAAGAGGTTCACTGTGTGCAAACACGGTTCCTTTTTGTGCAAAAGAGAAACGTCTCTAAATATAAAGCTGGTGTACCTTTTCTCTAACCACCTTGGCTTGCTTGTAGACCTCCTCCCGGTTGGCCACATCACACAGGAAGTAATGGCACTCTGTTCCTGAGACAGAGATCTCGTCAGCTGTTTCTTTGAGGCACTTCTCTGTTCGGCCCCACAGGATCACCTAGCAAGAAAAAAAAAAATAAATAAAATCAAAAAGGTTAGAGACAAATAGGGAAATGTTCTGCACGCACCGAAACTGTGCCGAGATCAGAAGCAAGTGAACTGTAGCCTATAAATGGAACAAAAGGGGTTGTTTTCACAGTCAGTCATCAACACAACATTACGTCGGTTTTGCGCAATATTTTCTGGCAGCGAGACCTGCTGTAACTGTGGGGATCTTTGGGCAGCGATGTTCTTTTCATTCAGAGAACAGAGAGGCCATTTTCACTCCAACAAATAGTTTTCGAGCAAGATTAAAGGCTCGGGGGCTGCTGTGTGAATGAACTGTCTCTTCATCCACCCGGAGACTAAATGAAGGCCGGTCATTTGAGCAGGGAACATGGGGTTGGATGGAGGTGGGGGACTAGTGATTGGGCAATTAGATCTGTCAGTCTTCGGGGTCAGGGAAAGGTAATGAAATCAGGGGGTGAGCCCTCCTCATCTCTCAAACACAAATTCTCAAAGAGATTACACGGCCTGTTGGGCAGATGAGCCCCGTCATTTCTGGTCAGGGAGTCTGAAAACAGTGCGTGTGTGAAGTGCTGAGGACGCCAGTGTGGGATTTGGCCGGTCGCCCGTGACCAAGGTTAATATTTGAGCAAAAAGTCTACTGGAAAGTGATCTTGTGTATGTGAGCGACAGACAAGGCTGCGTGTGTGTACCATACACACACACACACACACACACACACACGCACAAGAGAGTGTGTGTGTGGCTTCCCATTGCTACAGATGATCACACGTCATCTTTTGCACGTATTGAACCTGTCCTCCTGCGGTAACAGGACACTTTCAGAAAGCGCCAACCTCTTCAAATTTACCCAGCATTTATCTGGAGCCAAACATAACACACTGGCACTGACAGTGCGTTAATTTGCGCAGACAGGGCTCTTAGAAATCATCAAATTACCGCGCTGCGATTGCTTTTAATGTTGCGCTCGTGTGTCAATAGCTGTCTGATAGTAAGCGAGTCAAACACAGAAACACTGACAGGGTAAAGCTCCAGAGACATCAAAGATTACAGTCTGGAATGTGTTCTTTATTTCTTTATCAGATCAGAAGCAATAAGGGGTTTGGCTCCCTCTGTGAACGGCCCTTGTTTGAGTTGCTTTTTGATTGGGCTTTTTTTTTGTTTGCTTCATTTGCAAGCCCGTTTGAGTAATCAGCGAAGGCAGACAGGTCTTGATAAATAACTGAAAGCTTTTAATAGGATTTGAGCCTTACAAACAAAGCTGACAGCTCTCATTAAAAGTCAGCACTCAAACTGTGCTCTCCTGTTAAAATGTTATTTAATTCATTAGGTTTATCACCCGTCACAACACACAGGACCCTCAGAACAAACAAGCACCGGCCAAATTGCTATCTGGATAGAAACAGTAAGAAAACAGTTTTTAATTGACCTTGCACAAGCCGCCTTTGCTATCAGTGATACACCAGTGATTGTTTCTAACCAGGCGTGCCTAACAAGACTTCAACACATGCTGGAAGTAAAAGCCGTCCGATCAACAAATTAATGTCGCCGAAGCCTCGACACGAGACCTTGAGAGGGATCGGAGATGCCACTCAATACCGGCTGTGGTGTCCGTCTCCGTGTCCCCGGTAGCTCCAGCTGAATTACAGTGATACTCTATCTCTCAGGTCTGAATGTATGGGTGGGTATGAACCCTCCTTTTCACACCCATTGTATGGGCCAGCAGAGAGGCGGCACACAGAGGGGGCAGCAGGAGTTCAGGAGGCAGTCGCCTGCCGCTGTCTAATTACTGCGGAGACAGCAAGGTCAGCTGCAGGGCAATACCCAGCTGGGAGCGGTGTGCTTCCCGCCTCCAGCACAACACACACACACACACACACACACACACACACACACTGACATAAACCTGTTGTCAGTGCCTCGGTTTGGTTCATCCTCCGTGCACTGATCTCTTTATGTAATGTTAACAACCACATGAAATCCATGTTTTCTGCGATCACTTTCTCCTGGAGTTGTTGTCATGGTGAAAAATACTTAGGAAAAAAAAAAAAGGAGCTTTGAAGAATTATGCTGTTTTAAGTTGTCAGCTATTTACTGGAGTTGTTCTGAAAGACCTCTTGCAGCGCTCTGAACTTGGATGCCGTTTTCGAAAAATGCTTTGGTCTGGTTTTATTGTTTCAGGGCTTCGTTCTGCAACGGTTCCCCCCTAACAGCACACAAGAAGACCTGGCTCCCCTCCTGAGTCCTCGGCTCTCCATCTCGCCGGATTCTTTCATCAGCGCTGTAGTTAGTCTTCCTCACACCGTGAAAACACCAAAGCCGAGGAGAGGGGAAAGGAAATTCCGGCTGCCAATCACAAAGGGGCTCAAACTGGGGTGAGCGCGAGTTCGTGGAGGTTAGCCCTATTCATAATTACCGTCCTATTCCCTTTTAGCATCTCTTTAGGCAGGGAGTAATTGTCATACACATTACCACAGGTGTTGTTTTCAAAGCCTTCACACCTTGATAATACCCAACAATGGGGTGCTGAAAAGCGTGGTGACATCCTTTGTTGTGCAGCTGCAGAGTAAAGCTTTTAAAAACCCGCTGGTTTCTTCTTGCTCGTTCCCCCAAGGAGACGCATTGAAAGACAGAGGGCGAGCAGTTAGTGTTTCATCAAGCTTTCAGCAATATTTTCTAGCTGCTAAAATTGCGCCTTGAGAGAGCATGCGAGATGAGCCGCTGTCACACAAGTGCTGATAATTACGACCCGCAGCATTCAGCTGGGCTGCTCATCGCTTTTCTACCAGGGAAATTACCACCATTCCCATCCCCGTGTAATGACGACTCCCATCTGAGGTGATCAAAAATAGCGCTGCTCTGTGTTAACACATCCCTGCTGAAGGGACACCGGCAGCTCATCAGGCACTCAGCTGTGGAATGTTCACCCGCTGGATTGGAAGACAAAGTGTAGCTGGAAGTGATGATGGGAACAGAGCCCGACCTGCAGGGCTGAGGTACTGTGTGTGTAGCCACTCGAGCATTTCAGGCCCGAGTGACAGCTCCTTGTTAGGGGGGTGAGGGATGGTGAGGGTGAGGGGGGAGACTGGAGGGTGCACAGGTTTTGATGGGTTGGGTGATTCTCTGATACTGGCAGGACTGGATTAGTTCCAGGGACAAATATTGATTTGCAATTTCAGAGTTTGCAAACATGATATCCAACGATTTATTCCAGCTCAGCCGTGTAATCCGGTAACTTCTGGATCGCCTCACACACATGTTTCAAGATGTTGAAAGATTATGTCTCCATGCAGAAAATATATTTATAAGACCAGGCTGCATGTTTCTTACAGTGGATGGTGAAAAGCAACAGATGTAAACATGTGCGTCGTGTTTAACGAGGCTACTTCTTGCACTCTGGTGAGGTAGCTGAGCATGAGCAAAGAAAATGGAAGTAAATTAATCTGTTTTAAAAAAAAAAAATATGGATGACTGAGATTCCTTTATGTTTTAAAATTAGTCACTGAGCGAGAAAAAACGAATCATGTAAACTAAGAAATCTACCTGCCACCTGTCAGATATATACTCAAAACAAATGGAGGGCAGCATATCACCTGTGTGACCGCTAACTGCTGCTAACTGTAGCTTACACTAGGTACTTAGCCGAGTTAGCTCAGTTGGCCGTGCAATTAGCAGCTTGGACTGTGAGCTTGGGGACCAGGGGAGCGTTAGTGTTTACACTGCTAGCACAGGAGCCTGGGACCAGGATGGGACGGGGCTAGCTGGTTAGCATGCTAACTTCAGGAGATATCTCTGTAACACAATACAAAGACACCATAAAGTCAAAACTGCTATATATTCATTTTTGAATGTTTTCAACTTAATTCTTACAAATTGCCCCCTTAACGCATAAAGATTAGAGCTGCAGGACACCGTAAAGAAAAAAAACATCAAATCGCAGTTATTTTGACAGATATTGTGATTATGAGTCATGATTAGTGAGTAGAGCCTGACTGAGCATAGATTTTTGGGGCCGATGCCAAGAATTGAAAAACTGAATTTCACTGAAAAACTGTTAAGATCATGAAGTTGTGACATTTGTTAAAGTCTGTACCAAACAAACACGTTTCCTCACAGCTTTACAAGGCTTTGTACAGTAGGTTCCCCATTTCGATTAGGTTTCACTTAATTGTGCCGCCTTAATTAAGATGCATCTCTGATCGTTTTGTGATGACATCACAGCCCTCTGATTCGGAGCATAACCGAACCCTGATGGATGACATCATGCAAAATCTAACTTAACATTCGGCTGGGAAACATAATGACGAGTCGTTATAAGGGCTGCACGATACGGTCCACAAATCGTATTGCGATTATTTTGACAGATATTGCGATTGCGGTCTGAGTCACCCGATTAATGGGAATGACTATTTGGGATCAGAAGTTCACTAAATTCATGTTTTCTTAACCTGGAGAACAAGATTTGGAGGCCGGGTCATCTCAGCAGCATTACACTACTAACCTTAACCCAAGATCTGCACTTCTGCGAGTTGGATATTGCACTTCTTGCAATCTGAATGTAATTAAACTCTGCTGTTGATAATAACAAGCAAGAGTCACCTTAACATTCAGCTGGGAAAACAATGAATCATAACTTGTAACTAGTCATAATACTTCTAACTCTAATGGGTCAGAATCCAATCCAAGATACTGTGATCTGTTCCTCCCTCACTGTGTTTGTTGGGTTCATTTACTTTTCATTAAACTCCATAAAAGGCATCTCATGTCCTGAAAACAAAACCTAATCTGGCTCTTATTAAAGGCATCATGGAGCCTTTTGTTGTGCTGCGATATGTCGGCAGATTTTTACAACAGAGCAAAGAGGGCAAAAACTATTAAAACTATAATAAGCTCAGAGCAGGAGTGTTATTGTGTGAATGTCTTTGAAGCAGTGAGGCTGTGCACACACACACACACACACACACACACACACACACACACACACATGCATAGAGGCACATGGAGTCAATGCCTTAATCTTTGGATAAAACACTTTCTGGACACGTCAGTCAGAACCACAATCACCCCAGACCTCAGCAGAATGAGTGTCAGCCCAATGCAGCACTTATAATCACATCAATCAGCCATAAAGGCTCCCCAGTCCTGGCCCCTGGTTGACCCGAGCTCTTGTGCAATACACGAACCAAAATTGAGGGCAATGTCTCCGGTCTCGCTGGCCCAACGAGGCTACTTAGAGGTTATGATCCCTGCTTCCATAGAACAGTAACAACAATACACATGGGGCAGGGTGGACATGACTGACCCTGCTACCGGGAGGTGGAGGAGGAGGGGAGGCGTGTGTGTGTGTGTGTGCGTGACCAACTACTATTGACACACAATGAACCCAAATAAAGTTTCTTGCAAAATAACTTGAAAAGTCAGGAGGGAGCAGTGTGGGTGCAACAAGTTGGCCGAAGTGAAATGATATTACCTTTCTGGCCCCCTGCTTGGCGAACTCTTTGGCCAGGTGTCGCCCGATGCCTCGTCCCCCGCCGGTGATCAATACCACCTCCCTGCTCAGATCCTTCCTTCTGCTCGGCAACAGAGAAACCAAACTGGCTCGGACTAAATAATAGAGCATCTGGACCGGGAAGAGAAACATACGACACGCGCTCTTCAGCTCCATGTCTCAGAGTGCTCGCGGGCAGCAGCCGACAGAAACAGAGAGTGTTTACGCTGCAAGTTTACGCGCACGACGCGGCCGATATCCTCAAAAACAGCGACCGTGGAGCTCCCGCAAGTTTATCCGCGTGCAAAACGACGCGCTCATGTGCAGCCTCACAAACTGCTGCACGAGTAATCCACAGACGGAGGAAGAGTGAAAAGGCAGCAGCAGCAGCAGCAGCAGGAGGAGAGTTGTGTGACTTGAAGGAGCTCTGACATGTTAGTCGACATGCATCACGCTCTCGAAACGTGTGAGTGATCGCTCATTACGCCTGTCAAACTACTGGTGGAGACGCAGAGACGTGAGACACAAGTCCAGGCGACGCTCCGTGCTGTGCGCTACTGAAACCGCTGCGCTCCTGTCCCGTCCCGTCCTGTCCTGTCCTGTCCTGTCCTGCCTTATATATCAGCGCCTCTGCCCTGGCTGCGAGAGGACCTGGGTGAACCTAAAGAAGAGGTCTGTAAGGGGCATTAATCCTGATTGACATGTTAAGTGGGGATGAATATTTGTGCTCCAGTGCCCGTCTGCCCTGAGTGGTTGCGTACTTGCCTCTTCCCCACCCCCTTTATGTGCCTACAGCGGTGGTGCTCAATCTGTGGTCCGGGGCCCCCCAGTGGTCGCCCCATTGCCTTCCCAGGTGGGCGCCCCATTCATGTTTGGGGAAACTTAATTTAAGTGACTGGAACTGAAGCCTGTTGAAGAACAATGGTGCAGTCATTGGTCAAAGTTATAAGTCAGGACACAATTAAAGGAGCACTATGGAGAAGAAATTCAAACTCAGCATTTTAATATTTATAATATTAATGAGGAAATGATGCAAACTCAGACATATTTATTTTTTCCATAACTGATAAACAAGCTTTTCTCAGAGGAAAATAAGGTGCCCAGAACACCGTTTCAGGCTAGAAAGGTGGCAGGGTCCGCCACATATAAACAAAGTAAAACAGTATGAAACTGTGTTGTCCTTTAAGGTCAGTTTGTTTATTCAGTCATGAAAACAAAGACAGTTTATTTAGTTTGTTTAGGCATTAAAACAATCAGTCAGTGAAGATCTTTCTCTTCTCAAAACTACACAGTGCTCCTTTAAGAACCAAAGCATCCTCACCTGTGACAGATGGAGGTATTTGTTCAGAAAATGACTGAGTGCCCCAATCAATTAATCTTTACACCCGCCCACTCATTAATTAAGCGAACCAAGTAAACAAACACAGAAAGAAACAGCTAATCACTGAACAAACACACAACTGGGAGTCCTGACAGTTGTCACAATCACATTAACCCCCAAATAAGCAGTCAAGATCCTTTACTTAAGTAAAGGTAGTAATACCCAGAGGTGGCAAAAGTACACACATTCTTCACTCAAGTAGAAGTACAGATACCTGTGTAGAAAAAAGTATTAAAAAAAAGTATAAAAGTTAAAAGTATCCCTCTGAAGGACATTTCTACCAGCCATTTCTGTGCAAAGCTAACTGAACCTCATGTCATGTTAATATAATCAAAGACTATTAAACTCAAAGGTAGAATTGGTTGGGTTTGACCCAGCTGTTCCTAAATGGACCAGAAAGATAGTTGATTGTTGAATCTCATTCCCAGGACGTCAAATATTGACAGTTTGGGTCGATAAAGCGCTATAAAAATTCGATAACTCCCCTCAAATGCATTAAAAAACTAAAATAACAAGCCTGTTTTGAGAATGTAAGGAGTAGAAAGTTCAGATATTTGTGTTCAAATGTCGGGAGGAAAAGTAAAAAGTTGTCTCAATACTAATAGTAATGTACAGATACCTGAGTACAGTAATGGAGTATTTGTACTGGGTTACTCTCGCAAAATGTACTTAAAGCATTAAAAGTAAAAGTAATCATTGTCCCTGTCAGTATGTTTCTATTATATCTGATGTTTTTGGATTAATATCACTTAATGCTGTAGATGTTTAAGGTTTAGCTAATTTGAACCACTTCATATACTGTTGGGCAGTTTAATCTACAGCAAAACATCATATTCTATAAGATCATCATACGTTAGTAGCGTCTCTGTCCCGTCAGAGCCACATACTGTGTCTCTAATCCACCAAATTTGGAGTTACATAGTTTTCACTGGACATGAAGGGTCCTAGTAACTGGGGATCAGGGCTGCAGGATACAACAAAATACTATTTTAAACTAGTGGTTTACTTCAATAGCTCTATTTGGAAATAAATGATCATTCAGGAATAATTGGGGTGATTTTGCAGTGGAGTCCATTTTATCAAACGAACCAAAGTAGGGCCTGCTTTGTTTAATAAATTCATCAGGAATGATTGTGATTAGTGGTTGACTGTGCATGCACTGTGCGAGCTCACATGTCACTCAGTAGCAACAACAAACTCCCACGTATCCAAGAACCCTTGAACTGGGACTAAATTATGCAATATCAGACAGACCTTTGGTAGATTTGTCATGGAAAATGAGATCAGTTTCAGAGCAAAACAACATGGTTTCAACATTTCTTTATCAGGAATATTAGATTATCCATCTTTGCTCACTATATCTGAGTCCTTTCTTTGCCTCGGGTGTCAAATTATCGGTTGCCTTATTGGTATCAGCCACAAGAAGCAGGTATAATCGGTTATCAGTATCGGCTGAAAAAAACCCATGATGTGCATCTCTACTAAAGCCGTCAGAGTAAAAACTACAATACTGGCTTCTGAGATGTAGTGAAGTAGAAGTACAAGTACACTGGATTTGTACTGAAGTACAGCAAGTGAGCAAGCGTACTCAGTTATATTCCACCGAGACGATTTAGTAGATAGATGTGAAAAACTGAAGAATAACTGTAATTACCTTTACATGGGGCAATCTGGGTTCAACTTCCATAATGACACGTACTTCCCCTAATGCTGATGTGCCCTTGAGCCAGTTACTGATCTCTGCTGTCTCCTGCAACAATAATCCGACGGTAACAAACCTACTGCAACATTTGTAGCTTCAGAATATATGTCGGTGACACTTCTGGGTGATTCAAGCTCACATAATAAATCACATCAAACATTGTTTGAGTTGCATAAGCACAGTAGGATTTCCTGAAAATGATTTTTTTTATGTTACGCAGTGTGTCCTACATCGGTCATGGTCTCAAATGTTCAAAACCACATCGGTTGTTTGAACCCAGCTTGTCGTGGTAACAGTGTTTTTGAAGCAGACTATATCTTTCTGTGTGTGACAGTGCAATTTGGGAAATAGGTCAGCTCAGTCTCAGCAGCTCGGCATGGTGACAAACAGAGTACTGCATGAATACCTCCTAAACAAATCCTATGAATTCATGGGCCTCAGACAAGATTCCAGTCTGTGATTTTTGGCCCTGGCACTGTGATTTTTACTGGGTATCGCTGAATGCAGGGCTTTTTCAGCAACTGGGATGGGTTTAAAGAGCAGCCTCACAATGGTTGCTTTGTGCTGGGCTCAGCTACTTAGGGAAGGCAGAGAGGCTCCCGAGGGCTGCTCAAACCTCCAAGACAACACGACTCCAGATGCTGTCTTCATTTTGGAAATTTCTGAGATTTACAGAAACTGAACCCAGAGTCAGGTTGCACTGGAAGCTTGTGCCGTACTATTCTCTGCAGACGTGAAATTTAATTGAACTCAGAGGACAGAGGAAAAACAAAACAAGAGAGAAGTCCAAAGATATGCATTACAATGAGTGGCAAATGGGTTCCGGCTGCACGCAGAATGCAAAAATGTAAATAGTGTATATTTCAGCAGGCCCTGTTTATTTATACTCATGCTATCACTGCCATCTACAGATCGGCAGAGAAAGTTCAGATAAGAGAGTTTCTCATGTAGGCAGCCACCGGGGAGCATCTCTGAACATTTTCTTCCCTCGCAGACACCAGACAGTCAAAATGCTGGTGTGTGCTGAGTGCAGCTGGAAGAAGCAGAGCGTCCCTCAGTACCAGGGGCATGAAAGAGAGCAGGAAAAACATCAGGAACGTCAGAGACGGTATTGTTCGGGATTGTAAGGCAACGTAACGGGTACTGTGAAAATGTATGCTTAATTAAAACATTCATCTGTTAATGAGGGATGCAAATAATTAGTATTTTTATTATCAATTAATCTGCCTAGTTAGTTACTTTCATCTGTTATCATTTTGGAAATTATTTTTTTTGTTCATAGCAAAAAACACAACAATTCCATTCAAAGACAAACATTTAACAACACAATGCTTCACAACATCACCGACAATAAAGAATATAAATATATTAAAATGCAAGTGACACACACCTCATATCAGAGGGTTTGTTTAAATGGTAACTAACCAATATTCCTCATGTAAGTGTGTTTACAGGTCTTCTGGAGTATTACTGCCTGATATATGAAAAAATTGTTGAAAAGCTCTTGTGGCTCCAGAGGAAGCTGCATGGAATCTGATAAACTGCCTCCAGTGGTGTCACTCAGTGACCAAGTTGCATTTTGGGTAATGTAGGCACCAGGTTTTTGAAAAGCAGTCCGCTTGTCCAGCGTTGTACTCCTATGACACTGTTGGACTCATTATGGACAGTTTAAAATAAATGATCAAAATCGGTACTGCAGAACCAGAACTATCGCCTTTTCTACTCCACACATTCTTCTTTGTTTCCAAAACTTGCAGCCTACATTACCCACAATGCCAACTCAGTCACTAAGTGACGTCACTGGAGGCAATTTATCAGATTACACGCAGCTTCCTCTGGTGCCGCTAAAGACTTTATACTACTTTTTTCACATGTTAAACACACTACTCCACAAGACCAATGATCTCTGGGTGTTGTTTATGACTTAGCATTCTTACAGAGTGTGTTCTTGTTAACTACAGACAGTAAAAATATCTGGCAGTGAATCACAAGGTTAAAATACTATACATAAAAATAAAACCAGTATTTGTGTATCTACTCTGACCTAGCCAAGAGTCTGCATGAATTACAATCGTTGTAATCCTTTGCTATCGATGACACCTGTATTTATATCCCAGCAATTATTATATTTAGCAATTTACATGTCACTTTGGGACAAATGAGACCTTCCCTGCCTGTCTCGGTTGTCTATACAAGCCTGTGGGCGATTGTTTGATGCTGCTGGACCGTGGATTTCATTGTGAAGGACTACGGTCAGATTTTCCATGACAGTCCAAAGGACTTCATGCAAGTTTCTGAGTGTCTCGTGTCAGTGCCTCTCTACGCTAACGCTAGTTTAGAAATGGAGTCCGCTAACATAAACTGACAACCGGTTTCAAGCATGAGACAGAATTTCCACAGAGCTCCTTTAAAGAGGCTGGAAGCAGCAAGTCCAGTGGCCTACGATACAGCACCTAGATTTAACATGACCTGGATGACTGAGAGCCTTCATCAACAAGCAGCATTTCTTAAGAAATAAATTATTTTTTAATGATCAAAACTGTCAATTAAATTTCTTCCAATTGACCAGTAGGTTACTGTTATCTTAAACAATATTTTGTGTGATATTTCATAAAGGGACAACTAAAACATGTTGAGGAATATAGGTATTATTTCCTGAGCACCCACACATGCCCAACATGTCATAAAGTGAATCCAAGGTCAGAATGCATTGCACGTGGAGGTGGGAGGGGAGGCAGGAGGCTGAAAGCAGGCAGATAAAACATTTACTCCTAATGACTCGCCTTTAACAGAGCCGACCAGCAACACCATGGACATCGGCTCGGCAATTTTAATAATTGGCTTCGCTGCTCTTGTTGCAGCCTTCCTCCTTCTGGTAATTGGACTTGTGTACTCTGAGCTGATGAATTCAGACATTCCTCGTGGGGTTGCAAATAGTGGGAAACTGCACATGGTTCATGGCTTGTTCGTCGGCATAGCAATTGTGGTGAGTATCCACTGCATCCATGGAGTTGTTCGAGCTTATTATTTTATGTTTTCCGTGTGTAATTGTATCTGTTGTAATTATTATTTTTTTTTATTATCATTAAAAGAACATATTCCCTAGTGTAAAAGGAAAAGACCTCTGTTTGTGCAAGATTAAAAAAACAAACTCTTTTCAGCTCTCCTTGCCTTGTCCTCCAGCAGCTGATAAAGCTCAGATCAGAGAAATTTTAGATAAGAAATCAAGTCTAACAAAGGTGCAACGAAAGCAAGGTCATCTGTTCTCCTGCTTTGATGTTGTCATAGTAAATATGGTTACTCAGAGAGAATAACTTTCACTTTGATTTTACCCTTCAAGAACACTTTTTTTTTTTTTTAACATTGTGTCCTACTTGTGGTAACTGTGTGCTTCCTCTCCTACAAGGGCCGGATCCTACAGAGTCTGGGTGTTTGTCAACAGGTCAGCTTCAGTCGGTGGTTTGTGGCCTGTTTCCTGACTCACTTAAATCCAGTTCCTGCGGGCCTGCGAGTGAAGGACCTGACATTTTCAGAGGTGCCAGTGCGAGTCTATGAACCTACCGCTGTGTGTGACGGCTTGAGAAGGGCACTGGTGTATTTCCATGGAGGAGGATGGGTGTCGGGCAGTATAGGTACACGGATAATTTACTGAAGTAATGTAGTGGAAATGCAATACTGTAAGAAATACTCAATGACAAGCAAGAATGGATTAAATACTGACTTTATAAATAAGAGATATATTCAGATGCATTGTTGAGTTTAACTCAAGTGCTGCAGACAAACTTTTAATGGCATCAGAAACATGAATGACTTTGTGTAGAGTAAGGGTCGTCTGTTAATCAGTTTGTGGGTAACATGAAGTTTCTCTCCTCTGTTTGAATCTTGGTGGTGGAGCAGTCTACGCTTCATTTCACAGCTGGCTCAAGGAGTGAGCTTCAAAATTTTTGATGTTTTAATATATTTTTGAAAAAGGGAAAAAAGATGGTTTGAGAGTGCAGCTTCAGACATTTCTGTTTTTTTTTCTAGTTCTCTTATAAATTGTTGGGCGGTTTGATCTTT
This sequence comes from Pagrus pagrus, assembly GCF_965226575.1. Classification (NCBI taxonomy): domain Eukaryota; kingdom Metazoa; phylum Chordata; class Actinopteri; order Spariformes; family Sparidae; genus Pagrus; species Pagrus pagrus. The sequence goes on along the minus strand of NC_140187.1, from coordinate 7,395,917 downwards.
AACGATTCATCACATTTTTAAAGATCCTCATATTTTTGAATGTCAAGTATCTGCAAAGTAACCAGTAACTAACTAACTACCTGAGCAACAAGTATAAAACACTGTGATGGCTGCAACCGCTGCTGTTGCTTGCAGTGAGTATGCAATAATCAAAGTCCTGTAAGTGGTAAATTCATCACAAAACTCAAACACAAAGGTCACTGACATCACATTTCACAGCAGTGTTGGCCAACTTTGTGCTAATTGAATCATGCACCAAAGAGTAATGGCATCATTTTATTAATTGCCACAATATGGCTTTGATATGTCTTGAACATGCTACATTGTGTACCAAGTTTCATCTTTTTAAGGGCAACAGAATTGGAGAAGTATCATCTTATATTGTTACTGTAGCGCCCCCTGGGGGTAGAATTGTCACACCTGTGCAGCATGGCGACACAAACAACAATCCCATTTGCTCGGCTGCAGCTATCACGCAAATACAGTACTTTCCATCTATGGGTAAACAACACAAACAGAAATAAAACAGCATATACTCTATTGAAAACAGTACAAAGACATTAGATGTTTCATCAAATTCATTGATTTTGTAAATATATGCCTTTTCTGAATTTGATGCCACCAACGTGTTTCAAAAAAAGTTGGGACAAAGGCAACGAAAGACTGTGACTGTGTGGAACGCCCCAAAAACACCTTATTTAACAGGTTCATTGGTAACAGGTGATAGTATCATGATTGTGTATGAAAGGCTCAGATGGTCACAAGCAGGGATGTAAAGTAATTTCTTTAAAAAAAAAAAAAAAAAAAAAATGCGGCCTGGATATCTAAAAGAACAATGTAGGTAGAGAGAACCAACAAAATGTCATGTTTTCTCTGCAGTGCTTGTGTGCTACTTTTCAAAGATCATAACACATCTTGCTACCTGTGATGTTCTGCTAATCCTGAACAGATTCTGTTGATGAAGTCTGTCGGCACATCGCCAAAGAGTCGGGCACCACTGTGGTTTCTGTTGGGTACTTAAACTTTTACCACAAAGCACGTTAATATCCAAAAACTTATTCCAACTAGCAAAAAGCCAGAATCCAACATATTGTCCTGCGTCGTCCCTCTCACCTCTCTTAGGTACCGATTAGCCCCTGAGCACAGGTACCCTGTCCAGCTGGACGACTGCGAGACAGCGACGTGTCACTTCCTGTCTGTGGCTGAGGCAGAGTTCAGCGTGGACCCACGCAGAGTGGCAGTCGGAGGAGACAGCACTGGGGCTAACCTGGCAGCAGCGCTGTGCCAAAGGCTGGCGAGGAGAGAGGACAGACATCTGCCGTCCCCCTGCGCTCAGGTCCTCATTTACCCAGCCCTGCAGATGGCAGATTTCAACCTGCCCTCATACCAGCAGAATCATGCTGTGCCCATATTGTTTCGTGGCCGGATGGCGTTCTATTTCCTACAGTACATCAATGGGGACATGTCCGTGTGCCAGGACGTGTTGGAAGGCATTCACGTCCCCACTGAGCTCAGGCCATGCTTTAAGGAGTGGCTCTCCCCTTCCAACCTACCACCTGAGTGCCTTGAACGGGGCGTCCGTGAGCAACCGACCCCAGACTATGACGGGGAAGTGTATCACGCAATCAAAGCTGGTTTAGAACACGAGGTCTCACCTTTACTGGCGGACGACGCCGTCATTCAGAAAACCCCGCCCACCTTCATCCTCACCTGTGAGTATGACGTCCTGAGGGATGATGGGATTCTTTACAGGAAGCGGCTGCTCGACTTGGACAAGGACGTCACCTGGCAACACGTGAAAGAAGGATTTCACGGCATGATTAACTTCTTTAACCAGGGCCGGCTCAGCTTTCCCTCTGCAGTGCAGGTTGTCGATCGTGTTGTTGACTATGTGGAAACACTGTAAAGATCATAAATAGGATCATGTGATGTACTTCTACCTTCCATCTTGTTTTATATTTTAATAAACAAAACTGGCCTCCAGTGGTGGAGTCTTCTTCTTCTTCATTAAAAGTACAGCGTTCACAGAGGAGAAGCACATAGAAATCTATAAACAACACCTGTTTTATTCCAAAAATGAAAAGGAGCCTGAGGGCAAGAAGCCTGCACACACTCTCTGGCACCATTTTAACAATATAGAGTATACTGCTAAAAGGTAAAAGCCGTGCCCTCGCCTTAAGGAATGTATTTCTTTTCACCGCAGATATGAGACGTCTCCCATTTGCTTCCAGGACGCTCTGCTTGCCTTCCCTTTTTAGTGTTTGCTGTAGCCATAGCAACAGAGCTCTTCTATTTCCCCTGCACTGCCTGTGCTATTATGGAGCCAGGTGAAACCACCTACATGCTGTTTGATGAGCTAACCATGTTCTAACAGGGCTTCAGATGTCCCCGGTTAGGTTTGTTTGACAGCAGGTAAGGCATGAACCTGAAAGCAAAGGCACAGGATAAGTGGGCCCAAACCGGCTGGAGAATAGAGCAGAAGTATGCAAACAAGGTGCTGTTAGGCAACTGGGCGGAAGACAGGCTTCAGGTAAGAATTTTTGCTTGCTTATTACCTATTTCATAAAATAAGCCGTTCTGGTTTAAGCACAAAACTTGATTGGAGTGTGAGAAAACAGACCATTCCTTTTAATGCTGCCGATACAAAACCCGATGTCATACTGGTGGCAGCCCGCCAAGGGTTTTGTAGCACCTCAGCTGGTAGTCAAATCTATAGCAAAGTGATTAGGCAGCCTCAGTTCAGCTACATCAGCACAGCCTCCTGGTGGGAGAGGCCTGAGCTGGAGACTAATTGCATTGACGTGAGGTTCGGCCACGGGCTGCTGGTTCAGGATCTGAGAGGAGAAATGACTTAAGGAATACTGTACAACAGTGCGGATCGATATTGAAGTGTGAGCTTTGCTGATCCTTGCGCTGGGCTCATTGCTCAAGTCCCCATATTTCCCCCCCCACCAACCTCCTCACTCCTCACTCCTCTTTGCGGTGTCTGTTTATTCTGTCCGACATAGTTCACTCGGGAGCCAAAGACAGACAACAGCACCACTCGTGTAGACTACGGGCCCCACTGGGACTTCAAGCCAGACGTCTTTGAGAGAAGATCTGCCCTGCTGAGAGCTGAGGTCAGCCTTTAACTGCTCTTTCATGGCATTAACACCAATTGAATGCCTGCCACAGCCCTGCAAGTCAGGGCTTTCTTTTGCAGATTGTGGCCACTTCTGCATAATATTGACGGCCGAGATAAAGGCCTGTGATAAAACTCTTTATGAAAGCAAGTTTCTGGTCAGACTCAGCAGTCATGAAAAACGCGTAAAATCATCAGTCCTACTGGGCACTTAGAGGCTAGTTAGAGCAATTTGCTGCTGTCACATAGTGAGCCTTTTGAAGATTATTGTAAAAGAAGAGGTCATGCCCTCTATATCTTAATCCAGCGAAGGCCTGTGCATACAGGCTATGTCGATGTACTGTGTATTGTCTTCCAGGGGCTTCCATCCAAGTCGCTGTTTGCCCACCATGCCCCACCGTCCTCTCATTACTCGGTCACGCATTATGAAGAGAGCTACGGGCATAAGCACACCAATGCATTGCCCACTCTGCGACCCTGGCATCCAGACAGCAGCTCAACGTGGCAGCTTGACAGGTCTGACCGGCCAATTTCTGGTAAGACCACAGTTTAAAGTGCCATGCCACCACCGCCTGACGGTACAGATTATAACTAGGAAATTATATATTAAAGTAGTCAGGCACCAGCGTTATGAATCTAGAGCAAGGGTGACCAAACTTTTTCCTTTGTGAGGAAGGGCCAAAACTGAAACTTAAAGGTGGACTCAAAGCAAACACCTATATTGTTTTGTTAATGTGAACAGACAACCTTCCCCCCCAAGTGTTCCCAAAGTGCTTTTATAACTGGATCGTTTCCATTTTCCTCGGAGTAGCAATTACCAACAACACAGGGCAAAACATACGTTTATTCATTCATGTAATGCCAGGCTGCCTGCCTGACTAGATGGCCAGTCAGCCTTCATTTTTCCTGGGAGATTTCGTACCCGACGGCAGACAAAATCCGCATAATGAAAGCGAGGTTCACAGGGTGCCAATTTAAACTGCGATGGTGTCATTATTCTATAGCCTCTACGTCTACATTTACTTCATAATGATATATTGAAGCAAAAATCGTATCGAGTGCCAGTTTAAGATACATAAGGGCACAAAGCGTACAGAGAGTTCACCCAAAACATAAAATCCGGTCATTATCTACTCACCCCCATGATGATGGAAAGAACAGCGTTGCAGCATTCTCCTAAACAACCGAAGTAGCTGGGGACTCGTTTTCAAACATAAAACAGCTCCCTGCAGATCCCCCAGCGTTATCTCCTGAATACCTGAGATCCCACATTGATTTGAAAAGACGATATTTACACTTGTAGTTTAGCAGCTACGGTGCTTTAACAAGCTGGTAAATAATGACTTTTCATATCAATTTGGGATATCGGGGCTTCTTGGTGCTGGGATTACACCATAAGGAGCCATTTTATGTATATTTTCTGTTGTTTTTAATCAAGTCCCCATGTACTTCAGATGTTTAGGAGAATGCTTCGACGCTATTTCGCAGTGAAGCTCCAAAAATGTTTTGTGGACTCTTATTTTTGGGTGAATTTATCCTTTAATTGACTGACTTCTTATGTCTGCCACTCAGATTATGCAAAAATAATTAATAATTAGGGATACTACATTATTAAAGATGAATTTCCTCCACACACACACACACACACACACACAAAAGAAAAACTGCATGAAAAGCTATTTATTGCTTGGAAAAGCTCCTTTGCTGGAAACATCTTACGTTCCAAATCGAACCTTTTGGCGGCCAACTTCGGCCTGTGGGGCTCTGCTTTGAGCAGCGCTGGTCTGGAGCAAACATACTTCAGCGCATTACATTTTGTATGGACGAAACACATCAGCAGTTGTGCTCATGAACAATTAAATCTGGGTGGCCCCAGATGCCTTTTATTGTTCCAAATCACTCACCAGTGTAATTAATGGCTGCAGTAACATGGCAGTTAACTTTCTCTTCTGGGTTCCTTTACAGCCCTTCAAACCAGCTCTGGCCCTCTGCGGTCCACAAAGCCCCGTTTGGAAAAGCAGCAGTCACACCTCCCATCGCTGACTGTGTACAGGTCAGCATACCAGAGGCACCCGCTTAGTTCCTCCTGCCAGAGCCATTTTTCCAGGACTCCACGCGCGCTCTCCAGCCACCTACACGCAGCCAATCACAACAACAAGGACCTGGATCTGAGAGGGCGCTCGCTGTTACAAATCCCAGATCCCTGCTTCGGTCGGCGTCCACAATCACAACAGGCTCGGAGACAACACTGTAGCTCTTGAATTGCCTCACATGCTGCTTGTTAATTTAGAAGCTGTGATCAAAGTGGTGCGGCTTTGAGGTTCCTCTTTTTAGTCAGCCTCGTGAAAAAAATGTAACAGAACAGACCATTTGGGAAATCAAAAGGAATTTAAAAAATTAAACATGATTCTCATTACGTCGCTGTGAGGACTACAGACAGTTTACTGTGTGTTGTGTGCTGATTTGCTACAGTGTTTATATAGTGTGTGTGTGTGTGTTTGTGTGTCTGTGTGCAACAAGCAGAAAAGTGGGGGCTATAAATTATGTCCGCCCCTTCCAGAGAATAATTATATGCAAATTCTTCCTCTCTCGTACAGTTAATATCTGAAACTCAGAGTGGGCTGCTAGTATTACCCTAGATACTCTGTGGGGGGAAAAAATCAGAAAAGGATGAGAAAGAAAAAAAAAAAAAAAAAGTGTTGATGCCAGAACTAACCTGAGTATTCAGGCAAACCAGAAGCCATGAGTCATCCAAGGCAACATCTGAAGGGACACGTCTAACTCTCATTCCATTAGGTGTTTAGTTACAGGGAATCAAAGTGTTTAATTAGGATGAATCAAAGATGCTTATGTTTGATGGTCAACCATCTGCGTCTGCCTCGCCGGTCCCCGCCTGCCTGCTGCCTTACAGTGCAGCTGAAGCCCTCTGTTTCACACACTGTTAGCTAGTTAGTCGCTCTGCTGTGCTGCTGATGCCTGCGTGTCACATGACGCCTCCGTGTTGTGGGAAGTCTAGAGCTTTAATATGTCTGACCCGGAGCACTGCTGTGTTTGCACCGCGAGCCACATGATGGTGCTATAGCAGCACGTCACCCCCCGAAAGCTGTCAGTGTGTCTTTGAGGTCCTCGGCGTTACAGTGTGTACAGTGAAAGATTGCAAATGAGCAAACAGTGAAGGGGGTTAAATATTTGTATCATCCTCATGCATATTTCCATCGTTAATCTAATTGCTCAACGTTTAAAAAAATAATAAACCAGTTGTGTTTGGACTGCTGTGTGTTATTCTGTCGTTGGTTATCATCAGTCACAGCGATACTGGAACAGACATGTGGATAAATACCAGTAATTGTGGATTAAAAGGCAATGAATGACAAATGAATGTTTTTCTTTGATGTTTATGAAGCAATAGATGACAAAACAAAGAGACTCAGATGTCAAAATGAAAAAGAATCAGCTCAGTCAAGATGAAAACAGATGGCCACCGAAGGAGAATGGCTCAAATTATAAAAATAACTGCAAGTCTGAGTGTTGGAAGAGTTTCAAAAGTAATGACGAACGCTTTTACAAGCACACCTATTTATAATGTAAGACAAACCCATTTATACCCTGTCATACTTAAAGAGCAACTGTAGATAATTGCATTGTATCCAGGCCACTGTGTAAGTTATACTTGTGCCCTACACAGCGCAGCAGTGATACATTAGCACTATATTGCCCAATCTCAGTAATACGTTAGAGCTGAATGAACTCATTTACTTCTAGTCTTATTTATGAATTATCTTTATAGCGAAAGAGGTTAAGCATCTGGGATGATATAAAACTGAGTTAATGGCAGGAAGGAGTGGCAAATCAAGAAGCAAACAATTTACATGGCAGCACATCCTGCGTAAATCTAAGCAAACAATAGCTTGACTGCCATTGAGAGTGTCATACTTCACATCTACTGCCAGGAGCCAAGACATAAGAAACACACATTTCTTTGTGTAATACCCAAATAAAGAAACAGAAGCTTGGTGGAAAGGTGATCTTGGTAACACTTCAAAGAAATGACAACACCGTGGTTACAGTTTTTCAGTAACATTTTGGGTTGAGCATAAAACCCACTCAGTCAACAAGAAACTTGTAGGGAAAGTCCATCACCACCTAATCTCATCATCAATGAAAAACTGAGTTCTCGTTAAACGCTGGTCTGCCGGGGCTTCTTATCAGGGAGTGAGAGGACAAAGGGGAAAAGTATGCCCTTTGCTGCGGAGAGGACACTCAAATTCTCATCTATGAATGCAGGAGAGATCTCATCAGCCTCAAACCTCATGGTGAACTGCCGGCTGACACAAAAGATCGTGTCATCCATCGTGACACACTGGAAGGCCGGGCAGCGCTGAAGCCGTTTGGAGCTGCACTCGTACCACAGTCGAGCCACTGTGTGGTAGCGGTACACGCTGACGCCCAGCAGCGGGTTAGTATCAAACCGATACAGAAATCTCCCCACAGCGACCATATCTGCAGTTCTGTCTTTGCTGCTGACTAACAGACTTGGCCTCCAGGTGTTGGTTTTGGGGCTGTAGCGCAGAAGCATGTATCGGAGCGTTCCCCCAGAAACAAAAAGCTCTCCGTTGCACACTGTGACGTGATGCGCCACAGCAAATGTATCATTAGGCAGTGGAGCCACAAATGTCCATCTGTCCAATCGTGGGTCATAGCGCTCCACTGAGGAAAGGCACTCCCCTCCGATGGCGTAGATGAAGCCCTCCAGAGCTGCCAGTTTGCAGCGTGGTCTGGCTTCGTTCATAGGACTGATCTCCTTCCAAATGGATGTCAAAGGATTGTAGCAAAACACTCGCTTTGAGGGTGTCATTTCTCTGTCTGTGCCTTGGCAGCCCACTGCCACAAATAAGTAGTTATCCATTGTGCACATGGCACAGGCTTTGGAGATGACCTCCTGTGGGATGAGGCAGAGTGTATGCCAGACGTCTTTGTAGTCATCATAATAGTACACTGCACTGGATGTCCTCCTCTGCTCGGTCTCTGCTGTCTGTCCTGCTGTGCTCCTCGCCCAGTCCTGAGGGTCCATGTCTGCCACCATGACAAACCTTCTTCCTCTCATTCTCTGCTTCTGGATTCGTTCCCGCTCCCCAGCCATCAGCCGCCCATAAAGGTTGGGCTCCCTGAGCACCTGTAGGTAGTTGTCTGACATAACTCCCAGAGCTGCTTGCTGCACAGAGGTCTGTCCGTGTTTCTTAGCCAAGTACAATGTCTCCACACAGTTACCCAGATCCAGTTGACTCCTCAGCTTCTCAAAATCGGCGCTGTCGAGAGGTTTTGCTGGAAGGTGTAGAAATGGAGCCCCTGCTAGATCTGCCCCCTCCTTTACATTAAGATCTTTGCTGTCTGTCGAGCTAAAGATCATAGTGTGAACAGAGATGGACTCATCGTTGGCTGAGACCACAGTGTGAGTCATTTGAGTTGAGGCTCTTGATGTTAGAGAGGGGATGGAGAGCTCAGACTGCTCAGCTGCAGACAGATAGCTCTCCTTGCGTAGGAGTGCCGGCCTTGCGGGGCGCCTCGGCTTGAGGCTTCCCAGCGTGGATGAATCCTCAGCAGTGCTTTGTGGTAAAACCAGATCACGCATAATGATGGGGCTCAGAGAAGTAGGAGATTCTGTGAGGCTGCTGCCACGACTTCCAAACTCCCCTGGGTTAGACTCAGAGTTTCTCTCAAACTGACCCAGCATAGTATTTGAGTCTGTAATCGAGTGAGAGGAAGATTCCACAAAATAATCATATATCTTGCCGCGCACAATCTGGTCTCCTGTTCCTTCCAGCACCACGTTCGCATCCTCCACTTTGATCTCCGCCTTGGAGAGGAAGCTGGAGTAAGCCCCCTGGCGCTCAAAGTCCTGCCTTAACTCCCTGCCCACACCCACACTGCCCTCCAGTTTCTGCAAAAAGCAAGGGGAGCGGCGCCCCGTTGTACTGGCCATCCCACTCTCTGTTGGATGAGGAAGGTTCAAAGCAGATCCAAATGAAATATTACTGGTGGCAACCTGTGCCGGCTTCTGATGAGTGAGGATCTCTCCTTCCACGCTGATAGCTTGGTCGCCGCATGCATCCTCATTCTTTTCAGCCTGGCGTGGCGTTCCCTTGATGTTGTCAGATGTCCGGTCGTCAGTGGCTGAGTCTGTGTGCGAGGGTCCTGGTTGCTTGGCCTCAACAGCCGCGTCGTGCTTTGGTGAGTTCTGACATCGGAGAGTCGTCTTGCAGTTTTGGCAGGTGGCATTTTCTGGCTCTTTGTTGTCTTTGACACAGACCTGAATTTGCTTCGCATCCCTGGAGCTGTAAAACCTGAAGGCCCAAGACACCAGCAGCACCGCAGCCACAGAGAGGCTCAGTTTCAACAGCAGCTGCATGTCGAACTGGACTCCCAAAAGCTCTGCGATGGGCATAGCTGTAGCAGCGATGGCGGGGACGACTGGTTGACTGATCCTATTGAATGTTACTGTCGATGCGTCTCAGCTGACGGTAGCATGCTGTCTGGCTTTCATTGTTAAAGAGCTGCTGTGATCTGGTGACTGCGTCTGTTGCCCAAAGGATCAAGTGGAAAGTGATACCTGTAGAGGTGCTATTTGCATCCCTGGCTCTGTAGAGGCGGAGCACTGGTCATGCACCACCTGTGTCGTGTCAGATGCAGCTTCAGAAACCATACACAGAATATGTAAATACCACATAGATCAATATTTGCTTATGCAACAGTCTGACTCACACAACTTTTTAATCTAATGTCTTCAAAGAAACCTTTCTGAATAAACTCTAATCCAAACTTTATTTGAGCCATCTTGTTGTTGCTGCAGCTTCCACTCTGTGTTTATGTGAAAGGGAGTGGTTCAGGTCACGCTCTTTAATGCCAATTTCTGAAAATCTCCGTGAAATATTATGATAGATCACACCCCTTAACTTGCTCAGACACATGGCTGGAGCTGCGGGAGGAAAACATGGTTTGAATAAGGGGTGGGGAATGATGATAGGTGACATTTATCAAATACTTAATAACCAGGATACATCTGTTTGCACAGCCATGCCACAGATCAAAGGTCCTTCTCTGTGCCAGAGCAGATGCTTAAATTGCTCTCTCTAAAGAGAAGCTCAAGATTGCTGTCCAACAACGAAATGGCAGGCAGTCACTTGGTATTATAAACACATGGAGCCGTGAATAATACAGATAACCGTCTGAGGATCCCAGATGACAGTGTCATTCATTTCCATACGCTGTACATACATCTGTGTCGCATGGGAGCCGTGTCACTCAGTCACTGCTGTCAGGCCGTCGTTTGTGTTGCTGATAACACACTTGAGCGAGGCTGCGGTCAACAACAGGACAGTGTTTATTTTAATAGCACTCTGTGGAGCATTTGAAAGGTGCGTCACGAGGAGAGGCATATAGAGGGTGTGTCAGGTGTTGTAGCTGACATGGGGACTGTTTGGTCATCTGATAGCTGAGCCTGCAGACGACATAAAGGAAACCAGATTCTGCAAGCATGGCTGACTACTGAATTATTCACAGATGGGCCAGAGAGGCAGCTTCTTATCCTCCCCACTGCTCCCAGCTCAGGTGAACTATTCAGTCAAGACAGTGCTGAGAGAAAAAAAAAAAAAGTGATTGTCAGCCATGTGCATTGTTGTATGGAGGTACTTTCACCTCTTTGTGTACCAGCCATCATAGGTGTGCAACATGCGACTGAACAAGAACAGAAGACACAAAAGGCACATTTTTAAACAGGTGTTTGCTTTTTCCTGATTAGTGAAGCGTGGCAGGCAGCAGAGGGATGCAGAAAAAAGCGATGTAGCTGAGATGGCTCAAACTTTATCCATAAAGGTCGTCCAAAGTTCTCACAAACAAGCCTAAGCAGCATTGATTTACAGCGAGCCAACAAATGTGCACACACAAAGCTTGCTCTCGTTACCACGTTGATGATAATTATGGACAATCACCACTGAATGGGAGAATAAAATGCTTCACAGCAGCGGACAAATTTTATAAATGTTATGACAGTCACATGAAATGCACATACTATTAAGTTGTGGCCATATCTGCACACACACACACGCACGTGCACACACTCACACATGCAAAGTTATGAGGCACTTCTCGTCCTGGCACGGTTATATGAAGACAATTTGCACGTCCTCTAATGCGTTCAGAAATGGTGGTGGGCTTGTTTTTCTCTCTTGAATGTGAAGTGAGTGAAAAAAGCTAAAAAGCACAGAAGTGCCCCTTGAATCAAAATTAAAATGATAGCTGAGTTGTAATGCTACACAGTGGGGGCACAAAGATTCATGCTCAAAAAAATTAATTCAAAGCGCATAGTACAGTCCGTTAATAATGTTTGTGCTATGCAGCTCTCATCTCCAGAATCCGGGAATATGGATTGTATTTTGGCAAGGTGAGCCGATATCCCAAACGGATAGGTCTATCCTCTCCATTCGACTAAGCTTTAAAAATGTCTCCTCTTACCTCCCACCCGGTTTAAACCTTAATCCCTTAATACATGTTGTGTCCTTAGAATAGTTTAAATTGCAATTCTTGTGAAGTCTAAAAAGTGTGGGATTACTTTGCATTGAGCTACTCTTCACAGTGTGAGAGAGTACAAACTGCAAACGGTTAACAGCAATGTCAGAATCTCCTTCAAGTCATGTCGGGGTCAGTTCAATCAGAAATATCTGAAACAAAGTCTTTTTTTTTTTGAGGGTTGCATGAAATTGAGCAGGCATAGAAATGAGTCTTTCTCTCAGCCTATGCAGACTGTCCTTCAGATTCCCCTTTACGGTGAGTTAAGATTAGATACAGTACCACTTCTATATGACCGGGAATTTAATGGTAAGTAGGTGATACTGTAATTACCAAGCAACTTTTTTGAAATTTCTTTGAAATGACCTCCAAATTACCACAATAATTACCCCAAAATGTATTGAAAGTTACCCCAATATTATTTAATAATAATAATTCTGCTACTTTCCATCAAGCAGTTAATAAATATCTGGTAATTTCTTTAATGCATTTCCATGAAACGTCTGCATAACTTCTGCTGATCATGCCTTTTTAATTTCCTACTTTCTGTCCACCTTCTGCAGGTCAGTAAATTGAAGATAACAATCAGGCTTCCTCTTACTTTCCTGCCTCTCTCTCTCTCTCTCTCTCACACACACGGCAGTTTAATGCAGATAATGAAATGATAGTGAAGATTAACTTTTTTTACCCCCTGTAATTAATTTATTTGCTTATGTTTTGTTGTCTCCTAATACAAAAAGAGTGACATTTAACTCGAGTGGTGTGAATACATATTATTAGGCATCAATTGGCAATTAAGTAATTAAATAATTAAGGCTGAAATGACAGTAATTTGTGAAAATGTAACTGGTTAAAATAATTATCTTGATTTACTGACCTGCAGGAGGTGGGCAGAAAACTGTTTTTAAATTTTAAGCTGCAACAACTCATTTCACTTTAATGGCCTGCTGAGGGGAAGTTAGACAGAAACTAGTGGGAAGTTAAGCTGCTATGATGAGCAGATGTTAGCCAGAAACTAATTGGAAATCATCTGCAACAACTCACTTAAGTATAACGGCTTACTGAGGAGAGGTTCAACAGAAACTAGTTGGGAAATTAAGCAGCAACAACTCACTTAAACTCAGTGGCCTGCGGAGGGGAAGTTAGACTAATTGGAAGTTAAGTTGGTATGATCAGCAGATGTTAACCTGAAAACAGTTGGAAGTGTCCTGGAAATATATCAAAGAAACTACCAGCTATTTATTAACTGCTTATTGGAAAATAGCAGAATATCATTAGCAAATCATGTTGAGGTTAATTTTCAAGACATCTGTGGCATTGTGGAAATTTTGGGGTGATTTTGAATATGTTACTTGGTAATCACCACCTAGTTACCATGCAATTTGCAGTAAAAAGAAGTGTTGCCAATTTCACTAATCCCTGCAACAATCTAGACGCTACGGAGTGTGCAGTATTACATGCACCCAGCACGAGAAGGCTGAAGATGCACGTATACTGCTGGACATGTCGAACACAGTGATACAAGTAAAGTCAAGGCTTGTAAGTTTTATCATCTCTCCATTTTAATACAGGTGAAATGAAACAAATGCAACAACCCTGTTTACACACGCTGCATCAAGGTGAGCACCTCCCTGGGATGGCTGCTAAAATGATCCTACTAGTACTGTAAATGTCTGGGTAAGAGTTACGTATTGTACACAATGTAGGTCACTTAAGATAGTATGTCACAAGTAAATAACTTGATTACAGGCCAGTGACAATGAGTTGCAGTGCTGTCAATTGCAACACGCCAAAAGGAGAAAGAATCTTCAAACGTCACATGCACCACAACCCCAAAACAGCAGACATATGTTAGATAATTTTTTTTTTTTTTTTTTTTTAACGCTGTCCTTGGAGACCTGCCATAGAGATATAAAAAGCCCGAATGAGAAACAGAAAGGCTGTTAATGTGTCCGTCCTTCCAGCCGAGAATTATCTCTGAAAACAGTGTCGAATGAAGTACAAACAAAGGTGGAGAAGTGAAAACTCCAACTGTCTCAACAACCATCCCTCACCGTAACCCATATAACCTCTTTAATTATTTTCAATATTTACACTGATGTACACAAAATACACTCAAAAAGGAGATTTTTTTTTTTCTTCTAGTTTCTCAATTCATTTTAAATCCTCTTGTACATTCCGAGCCATCAGAAAAAAAGGAATAGGTGTATATTAATAAAAAAAGAATGTTCTCTCGGAGCATCTGTGTCTGTTCCCCCGTGGTTTATCAGCTTGTTGCTAATCAGGTGCATCCCAGGACATGTAACAGACGGGTGTGGTTGATACGGTGGCACAGCCTAAGCCAAGTTCCACTTTCACATTTCAGTCAACACCAATGACATTTTCGACTCATCAAAATAAAATCCAAATGCTTTTTTCTTTTCCGTTTCAAATCAACTGATTTTTATTGATCAACAGGCAGACGTGGGACAAGAAACAAAAAAAGGTGTAACTGGGCAGGGCTATATAGGAGGTGGTTATTGTCATGTTCGTCACGTTGTTCTTTTGATATCATTATCTTGGTTATTATTTTTGTTACAAAAACAGTGGCGCGCCATCCTGCGGTGGTACTGTTTCCTGATCGACTGACGCATGGAGGGCCTCTTGATGACTGGAGAAGGCTTGCGGGATTTGTGGAAAGTGTGTGTGGATGTTGTGTAAGAAGGGCAAGTAATGTGTGTGCGTGTATGTGTGTGTGTGTATGTGTGTGAGTGGGTGAGAGTGTCTTGGATGAGGGGTTTCACGTCAGTTCCACTGTCACTGTAAGGACGAGTGCCATCCACGTCAATCCAAGCATGTCCATGCGCGAGGCTCCATCTACAGACACAGAAGAAACAGTGAATCAGACGAGAGACACACGTCCTGCGTCCGCTAATCAATCAATCAGCAAAGTCAGATCTCTTAAACAGGATTTAAGTACACAGATCTAAAAGATTTTGATTCGTAAACACTGTGAATGTAAAATGTCCTGGTACATTGCAGAAGCAGAATCTTTATTCATCACGTACAGTCATACTGAGCACAGCGCAGTGAAACATGTACTCTGCTTTTTAACCAGGCAGTGGGCAGCCATCGTTCAGCGCCCGGGGACCGACTCTTGATCCAAGCCAGTGCCTCGGTCAAGGCCACTGACTGGAGAATTAACCTAATATACATGTTTTTGATGTGTGTGGGAACTGGAGCACCCGGAGGAAACCCATGCTGGCATGGGTTGAACATGCAAACTTCACACAAAAAGGCCCTGCCCCGAACGTGCTGCCAGTGCTTAAAACGGCCAAATATGTTCCATAGTAATTAAAAGTTCTGGTGATTAGTAACTAATTAAGTATTTATGAAGAAAATATTTGGCCTGGGTCCAGACATTTAAATCCACCCAGTTGACTGATTCTGATTTGTGTGACGTAATATGAAACAGCGGCTTCTTGTCTGAAAAGAGACGATCCAATAAGTGCCGCGGGGGATTTACAATTAGGCAATCAGTGCCATGGGCAGGGCTGAGGCTGTATTCAGACCAAATCCGGAGCGCGGCGAAAACGCAGGTCTTCCCGTTCATTCTAATGAGGGTGGAGTGCAGCCGGTGTGGTGAAAAAGTTGCACAACTGACTCAACTTTTGGAGTAACACAGCTGGACGTCATCTTGTGGTGGCCAATCATGTAAGCTGGCAATCAGACCAGCAACATGAAGGACTACAACCACAGTGGAGTGTAATGTTATGTGTCATAGGTTAAGGTTTACAACGCCACACAAACAGGCCATAGAGTGACACTCCCACGCTGCCGTACCACCCTGAGGCATTTAGCCGCAAAGCTAGGTTTGGTCTGAATACAGCATGGCGGCGTTACATTACACACAAAGTCAATGATAGCCGCGATATCGCTTTTAAACGCAGCTCAACGCTGTGTTGTGAAGGCCTTTGTCAATGACGTTCACACTGACGTCGTGACATTCACGCCGCTGATTTCTGGACTTTGCACATGAACAACTATGGAGGAGAGGATAATAATCTATTAATCATAGCCGTTTGCAGACACCCAGAGCTGTTCAATAACACATCTACTCGTACCAAGACAGGACAAGGTATGGTATAAGGAGCTGCCGTGGAGGGAAGTGAGCGAGAAGGTCAGACTACCTGGTAGGTCATGTCAGCACAGCATAGCTCTGATCGATCTGAACTCCATTCAGGGAACAAGCATTTTAAAAGTCGTTTGCTTGTTGTCTGGCCGTCAGACCTGACGAAGCATGAGTGCAGGCTTTTTACAAGACGGCATTATGATGTTGTTATTTCGGCGTCCTTCTGTTCCATTTATTGTCGTTAGATCACAGAGAAGGCTCTTTGTTTTGGGTTCATATTGATGTGCCGCACATTCGTGGATATTTCTATCGCGTTGTGAAAGTACACGCGATTAAAAGTTAATAACCCAGTGATCAAACTCATGCGAGTAACGCAACGTGAATAGTGTGCGGCATTAATTGACAATTATGTCTGATATCAGGCAAGATTATATTGTTTTCTTACACAATTTTTTTTTAAATGAGATCATTGCTCCACTTAAAAATAAGCAAAACTTCACTGTGACACATCTAAACTTGTCTGTATTTCATGTATTACATAACATTCACCAGGCAGATGCTTTTGCACAAAGTGACTTAAAATACCATAATTGAACTTAACCTAAATGCATTAATATATATTCTCTTTGTATGGGAAGTTTACTTGAAGTCAATCTTCTGTCTTAGACTGGATTTGTGGTGACTTCATGACAGTCATGCTAATGATAAAGATACCAGTGAAACCTTCTTTCTTTCAGAGCATCCATTATTGGAAAAATGTTGTTGTTCTTTGAAGTGCCCAATAATGATATGCAGTCGAGTCGATTTTATTTATGTGGCCCGATATCACAAATTGCCTCGAGGGGCGTTACGATCTGTAGAGCATATGGTGCGCTCAATCATTAGACCCTCGATTTGGATCAGGCAAAACTCCCTATTAAAGGTTTTTTGAAAACAAATGGAATAAACCTCAGCAGTGGCGACGGAGGAGGGATCGTTTTTTTCCGGAGTGGACAGACATGCAATAAATGTCTGCACAGAACAGACCAACAAAATTGAATTACAGTATGGACTATCAGGATGAGGAAAAAAAAAGATATATTGTATATGAAGAATATGGATCCTGAAGGACGTCGATGTCTATAAACAGTATAGGTACACCACAACACCAGTGTCCCCACATGGCCTTTGGTGCATTTCAGGCAAACACAAAGACTCTCTTTCTTTCCCAATATTTGAAGAGTGCACAGATAAAGAAAATGACGCGTGAAGCCTTGTTTTTATTTCTTTATGTGTCGGACTTGTTCTTAGGCCCACGGCGGGGATACTAGATTATGGCGGTGTGATCAGCAGAGACAGCAGCTTTATTCTGCCATTGTTTTCTGCAGCTCCCTCATGGACACCTTACAGAGAGAGAGACGGTGGAACTGGAGCTGTTGTGGGAGGGAAGTTGTGGGTGTGGTTTTGCCGACATAACCAACAGTTTGCTCAGACTGTGCCAAGTTTGTGGACACACCAATAATCACAATC
The DNA here is from genome assembly GCF_965226575.1 of Pagrus pagrus. Classification (NCBI taxonomy): domain Eukaryota; kingdom Metazoa; phylum Chordata; class Actinopteri; order Spariformes; family Sparidae; genus Pagrus; species Pagrus pagrus. The sequence goes on along the minus strand of NC_140187.1, from coordinate 7,378,614 downwards.
TGGAGCTGACCGCATCAGAGACTCATTAGTGTCTGGGCACGATCTGATATCACCATGTTGGGTTCCCTGGAACATCATAATTAATATTGCACCAGGGCCATCATTGATACCGACCAATGACATTTTTTGTCTTGTGATAGATTAGTAACCCGGGGAAAAGATCAGAAAAATACGGACGTGGGAGAAGTTTCAGATATTTCAAACTGGCGATATTAATTTTAACCAATTTCTTTAATCAATAGCTGACTGCCTTAACAACCGATTATCACTTAATCATTAATAGTGTATGAAAAATGTTCATAGGCTACATAAGCAGTTAAAAAAAAACACGTGAAGTGAACACTTGAATAATTAAAGAAATATCACAGCGTAATGACTTCCTTTTAAATAGCGGAGCTCCCGTCTGTCGCTATTCAACAACTGGTCCAAACAAAATCCAACCTGATACTGAGGCCATGAAACGGCTAAAATGTAATAATATCAGTTTGTATCAAATGTTTTTTTGTAGTTATAAAATGACAAATTACTTGTGTTTTCAATTAAATACAATATTTGATAAGCAAGTATCTGTTAATACATTTTTAATCGGTTAAATTCTTAAAAGCGATGAGTCGATTAATCACTGACACCCCTACTTCAAACTGTTTAATACTGTGTAAGGGTCCATATTAACCCAAACCATGTTTGCCTAAAACTATTTTAGTTCCCTAAATCTAACCAAACAGCTGCAGAAAACTGAAAGGAAATGGAAATTAATAGGTGAACTTAGTGTCAAAATAATAAATGGAATGTATAATATGTTGTAAAGAGGATACAAACCTCAGTATTTTGAGTGAGAGTCCTGTTCGACCATAATGGCCTGCTGTAGGTTCATTTTTAGATGCTGTTTCATAAGTTTTATTGATGGTGCTGGAGTCAACATTGATTATGATGTAACAGAAACAACACCAACTCAATTCGCAAAGCTATTACATCACAACAATGTGATTGGTCAGTTTAAACGATGGTCCTGGAACAACATTAGTCAGATACAACGAGTGGTGGTTCCATAACTGAATAAACAAGCTGTTCTCAGAGGAAATAAGGTCCCAGAACACTGTTTGAAGCTAGAAAGGTGGCAGGGTCCGCCACATATAAACAAAGTAAAACAGTATATCCTTTGAAGTCAGTTTGCTTATTCTGTTTAGGCGTCAACGGAGATCTTTCTCTTCTTCTCCCTTTAACTAAGCAGCTTGATGGTGCTTTTATTTATTTCATTACATTGATTTGATTCTCCCCTGTACTTTCTTAACTTGTCTGTATCGCTATGTATTTATTGTTATTATTATTATTATTATTATTATTATTATTATTATTATAAAGGACACTGAATAACCTCTGTGTATGATAAGGTACATGAATAAACTTTGCCTCACTCCCAGCTCATCAGCTACAGCACTTTTATGTCAGTAACGCCGTAGGTATCCATCTGATGGCATTTTTCAGTAATAATTAATATGCAATGTCTCATCAGACTTTCAAAAATAAAGCTAGTTTTCACATATTATGAGTTTTGGACTGTTTAAGTTGTGAAACTGTCATAGTCAGGAAAACATCATGCTTTGGGTTAAAATAAGTATGTAAATTCAGTTCACAACAAGTCAGGCTTGACTTTTGGTTACCACCCTGACCTGCTCCCAGTGTGGATGACGCTAAAGGTCTAAAATTAGGTGTCCTTAAAGCGTTGGGCCACTGACCAAGCGGCCGTATTTGACTCATTGGGAGGGAGAATAGGCTGTTAATTCAGTCCAGTGAGTCTGGGTGATAAAATATTGTCTGCCATGCTGAGAAGTGCTGATTTAATTATTGTGAGTTGGATCATAAACAATTGGATCATATGACTGTCTGGATTGTCTAAATTAAACTGTCAGTGTCTCCTAATGGCTCCCTAATGAATGTTAAATCTCCACACAACTAAATATTACGATATTTCATATGCAGCATATTCTCCTCTGTTTATGCGAGTCGTACAACATCAGACAATAACAACTGGATCTTCTCAATAAGTAACTCATTCTGTAATGGGCTCATCCAACCATAAGATCATCATCTGAGGTCCCCTTCCAGTCTACAATCAGAGATGCAAGTCGCCCCGCCATCTGTTTGCCTTCAGTTTTTGGCTCAGACCTCAATGAATTTCTGCCAACCTGAATTTGAACTGGGACTGATTTCTGTGGCAGCGTGCTCTTTTTAATAAAGGATGACTCTACCTCAGTTGTGCGGAACCTGAAATGCCAGCGGAAAAACATCACCCTTTTTTTGCATATGAAAACACGACGGCTTTGACTCCAGAGAAGGTTTAAGTCGAGTTAGCTGTCTGTACAAACCATTTTGATATTTCCAAATGTGGCTACGACACATCTGTTTGTACTCCTACCGGTCTGGTTCCAGTCTGTGTTCTGACCTCTCTTATAAAAGAGGATTTAAATTAGCATTTCGCATGGCATCGCTGTGCAAAATGACAGATGCAGCATGTCTGCCAAAAAACTCAAAATGCAGATTACTTGATTTTAGCTCCTGGCACTTATGCTGCTGTTATTTTTGAGTCAATGAGTGCAAAGTCCATCATTTAAGAATTTGTTGGTTGTAATGAGTTTCACTTTACGATTGCGCAACTGTGTCTCAGATGACTCGTTTCCCACTATGAGGTGATAACCCCAAACTTTTGACACTTGCACGAGCCTACGCTGACAGGCACAGCGCTGTGCAGCAGAGAATATGTCACATTTTTGTCCTCAATTTCACTCATCTCTTAAATTCTGTTCATTGCCATACAGTGCGGCTTGACAACTTCTCTGGGAGACTGCAATTCTGACAAAGATGAATGAATATAACCCCTCTTGGGAAGCGTAGTTTTCTCGCCTGCTGCGGCCCTGACTGACTGACAAGGGTGGTCCTTTTCGCTCGCACCAGACAAGGAGTTGGGTATTCAGCCATTAAGCGACCGTGCACGTGTGCGTTGACCTCTTGGGGCCATGTTGTACACCAATTTGACTTGCATGCAAGGCATGTCTGCGCGTCCATGCTGACCTGATTCTGTCCTTGCTGTGACACACCTGCTCCTGCGCTTACCATAGCATTTGCATATTCAGATTTGCATCCCTAAGATACGACTGGCATAGACGAGGAAAGGCGGGTGGGGGGGGAGAGGCAGAAAAAACAAAGAGAGAGACAGAGAAATTGAGAGTGGGAGAAGAGGAGAGGCAAATAATGAGATGTTTTTAAAGTAGGAAACAGGAAAAGCGAGAAAAAGAGTGGAGCCCGTGTCAGACTACAAGACTGCTCAGATCTCATCTGACGAGGGCAGTTCAGCTTAAAGACGGCTCCGCTTGCCATCTGCTTTGGAATCTGTTTGCAATCTGAGCTGGGAACAACATGGGTGTCACACACATGCACAGAAGATTATACGCTATGTAATTATGCCATTCAAATACATTTTCCACTTCATCAACAGTAGCTCATTGTGGGAAAAAAGAAACTATTACAATACAGGTGCTCTATTGATTCTTGCTTCACGGTACATAAGTTACAATTAACTTCTAGTGCACATTACTGAGATATTTTACAGAGTAATGCTCAGGATTTTTCCACTGATCACTTATTACTGCACAATTATGTGGACTGACCAAGATATGCTGCCACATTACACTAATTACAGCCATTTATTGAGCTTGGAGGAAATGGAGCTTGAAGTGTTGCCTATATAAACTAATCTATATGTTGTGTTTATTCAGCTTTTCTTACCTCTGATTGCTATTTCTATAGGGTCACACTCTGACCACTTCATACTTCAAAAAACCATCTGACCAGAGTCTAAACTCTGACTGCACATCTGCATCAAAACTGTGAGCTAAGCTGAAGAGGAATTGTAAGATGTATGAATATGATGGAAGGGGGAGAGACAGATGAGCGAGGGAGAGGGAAATAAGGTGGTGAAAAATGAAAGATGAACCAGAAACGGATGAAATGGTAAAGAGACTGGCACTGGAAGACAGAAAGTGAGTATGAAAAGTCAGAGAGGAGGAGAGGAAAGACAGAAAGATTGAAGCAGAAAGAGAGAGGGAGTGGCAGCAGAAAGCGAGAGACGGAAAGGTTGTTGTCACAGCCCTGCGGCTTCGTCTGACAATCCCTCATCTTTACATATGATAATCTCAGAAGCCGCAAATGAGCCACCACTGCACATATGAAACACCAATAATCTCACACTCAACCAGAAGTGACAGCCTCTGTTAGTCACTGGAAGAGGCTTGTTGCTGCTGCTCCTGAACACTGGTGAAGATTAATCCTGACTGAATCGCTCTCGCGCAGTTCTGTCTGAGAAAATGCATTCAGGACCGAGTGGGAAACATCCACCTGTCAATACTTTGAAAGTTGAAACCGCAGCCTCCCAAAGAATTTGCTTCTCTGATCAGTGCCAGATTTCCGCACACATTTCGTGGCTGAACAGACAAGCGGCGTCACATTTTGTTCTCGTATTGCATGCAGCCCCTCTGGAAATGCGATGATCAAGTGATACAACATGGAAACATGAGACGCATCGTAATGAAAATCACATTCAAAGACAGTTTATTTCTGTGGCTGGAATACTCACTGTTTGGATTCTGTGTGTTTTTCATCATGCTCGGATTTTCTGTTGGAAACAAGGGGAGAAAAAACAAAACAGTGAGATGATATAAAAAAAACACGTAGCTGTTACTAAGAGACCGAGTGACTCAGTGAATGAAGGAGGGAGTTAAACGGATAAAGAGCATGACAAGGAGAAAGAGAAAAATAGTAATCTCTGACAGAGGTGGTGGCTTTCCAATGAAGCTGAACACCAAAGTTCCTGAAGCACACGTCAAATGGCACATCCCCAGCGAGCGAGACGGTGCCTGTTAATGGATCTGGGAACACAGAGCAGTGCGCCAGAACAACCGGGACACTTTTAGCAGCAGTGAGAACAGGCGAGTACAGCTGTGGCCAGACAGTCTGGGAAAGTGTTTTGGAGAAATCCACTCCACCTTTAATAAGTAGTGCCAACGTCTACCCTGCACAATACGCTCTGACAATGTATTTTCAAAGTTCTCGGAGGAATAAAGTAATTGCAAAGGAAGAAGCAGGAGGCCTCGCAGAGTATTAGCAAAACCCCTGAATTCCACTTTGTGAGCTATTTTTTGACTTCACATACGAGCAGGTGGAAGCTACACATACAGCACAGTGTGAAACTTTTTCTGGTCTCACTGCAACCACATTAACATAGCAGCTCCTCAGAGAGGCACAGGGAAATTAGTGTGTGCACTCTGCAAATGCACGCTCCTGTTTGCCTGCTCCTGCACATTTGCATAAGCATACATATCTGTGTGTTTCTGCATGTGAGTGCAGTTTTGCTGTGTGTGTGTGTGTGTGTGTGTGTGTGTGTGTGTCACTGCCCGGCTCTTCAGTGCTGACTCACTTAACAGTAATCTCAGAGGGTATTATCACTGAGGGTGGCTAAAGATGTACATCATCAAGACACGAGCGCTTCTCGTCGTCAGTGGAGAGTCTCTATACCAAGCCGTCATTATACTCTATTATTCCTGATGATGTATATTGAACGCGTTGCCAAGCGAGCAGAGCCCCCAAATACTTCTCCCTCCTCACCCCCGGCAGGGAGAGAAGTGTCTCATCTCAAGGCCACGGGGGACGGTGCCAAGGTCACTTAATCACCATTTACTTCCCCTAAGCATGAGTGGAAGCAGTCTACAAGGAGCAGGCAGACAGATGGGCCATACTAGGCACGTAGCCGATGACACCTGAGGGTGCATCAGGGTGTTAAATAGACATTAGTGCTCTTCCTAGCAAAACGCCTCCCAAGGTAACGCCTCCCTAAAGTGGCACTTTCCCCTTAATGTGGGTTCTTATTAGGCCCGCCCAGTAATTTGTACATTTGTGACATACTTTAAACCCTTTTCATAGGAGTGTTTCAGACAGAGGACTTTAAAAAAAATGATGGATACAATATTCTTTGTCTCAAACTCGATGAAGTACGAAAGTGGTGTCGACCTGATTTACGTTAATAGGGCACTTCAGGGCCGAAGTGCACGCGTGCGCTCGCCACACACGTTTCTGCATGTTTAAAGAATATTTCTCCCGTTTCTGTTCCGTGACTTGACTTCGGTAAAGTCCAAGTGTCAGAAGCCCTAACATTGTAACATGGCTGTCTTTATCTATCTACAGCATTGTAATGTCTTCTGGGCTTTCAAACATAGGTCGCTGTTACGTAAGTGTTTCGTAATGGCTCTATTCTAACACGACAGAGCCATTATGGATAGAGCTACAACACTTGCACGATATTTAACATCTGGTATTCAAGAAGGATTGGTAGCACACATCAAGGAAGAAGTGTTCTCAGTTCTCTCATGGACTGCATCAATGAAGGATTTAAAAACTCATTTTGTAGCTGAAGCCTCGATTAATGACCATTGTGAGTGCGAGGGAGGCTCAACCCTGCTTTTCACGAGCAGACACCCCCGAAGATACTTCATCATCATAATTGATTAGATAGAATAAAGAAATCTGCAGCCTAATTTTTACAAATGATGTCTGCTAATTTAGCGCTGTGTGTGTTGTAGCCTTTGTTTGAATGTTAAGTCTTTCAAATCAGGTTGAGACCGTTTGTAATTTCCATGGCGACTTTTAAGGAAAAAAGTGACTCGGAGACTCGTTCAAACACGGAACAAACACATCCAATTGCCATCACGTTGATGTAAAGCGCACTTCTGAGAAGGCCTAAAGAAGACAACACTCATTTAGCCGCAGTAAAACTTATTTGGCTAAAAGTTTGGGCTTTGATGAAGCTTTCAGAAGAAGCTCAGAACGACAGATCCCAGTTCTTCCAAGTGTGTCCATAGTAAACAGAACCAGAGGAGCACGGCACACAGATATAATAGAGCCTGTAGGCAATCCAGCTCCCACATCAACACGAGTAAATGAACAACTTCCAGGTTCTGATGAACACGTTACTTTGGATTGGCCGTTGAGCAAAGTGCTGTTCTAACACTGTCAACAACAAAGGTCCTTTGATTTCATCACAGGCCTTTGATGCCACACTTGGCTGTTAAATGAGAGCCATACAAGACGTGCCATTGTTGGAATAGTCACTAAATCCCTTGCTGGAGACTAGTTATCGGCACTAAGTGCAGCCTTAAAAATAATGTGTTGTTGAGCCAATTAGGGATACAATCTCTTATTAATCACACACTTAGCTGCATTAATGATTCATACCTAAAAGCGGCCACATAAATCTCTAAAGTATTTTTCAAAGATACTGTAGATACATGAAATGAATTTTGTAGAATTATGTATTTTTCTGTGACATTTAACTGTGTAATTGTATAAGAGTTCCAGATAATTCTCGTGGAGCCAAGTTGTACAGTAACAAAAAAAAATGTTTCATATTCATTGTCTCCTAAATAATTAATCAAACTTAAATGTGATTTCAGTTCAACTGCGAGTGTAGTAGCCACTCCAGAACGGGGCCATGGAGCGCTGCTGCAGCAGAGCGTACATACCAAAGACTATGAGGCGAGTGTGCGTATCCGTGGAGCCCAGTGGATTCTGGGCCGTGCAGCGATACATGGAGCCGTTGAGCTCGGCCGGCACTCTCTCCAAAATCAGCTCCTTTCCCTCTCGCTCGGTGCTGCCGTCCAGCAGGCGGCCCCCGACTCGCGTCCAGGTGAAGAGGGGCTCAGGGAACACCTCGTTCTATCAACGCCCAGCCCCCCACACGGGATGGAGAGGGAAAAAAAGAGGAAAGAGACAGGAGAGGAAACAAGAGATGGAGGGAAAGAGTGGAAAAGGGGGGGGGTGGTGCAGAGAAAAGTCTGTGAGTCTCAGCCAAGAGATTAGGAGCAAAGGATACATGAATAATACAAGCTCCAATTTTTTCCCCTAATGCAATGGCAAGTTAACAACATGCATTAATAATCAACACTTCACTTTACAAGTTTTTTCTCTTCACATTTTTGAGCCCTCCAGAGAATACTACCCCTCCTCCCCCGTCTCCAATTTAAAAATATAAAGCAGTATTTCATTCATATCAGTGGGTTGACATGTTCAGAGATAATAGGAGAACACAGTATGAGGCTGAGTCTCTTGTATGATTCCACCTCTGAGGTAGAAGGCTTTGCTTCTTCATCTTCCCTTCTCACACCATAATCCCTGCCTGACACACACACACACACACACACACACACACACACACACACACACACACACATACCTTTCTACATTGCAAACAGAGGGCTATCATTCTACAACCATCAAGTGTGGACCGCTGTCTGATCATTTTCATACGAGGTCTATGACTTTTAAAGTTTTCTTTAAAAAATTGCCAAGAGGGGACTGGCTGACCGGCCATTTTAACTTGTGTATGTAACTTCATTCCTCGTGTCAGGAGTCAACATTTTTCCATTTTCTAAGGTTCATCATGTCAGATAATGATCCAGAATTCTTCTTTCTCCGATCTGGACTATTCACAACTTTAAGCGTTCATGCTGCAGTGTGAAGAGGCAGCCCGGGTCATTCAATACTGGCTAAGACAGGACTCAGACATTTTTTGTGAACCTTAAAAAGGTTTGGCAGCTCGCTGTTCAACCACAGTGAATATATTTGCTGCTGTTTATCAGCAAAAACATGTAACAAGATGAATAATAATTGAATTAAAACTCTTACATTTGATTTCGTTCAAACGGTGCTGATTAATATTGTGACATTCACATTCAGTAACTGCTGTGGGAATCTTAATTGTTTTAGTATGCTGCCGATCTGATGGTGATGTTACAAGTATTCATTTTTTCAGTAGAACTGCTCATTTGGCTCGTGTCTATTCCCGTCCTTGTGCATCTGTGCCGGAGTGTGAATGTCACTTCATGCTATCTTAGAAGGGACATCTGCTCTTATCTGACAGCAAACAGCAGACTCCTGTCATTCTGTACTGTAGAAGGAAGGACCGTCTTTCCTGCTATGTGCATGAACTTAGGACTGTTATTCAACACCATTTCATTTTATTTTCATAGAATTGAAATATTTAAGATAAATTAACAACCCAGACACAGATGTACAGACTGTAAAGCACACTGAGGCAATGTGATTGTGATTGTTGGGGTCAAATAAATAAAACTGATTTGATTTGATTTACCCTCATACTAACATTCCAAGTAATTACAAATATGTTTGCTGTTGCTTTACTGACTTGTATCATAACAGGCTGTGACTGTGTTTGCACTCTACGCCCCTTCATTCAAACAGCAACAGTGTGAACCCTGCTGGCAGCACTTTACATAAACTATAAAAACACCACTGCCATTCTTCAGTGGTGAGTGACGCTAGTGTTTTCTTTCCACAGACATCATGTCATCGAGAAAGTCAGGAATCAACAACAACTCTACTCTGCATCTTAAGCTTTGCGCCCGCTTGAGGTTGGCCAATCATTACACAATCGTAACAAGCCAAACTGGATTAATACATTTCGATTACTGCCTCGTAAGAATTTATTTTGCTTTGATTATTTTGCTGGAGTATTAATTTTGTTCCATGCTATCGCAGAAGGAACATGTGTCATTTCAGTACGTACCAGCAGATAGTGGACGCCTGTCCGTCTGTACAGTAAAAGTGTGGCCTTTTTTTCTTCTGAAATGTATATTATATATCAAATTGCATTCGTATACAAGTAAATTGAGGATTTTAAAATTGATTGAAAAATAAAAATTGGTCAGAGGAGTCTTTATTTCCTTTAGCAATTACCCACAGCAGAATGTCCTCTGTTGGCGAATGTGTAACAATGGCGTGTTCCATTGAAAAGGTCTATTGAAAAGGTGTATGTTACTGCGCACACACACGCATATGCAGTTTATAGACACACATGCACACTAGCACACATGCTAGTATGCACACACACACAAACACGCACTTCTCTTTCATCCATTTGATGCTCTCTTAGAATAAAAGCCTGGAAAAGGCTTTCAGTGTAGAAAGGGCTGTCCAGCACTCCAGCCTTATGTCAAAGGAAAGCGCACCTCATTGCGACATTAGAGATACTTGATATATGACAAGAGAGAAGGATATATCTATTCCCACAGAAATGAATGATTCATTGAAGAGATTAAAGGTTTGACCTCATTGTTGTTTTTAGTGATGAAGAATATAATGTGAGTTTTTTGTGAAAAGCCAGTGAATGAAGTAGGTATAAAATGAAGGTCCTCGACATGCAATAACCATTTGTATTGGAAACCTCTCAGTTTGGTTCACTGAGCTAGTTTATTTGACAAATTCACAGAGGTGAAGTGAATCATAACAGAGCCAACAAATCAGTTAAGAGTGCATGAAGAACCAGCAGAATATGAAAAACAGTCTCGACTCTAGTTTGCCCTTCCTTTTCAGTTTTTCAAGCACAAGTGACTTCTAACTATCAGATGTCAACATCCCTCTCCATTGACTCACAAAGGGCACATTTTGGAATCCTTCCCTGAAGCAATGTCGGTGCATTTGGTTGGCGTGCAACCAAGATCAAATCATATCATTCTCACATGCCCAAACAAAGCAAACACTGGAGAGTTCAGACAAACTGCTCTAAACAGGCTCGGTGCAAAAGTCCCCTACTGAAATAGTGTGATAGGTTATAGCCCCGTAACTTTCTGGTTTGTAATTGCTGTGATAAATCTGATGTGAATTGTCTAACCTTTCAAAAAATGAATGTTAATAATAAAAGAGTTCTCCAAGGTCTGTGTTTAAGTCATGACCGGGGTTAAATGACTAAGCACTGTGAGACTGACTCAGGGGGAAAAGGTCACGTTTAGAAGAAAAAAACAAACAGGAAAAACACTAAAAGGGTTTAACAGAGACCTTGTTGTCACATAATAAGAGCCTGTAGAATCCAAATTAAAAAGGTCTGCACACTGTGCTGCTACAACCATCAATGTCCTATTTAATCTCATACATAAAGCAATGAAAAATGAATACAAAGAGCACACTGTCGGACGATCATCCATAATATATTCCTAAAACAATAAACCTGGGGGGAAACTGGCATCTTATTTTATCAGAAAAGCGTGGGGGAAAAATTATCAGTCTTGACACACAATCTTATCTACTTGTGAAACCCTAAAGCCTCGGTCCAGTGAAGGATAAGGGAAATTTGCTTTCTGATCAGTCTGCATGCGCTGATGCCCATGCTGCCAAAGGGCCCAACTGGCTGTATGCCACAGCCGAGCCTGTTTATAATAACCAATTTTAACACTGTTCAAAGAAAAACTTTAAAAGATTCCTGAGGTCACTGGGCAGACACTGGGCCTGTGCAAAATCTGTGCAGTCTAAGGCCTGGTGCATTATACTGAAAACAACACCATGAAGAATGTCTCAAAAGAGTGGAACAAAATCAAACTTATGATTCCTGGAAAATTCCTGAAGCAGTGACCGAGAAAAAAAGCAATTTGCGCTGTGGTCCATTAACAGGATCTACATCGGGATTAGCCATATCCCCTTCACCTGACTGACACCAGCTGCCTGTCTTCAATGTGTCATTCCTGTCAAAGAGATCAGGACCATCCGCGGGCCATTCACACGAGGGACATGTTCTTTTTTCGGCAGGGGAACAGAGTGACACATAGACAATCTCTTTGCTGTTACCTTTAGCACCTTCTATTGGATTATGGAGCCGGAAGTGTGAAAGCAGCAAAAATGACATCAGCAAGCAAAACACTCCTGTTGGCTAAGACCGATAGACATCAGATGGTCATTCTTAAAGCAACATTATGTAACTGTTTTACCTTAAAATAACAGCTTCGAAATTATTTTGATGGTACGATGGTCCGCCCCCCCATCACTTGTTTCTGCACTATGTAAGTTTTCAAGACATAACGTTGTTATGTTGTAATGAGATTTGTTTGTAGTTAACACCTGAAGTACATCTGACAAAGTATTACAGAGCTGGGATTTGTATTTACAACAGTGGTGTTGCACTCAGAAACTGTTGAGGGGCGCCAAATCGCACAAAATATCAGTTTCTACATAGTGTTGCTTTGACAAATGAACATCTTTTTAGAATTTACGAAAACCAATTAAAAAATGGTTTGTAATGTATTTCACAGTCTATATACTTCATTCAAAATGTTAAAATGGGAATCAAAAGTTTGACAAAATGAATATATTGCATGCATATCTGAAACGATTGAGGAAAAGATGTCTATGCCCAACAGGATGGTCACTTCAAAACAGAACAAGCTTGTCAGCACACATGCACCACTTCAATTCAAAGACTGAAATTGTCTTTTTTTTAACACCCCATGCACTTACCCCAGGCGATCCTACCTGGAATCCTTGCACAGTGATGCGCACTGTGTCCCCTACCTTTGCCCTGGTAGGGGACATGAAGAGTTTAGGGCCCTTTGGAGCAGCTGAAACGAGAAGAGAAAAAAAAAAGACAAAGAGACAAAGGTCATCGTACTGAGCGTGGAGAGCAAATCTTGTCGGATACCTGTTTTGTCACAGAGGGAGAGAGACAAATACAATTTCCTGTCAATTAAGGTCACGGGGCGAGAGGCAAGGGACCTGCAGGTTCTTTCATCTGAAGGACTGTGCTGGATTTATTCCCCCTTGGAGAGAAAAAGAACTAAATTGGGTAGATACTCATTACTGGAGGAGAATGGGAGTGCACCGGGTGGAGTGTGGAGGCAGCGAGATAAGGGACACTCAGAGAGCTAATTCCCTTGTCTTGGTGTGGACAGCAGCCCCCAGATGGCTTTCATTTGGACCCTCTAAAACAATGGGGCGCAAGCGAGAGAGGGAGTAGGCCCATTCTAATATTGTGAGATTGTGAGGGGCTGGTGATTGTCCTGTGTATGTAGTGTCAAGATAAAAATGAGTGATTTGCATAATGTTATAAAAAAGGTAAGTCATTTCATTACGGCTAAACTGCACCGCATACTGCATTAGGCCCATATAAGCAGGTTCTGGACGATTTGAGATGATTAACAATTCCCTTAAAGATAACTGCTCCACACGCTGTGCGGTTCCATATGTTAGACAAATGGACTGAGCAGCACATGCAATGAGACTCAAGCTAAGGGCATCCTATCAATAATGCCCGTCCACCCCAGGAGTTCTTCAATTAATTTGGTTTGAACTCTCAATATAAATCACACTGGATGCTTGTTTCCATTGATGAGTTAAACTGAAGGATAAATAAATAAACAGACAAACGACCTCAGTATTTAGCTATTAATCTGGCAACAAACTGTCCACTGTGGCTAATGGAGCACAGCCTTTTCTTTAGGCAGCCATTGACTACAAGCCTAGCTGACTAATGAATTAGGATCATATGTGTAAATAGGATTGAGCATGTGCCATTGCCCATGTGCTGTATGTCACGCGGGAAGCCTTTAATAAACAGAAACAAAAGCATTTGAATCGCACGAGATGGTTAGAGAGCATTCGAGTATTACAAAGGGGTGAAAGAGCAGACAATCATTAATATTTAAGCACCATTAGACGACTTGTTTTTCTGCATAAACTGATTCATTTATCCAGAAAATCAATGCATCGCAATCCAAACTGCCGCAAAGTCTAAATAGAAATCATGGAGTCAGTAGCTTATGTTTTTTTTGGTAGGGGATTACAGGAAAGCATCCACATATGTATGTGCTCTTGGCATGATGTGAGCATTTTGACATGGCTAAATGTTCCATCTCATGCTGAAGATGGATTGCATTTCACAGGCTACTTTTGGCATGTCAGTGTGAAGCCCTATCTTTCCACCTCCCACACACTTACGGAAGGGTATTTTTAAATACTGGTGTCATGGCGTCACATAGAGCTTGCAAGGCATATGGCGGGGGAAGATGATGGCTGATTTCTGGGATTTGCTCCAACAGTGACAGTTGGCGTCCTACGTCACCACCTTTGATTAGGGCAGCATGCGGTGTGATGGACATAACACAGCCTCTCTCCGAGGGCGAGGGCCTCGCAGGGGAAATGAGCCATGGTCCCATGAGACCGTCACCTAAGACCCAACTTCTTCCCACTGCAAGATGGAGCTGTTACCACTCCAGGAGGGGTCAGGGAATAAACATGCCCCCCCCCCAGAAAAACAACTGTGCACCCTGCATCAGGTGTGCTTTAATACCAAGCCAAGACATCAACAGGTCTGCCCAGCTGCACAACAGACTTAAGCAGTTGAAGGGGAACCTGTCACATTAGCTGGGTGACTGGTTGCGTTGGAAAAGAGAAGCTGGAGAGGCATGCGAGCGAATTTAAAAAGCCTGACTGACTGCTGGATTGCACTGTTGCGGTGAATCCGGCGCTATGTAATGTCTTTCACGGATAAACTAGGTGACCCAAAGCAGGGAGATAAGACAGATTGATGAATGTGGAACTGAGCTGCAGATGAACACAGGTACAAACAACATACTGGGTACAGAAAAACACATATAGATTTGCATGGGCAAACACACACACACATACACACACACGCAGACATTTACATACAAATAACCATACGCATACTGTATGCATAAAATCCACCCAAAATGGACACACAGATACACACCTGCACACATACACACAGATCACAGACGCCTTCCTGAAACTGAGCATCTGCTCTTTGATTATCACGGTCTGGCAAAAAAAAAAAAAAAAGACTGGGAGATGTGAGGATGCGAGCCTGGATCTCTTCTCACCGCTGAACTGTGTATGAAATGCGAATTCCACCACTTGTCGAATGAGGTTAAATAATAAACACCCTAGCTCGTGTAAATCCAAAGCAGAGAACTTCTTTTAATTATTAAGATGCGCTATGGTCACGAACACAATCCCGGAGAATAAAACGGACCGGAAACATGATCTCAAGGAGACATAGCACTTTTTTTTGGACGACCAAGGCCGGGGCGCCAGCTTCGTGTCCAATTTGCATGGCGAGCACGGAGCCATTCATGAATATTCATAAAGTGTAATGCAACATTTGTCGATTGTCAGACTGTCGCTCCTTCTCATGTGGCAATATTAAATCTCTGAAAGATTTATTACTTATGGGCACTGCGAGGACCTCCTTTTCATTTCCTGGCCAAACACACCTGAGAGAACCAGGAGAGTGTGTGTACATACAGTAAGACAGATCCTGAGTGCAATTATCCAGTTATGGGCTGCGTAATATAAACGAATAGGGTATGTCATTGATGGGAATCCTTCGGTGAGCTGTTTTACACAGTCACATCCAATTACAGATAAAAAAGAGAAATGCTAAATACTTTAAAAACATCTGTTCCGTTTTGTCTATGATATGAGCCAATTCAAATTTCTACTGTAATAACCTCTGACCTGAATCACAACCATGTTATTTTTGTTATTTTTGTTCTACTTCTCCTTTCCAAGATGGATCGAGCCCCCAGCAGGTCTGCGAATGCTTTGAATTTCAAGTGTGCTCCAATTAGAATCAACAAACGCCACACTTTCTGTTCTCCTTTCTTTAGGTGGTGAGGAAAAAAAAACCAGGAGTGTCTGCTGATGCTCCTACCATCTCTTTAAAAGAACAAAGGTAGTGATAAATTAATGACTTCAAACACAGCGGGGAGAAAAGCTTGTCAAAATATTAGTGCCTTTGACATTTAGCAAGAGTTTCACAGGGCCGATTCTCCTCAGGGTGTGTCATCTGTTTTATCATCAACATGTGAAGGAGCTGTTAGAGTCTTTAGCGCAATACTTTGTCTGCAGAAGACAGCTCATGCCATTATACCTTCAACTCATGCCGCTGTCTCCGTCTTGCATGTGATGTACTATATTTCTATCCACTCGGGATATGACAGTGACAGTTATTACATTTTAAAAGATGATTTTCTGGTATGAGATATTCCCATTTGAAGAAAGTGACAATGGCAATTGCGGCAATCGTTTTTTAAACAGGGGCCAAAGGGGCTTTTATTTAGACATTGGGCCCTCTCCTCTGCACAGATTCATTAAATGGTTTAAAGCTTGAGGCTGGCAAAATGTTATATTGTTTTTAACATTGACAAATTCTACGAATGGACCAAAAACAACAATGAATGAATCCTACAAGTACTGTCTAAAAGTCTTAGAAGACATGAACAAGCCAGACTGTGGTACTGGGTAAAATGGTTGTTTATTATGATTTGAATCAGTCCCGGGTGCTGCACACCATCCTGCTGCCATTAATACTTTTACTAGTGCACCAAATGTGCATTAACACACAGATGAAAATAGTCCCAGACAAAACTACTTATCTTGTTTGGTTGATGTTTGCTAAAAAACAATATATATATACTGTATATATATGTCATCAGTTTTGAGTAGTTTGTAATTTGTGTTTTGCTGGCCTTACAAAATGAGATGTACTTTGCATCGAAATGCTTATTTTTATTACTTAACATGTCATTTTATTTTCAAATAAGACATATATTTTTATCCCCAGGTGGTTTTTGGCTAAATGCAAATGAATCGCACGACATATCCTGTCAGGTCCATCACAGAGCACTTATTGTCACCTAAACTATCTAATTTGTGTTCCGAATGAACAGCAGCTTGTAAAAAAAAAAAAAAAAAAAAAAAAGCCATAGACTACTCAATGCCTAACATGTGATAATGTAAGTTTGTATACAATGTATTTTTGTATTTTTTCCGTACTGCGATTTTCTGACACTTTTTGATGTCTTTGTTCCCGTCTCTCTGTGTGTGAACCATTTTTACAGATTTATGTCTTCAATAGGAACCAAAAAGCTTTGGGCTGAGTGTCATAAACAACGCAGGGCTTTTATCTTTTCATGGGATTTGTTTGACAATAAGAGAAAATATAGAATAATACAAGCCCAGTCCTTTCAGCTGTTCTGCACAATATCTACACTCCCCTTGTCAGTCTGAAGTAAAATCTGATTTAAGAGCTACATCAGAAAGGAGTGTCCCTTCCTCACTAATTGAGACCCTGTAGATTCACCCTATTTACCCAGATATGTATATGGATTTTGGCAGGAAACCTTCTTGGCACACAAGTGTAGAAGTGAAATTAACCCAAAATCTAAAACTTTCTTTTCCTCGAGCAACAAACTGTGAATGTGCCATCAAAACAAAGCTGGACTAGTCAGCAGTGTCGTATGATATCTGATACATTTTTTTTAATTTTAAAAACAAAACATCCAGCTGCTATTTGGGACATAAAAAGAGATAGCGAAGTAGGGCAAAGTGTTATGGCGACATGTCCCTCCAACAGAGCTTTTGTTGTCTTTATAACAAGCATACCGTAAATCAATCGCTAACAGTTTGCTGACGTCTCGGTAGCTAACTAGCTGACGTCACACTGTTATTATTGATTTGGTTACACCCCTCTTTTCCGAAACCCCGCTGTTCCGAAAATAGACTTCCATTCATCGTAATGGCGTGGTTTCCAATTTTTTCTAAAGACCCCGCTATTCCGAAAAGGCTATTGTGGAACCCCTGACCCTAGCCCCTAACCCATGTTGGGAAGTAATTGGAAGTTGAAAGTCGGATTCGGAACAGCGGTGTGTCGGGATGGAGGGGTTTCAGAACGTCAAGCTGTTCCCTATTGATTTGTGCATGACAGTCCCACATTTCAATGTTGCATCCACCCCTATGGATGATGCCCGAAATTCAACTAAAGTCCAGCATCAGAGTTGCTACCCTTGGTACCGCTACTCTAATATCAGTGCAGACTATCAGGGCAGAAGCACAGGTTGCTAACGTTAGCCTATAAAGCACCGCTAGTGGTCAGGTAATGAAGTAGTGTTTCTCTTTTACTTGATTGATAGTGTGAAGTTGCGAATGAATTAGGACCGTCAATGCTTTTCTTTCTCCAGCACATAAATGGCAAATGGCATTGGGATAACAACAGGCTTGCCACAGTAACGCAGGAGAAATTCCCACAGCTGAAGATGGAATATTGGAAATGTCCGCTCGCGTATGTTTACATAAACCCCATCAACGGCTACTGATGACGTAGGAAGGTCTTAAAGGGTTGCCCCATTTCATAGGGGTAGATTTCAACTACGTCCCCTACAGTTAGCAACAGTTACTCCAGTAATATGCTCCCCCCCTTTCTGTTGTGAGTATGAATTCGACAGGTGGCCAGTTCTTACATCTTGCACCTTTAAGGTGCCGGATAGAGCACTGTCCAGTTGTGACTATAGTATAGAGTAAATGGATTAGCTTGAATGCTGCTTGAACATTGATGCACAAGTAATCTTATACTATATAATAGTATTTCTCTCTATCTTTATGTATTATATATACCCAAAGAGGACATTTTTCTGATACTACCTTTTAACTTATATTTTCTTACCAGAGCACAGAACAGAACAAACCTACTCACATACTTTCTCCACCACCGGATCATCCCTGATAACAACGGACCACGGCTAAGGCAAGAACAAACTGTGGCGTGCCTCGTTTACAAGAGACTTTGAATCCCTACTTGTCATTTCTTAAACCCAATAAAGACTTTCCACTTCTAGATGCTAATGACGTCTCTATACATTGACTCAGAGTGACCACGGCTGCTCACGAGCATATTAAGAGTGACAGTTTTTAATTAGATGAAATGTGGTGATGGGAGATAAAACGCTGACAGCGAGACACAATGCAGCAGGCAAACATGTACGAGCCGCAATCTCCTCATTTTCTTTCTGCCTTCAACCATTGCTTGCATCTCATGGAAGATAATGTCTCTGTTTATCATGTCAGGATTGCGTGGCTTGTTTCCAGGAGGACCATGCCAACGTATTGCCTTTGAAGTGTTAATTGGATGCGCTGGAAGCCATCTTTGTTTTTAGATGAAAAAAAAAATAAGCGTGTGTGTGTGTGTCTCTTGGATCACACACCATTAAAACGTAATGCGAACTCTTCCCTTAAAGTGTGACTCCTGTTTTCAGCGTTCAGTATCTGCATCACTGTGTCTTCTGCTTTGATAGTTTGCAGATGAACAAACAAATACATTTCAGGGGCTATCCTTCAGATTAAAAAGCTAAAGCGTGAGGCTGAAGAGCTAAAGGGAGGTGCTCACTGAAGTTCGAAGAAAGGCAGAATCTCTGAAATTGTCTTTCCAGCGCTATAACAATGGTCAGCGTGTCTAAATTCTCATTTGACTTCTCTAATTCAGGTTGACTTTTTCAATAACGCTACTGAGTTAACTCAATCTAGCAACAGACAGCTCGATGAATTGCCCTGTCAGTCACTCGGAGTTTTGCATTCGCCGCTAAACTCGCAATCTGCTCAGCTGTAACACAATTAAGCGGCATCAAATGAAAATCAGTGTTGTTCTGAGTACATTTGCAAAGGAGACATAAGGGGGCCCAGTCGGTTTCCAAGTGCGGCAAGGGGATACAAGGAGACAGCAGGAGATTAAAAGGGAGAAGAAATGAGAAAAGGGTGTGTGACTGTGTGTCTCTAGGTGGAGTGTGCTGGATGGAGTGGGAGGAGGAACAGAGGACAGATGAGAAAACGGTGGTGGGGTAATGAGAATAGCGTGCGAAAACAATGAGTTAGTGGGTGTCCTACTCACCTAGAGTGACCTCTGTCTGCATGGGCATGGACAGTGCTGGGTGCTTAACTTCGCAGCTGAACAGGGCATCGTTATCCAGCTGAGGGTTGAGGGTCCAGGTGAGTCGGGCCTGCACCACCACAGAGCCGTCACTCTGGGGGAGGTGAGTGTGGCTAAAGTAATAGAGAGGGTCCGTGCTGTGGACCCAGCGGGGGAACTCCCGACTCACGACTGTCTCTGGGATGACCTCTGTCGCGGGGCTGGGCTCGTGGGCCTGCTGGCCCTGAGTGTGGACACGACTGGGGCTTTCTGTGTACAGGCGTGCCGCCCGCCCCTCCGGGTCCAGAAGGGAGAGGGACCGCTGCAGTTTAGTGTCATCGAGGTCCCTGCTGATGAGCGGCCGGGCTCCTCTCACCCCCGCTGCGCCGCCTCCCTGCTCGCTGGTGGAGGCTGGAGTGTAGGAGATCACCTCTATCAGCTCACCATCGCGCTTGAAGTACACCTAAGACAGAACGAGGAGTATTGAAACTGAGTGAGAATCAGCAACAAAAGATTGAAGGACATATTTTACTGCACTTAGTTTTTTTTTGCAGAAAAAACAAGCAATGCACAACATTGTCCCTCATGGGGTTGATATTAGCAAACAGTTCCCTCTTTATACATCCAGCAGACACGCAGAAACATTAGCATCAATTTAAAGTCCTGTTTCTGGCCACCTGGTGAATGTAATAGTCAGTCTTCTCTTCAGGTGCTAAATCCTTCACTACGTTCACCAGCCTGACTTTGTCTGTTCCTTTTGGTGCTGGGCAGGAAGCGTACTGTGGGTTTAATAGAACTGTTTTTTTTAGCTGGAAAAAGCTGCCTGCTGCGGCTGGAAATGGGGTTGATAGAAGCAGTGAGAGTGAATCAAAAAGGGAACGTTGTGAACTGTAAAACCAAAACAATGAATTCAGAAGCCTTTTATACACCGAGATCCTGCAAGACTGCCACAATGAAGGACCGCCGGTACACCGGCTTTACCTTATTTAATACACTGAACCAGACAACGGCGGCAAAACGCCACCCCGGTGTGAGTTTGGATAGCATGCCAGCAATCCTCAAGCAAGAGAGGCATAGCGTGCGACAGCAGGGTTTGAACAGGCTGTAAAAGGGTCTTAAGACACTAAAAGCGATCCTTGGAATTTTTCAACTTAATATTATTTTTTGTTAATAAAAAACTAGTGCAGCCTTCAAAATGACCTGCTGTGTCAGACCTGAAGCAGCATGCGCAGCCACCGAGACGGCTTTCTCAGGATATTACAGGACTTTTTTTCACTCTTTCATGAGTCTATTAACATCTGGGGGCCTAATCTCCCATTTCAGCCTTTGACCTCCAGATATTAGCATTGAAATAAGGTTGTATAGTCGCTGCCTGTGCTGTTGATATTTCTGAAACAAACATTTTTCTTTAGCTGCAAAAGGGGATTTTAATCTGCAGCTCTATTGGGGACCTTTGGTCATTTGAATTCAATTTGCATAAAATCAAAGAGCTCTTATTTAACACTGCATCTCACTGTACTGTTTGAGGGTTTTGTTAGGAGATGATTGAGGCGTGCTTTGATATGTTGCCACCTCCAGGGCTGATGCCTTGCGTGGGTAAACAGCAATAATGAGTGTCAACAAGTCGGGATAAGGCCAAACTCTTCAGGAAAAACTAAAAAAAAATTACATTTTCATGTTCATAAAGGGGGCTGAGTCTATTATGTGTAGGCCACAATACAGCTGCTCACACTTTGCCCCTTTTTATGAATAATCATTCACCTTTAAAGTGACAGAACTCCTCATCACTTGAAAAATATAAAGCTAGACTAACTAACTTTAGTATTCAGAATGAAGGACACTTCCAGCAGAGTGAAACACCATTCAGAATTTATTTAAAATTTACACATTTCATTTCAAAAGGACAAAGCCTGTCAGATGATTCGCGAGCCGTCAGAGTTTCATCCAATGTAACCTTTACTTTAGCAACTTTATTTTAAAACACTGATGAATGAGGGCTGTCTGTGCGGGCCCCCTTGTTGATGAGGTTATGCTGGGAAAGACAGATGCAACATCATTATATTACAAGCTGTGTTGTGCTGCTGGGGTGTATCATAGTATTTATAGCCAACTCTAAAAACTTTCTAATGCCTGCCATCAGAGCAGGCTGGTACACATCCACATGGGGCTGGGTGACCTTGCACAAAGGCATTCAGCAGTACTGGTGGATGTCCGTGCCACAGAAAAGGAAAAACTTTACTCATCCTCCCAACAAACATGACGTCCCTACCTACGAGTACTGAACTGCTCCATGGCCCCATCTGCCTGCACTACACTTTCAGTGCAGAGGGTTCGAAAAACTTTTACTTTGAACAACAAAAACTGTTTTAAGCTACTTTGTTCATTTTGGAATGTGAATATAGAGGCTCGTTAGTTATTTCATGACATTTTCATTATATTTAATTAAATATTTAATTAGGGAAAAACAGATTTGACTTCTTGAAGGTTTCCTTTTATTCATCCAGTCTATAATATCTGATTATAATTGCCCTTGTTGGAGATATTCTGAAATCCCATCAGTGCAATCTGTTGTTAAAAGATGAGTAATGGCTACGTCTACAGGTACAACCTTCCTTTTTATTTAGCTCGCACGCACTTTAGAGATGTTTTTAGAAACAAAACACAATAAAAAGCTTCTCCAAAGGAAGGTCGAGTTTAGCTAAGGTTCACTTAAAGAGACAGAAATTCAGAGTGAGAGAGGGAACACAGAGCTGCAGCTCAGGACAGTATGAGGAAACTAATGTGTTTTTGAGCATTTAAGCATGTAAAACTATTCTAGTAGTTACCCATTATAAAATTATGAACCTGAAAATTAGCATAATATGTGTCCTTTAATTGACTGACTTCCTGTGCAAAGTATCTGTCAGGCACACATTAAGGATAATCAGAGGTTCTACATATTTTTACTTCAAAAAAACATAAAATAGCAAAATAATCCTTTAATTAAAACATTTTTAGTTGTTTTTTCCTGCCACAAACATCTGGCGGGCCATATTGAACCATATAGTGGGCCAACTTCGGCCCCACTTTGGGCAGCCCCGATGTTAACTCGACAGCATCTACCACAGCCTTTTGCAGTTAACAGTCTTAAGTACTGATTATAGCATTTATATAGCATCATTTACAAAATAAGTACCATAGATTAAAATATTTCCCTCAGTATGTTTTGCCATGTGGAAACATTTAATACCCACCACTTTTTTCCCCCTGCGTCTGCTCTGTGGAGCCGGAGCTTAAAATCCAATAGCGCAATGGGAAGCACACACATCAACCTCAGATCCACAATGACCCCATTGCGTCTGCTGCTAACTCCTACAGCTACTCGACAACTTGCGAGGAGAAGGAGCTTTTTCACTGCGTATTAAAACACCTCATTAATTATCACAGCAGGTGGAGGGAGAGCAGCGTGGATTAGAACGATCCGTGCACCTGTTCTGTAGCTTTTGTTGGACAAAATGGTGTGGGTACACAATAACACCTGTGTTGGCGATGGATCGGTATAATAGGGAATTAATTGTGTAAAGCCCTGATAACTGATTTGTTTCTGTAAACATTAATAGACAAGTTAATTTATAGGCATTAAAGAAAAAGTGATTAAACAGCTACATGACATAACATAGTGCATAGAGGCTTGTGCTGCGTGTGCTCTGAATGAGTCAGAAATAACACCTTTATCGAGGTGTTACCTGCAGCAAAATATCAAACCTCGGTTTACCTATTCATAAGGATCCCCACCATGACTAAATATCTTTCGTCGCCACCTGTCTGCTTGAAGTATAAGAAAAGGAATCAATCAATGTTTCATCAAAGACATGAATGAATGGGATAACAGATATGTAGCTGCGGGGAGAGAGTGGAGTGTTATTCCTGTGTCATTATCCTGCAGTTCTGCTTCTTTTTCATTTCCCCTTTCATTACTAGGAAGCAGATCACATATGGATATGGAAAATACTGCAGACACGGATATAAATAGAAATATAAAGAAATGTGGCGAGCTCGGTCATTCAAGCTCGTTATTTGTAATGTTCTCTTACTGATTTCCTGTTAAGTGGCTTCCAATCAGCTTTGATTTCTCTATCGGCTCGTCCCTCTTTGTTGAGGCATTTTTTCCCGAGTCGAACGCGTCATCATCCTCATTTCTGTGACTTTTTCCCCTGCATATTTTTGCAGTGGCAGCAGCTCGTGTGAGAGACAAGTGAATCATGTTAAACAGAATGCCAATCAGCAGAAAGCGTTGGCTTCGATGGATTTCTGAGTTAAATGTGAGCACTTTTACTTTACTGTTGAATGTATCAGGCTCCAAAATGCCAACTTTCTAAGGCACCATTCAATTAATGCCTAACAAATCGTGACTTGGGATTAAAGCGATTTTGTCTGAGTGGGATGCAGCTCTGCGGGGCCAAGAATTGACATCTTGCAAACGTGTTAAAATGTATTTTGAAATGATTTTTGGTGGCATTTCTGAATGTACCGGACAGTTTACAGCAGCCGAATAAGAGGAATGAGTGAGACATGCGACAAAGGTCCCTTGCGAGACTACATTCAATGCAGCGAGCCATCAAGCCACGCTGTATCTTTGTAAATATTAATATGAATCAATCAACAATTCATCTTAAACCCAAGCACAATTAAGGAGACATCTGCCACCACTGTAAACTTGGTCTGTATTCATTCAACCTACCTAGTAATTTGCTAAAATCTCATTTCCCACATTTCCTTGTCTGACAGGCAGAGATAACAGAAAAACGCATCACTTCTTTCACGTCTGTTCAAATGGGAGAGCAAACACTGATTAATTTTCCACGAGTGATTATAAAGCTGCCAAAATAACGACGAGGACGTCTCTCGCTGTGATACATGTCCCCAATAGACGGTTGCATTTCACAAAGTGACATGGGAACTTTTGTTGGGTGCTGCTTAAGAAGAGCTGCGTTCTGTGTGATTATCCTGCATGTAGTATTCTGTATTGATGGAAAAAAAACAAAAAAAACCTCTTTCATGTCACACAAAAAAAACCAGCACGGTTATTGAATGGTGCATTGTCCCTCAAGAGACCATTTCTTGTCAGGTAATATGGCTTGAAATACAGCATTTGAATCTTGAAATCCCGAACATGTCTTCGCAGGAGATTATAAAACATGTGTCTGTTGTTTAGCAAGCATGCAGCGCAACGTGCAAAATGGGTTTATTGCCTTTAATCAACACAATGACTTGTTAGGTAAAGCATTTGGCCGCTATAGGACTTAGAAACTAGTGTTTGCTCTCATGTAAAAGGGGATTTCTGAGTGTTTTTGGCATTGCTGTTGCATTGTTCTTTTACAGACAGTGTTACTGCATGGAATAAAGTGATTATCAATCACGCCTCTGTTATAAATCCCCAAACACTTCATAGTCCAATATATGCAGACAATGAAACCAGACAGAAACCACTTACTTCATTCTGAAATGAATTAGCACAGAAAAAAAAAGAGAGATGTAATTCTAAGCAGTAGCCCGTACACAATGGCATACAGCAGTGGTAAAATTAAGCTGGGATGGCATGAGAAGGGTTTTGCATTTTTCCTGTGAATAGACGGGGATGAAAGCACCTGCACTCTGAACGCTGCCAAGCTGCCCCCACCTCGCCAACATCTCAAATACGAAAACCTTTTTGAAAATGTAACAATCATGCATTGGTCCATATACACCTTTATGTTGCTGCAATTAATCACGGCGGTGTCAAAGGGACAAGGCGGTAATTTTCACGCTGACAGAATGATTCAATGAGAGTGCAGAGGCAAGAGAAAAGGGGAGAGAAAGAGGAGGGAGGCAGTGAGAAGGATCCTGGCCATGACTTAATCAGCTTTCCTTCTTATTATTAACTGTCATTATCTTTCTTCTTTTCAATCAGGGCTTGCTTGTGCTCTGAGGATGCTCTAATGAGTGGCACTGGGAAGCTATTATTGATATGTCACCAGCTTGCTTCAGTGGCATCAGATGCCGACAGATCTCGAAACATAATACTAGACAATTTTAACACATGCAGTCAATTGTATTCAGCTCTCTCCAAGCTCCAGTGGGGGATTTTGGCATGCTGGGTGTCGCCTAAAAGTGGTGGGAAGTAACAGCTTTTTGAAAGTATAAGAAGTTCACACAGAATTGATGTTATGCTGCAACACGAGAAAACTGCACACAGACATAGTCGTCTCTTAAAATGTTAAACCTACTGTATATTATAGTAAATAAGCTATCGGATACAATATTAACCTCCATACAACTCTACCGGGCCTTTATATGGAAAAAGTAGAATTGCATTTTATGATGCTCGGCTGCACGGCTGCAAAGATGAAACATAAAACACTCTATTATTTCAGTGACATCTGTGGAGGATAGATAACATGTTTAAAGAACGCTGTATGACTGTATTCATGCCATGGTCATGGAAAATGCATGTAACATGCACATACATCGCAACACATCAAATCACTTCATGTAGCAGCCATTTTTTACAACTGACAGAAAGAAGGCATCGCAACAACAGTGCTTGGTTGATGCTTGATGCTATATTAGTCCTGCCAGCGTCATGGCAGCTGTCGTAGCTAGCGTGGAATGTTAGCATTTTCAACATGAGTTGAGGAAATATGAATTAAGCTAGGTGGCAAGCTTTGTAGGAAGATGATGACCCAATACTTACTTTGGGGGTAACAACAGTCATTGAACGCAACATAACACACATATGAATCTCTGACAAAATCAGAAATGTGTGCAGTGAGTCAGAAGTCTGGACCCAGGCTACTGCTTCAATTAAATGGCAAACAAATATATAATTTCGCCAGTCACCACTGGCAGACTGAGAAACTTTGAGGGGCAGGGGCAAAAATATATATAAAGGGCACCAGCTGTATGCAGTGGATCACCTGCGCACAGAAAGTCGTGCTACATTTATAGTGAAATAGTTACAAACGCCCTAGAAGGAACTTCATCATGTACTATCGACCACAGAGGCATCTGAGACGACTTTGTTAGGAAAGAAGAAACAAAAAGCCCCTGACTATTTCATATAACAGGCTATTCACTTCTGCAAGTTAAAATGTAACTCCTAATCTTAATGTGACATTTAAAAAAAAAAACAATGAGAAGAACATAATGAGGCAGAAGTACGAGGAGCCGCTCTAAAACTGCTTTGAATATCAGTGTATCTAGTCATGCAACAGCTGCAGTGTTGGATAAACTTCAACACTTTCAAACATCTACACTGAGCCAGAATGAAGTGTCAGACAATGTGCTGGATGTGGGAAAGAAGCAAAAGGATGTTGCATAGCAACAGGGAATATCTTTGTATTCGTTAAGGACCAAAGCAAACGTATCTAAGCAGAAATCTTATGAGACGAAGTCAAGGCTGACACTTGTATGGCACTTATGACTATACGGTTTGATCAAAGCAGTGTCGAAATACGACTACACAGCATGTTCAGCTGTTCAGTGCTCAAAGTTTAGAGTAGAAGGTCTCGTTTGACTCATTTGTTTTGTCATTAAGGCTCAGGCAGAGATAGAGAAGTGAGTGTGAAGCAGTTTTAAGGGCCCTACAAGCACATTTCTCTTCCCCACACACACAATTTTAATAATGCTTATCACTATAGAAAAGAATACTGTTACTTTATTGGTACTTATTTTTAATATTAAATTGCAAAAGGTAAAAATAAAATAATAAAAAATTATGCGAAAATCTGATGATAAAAATAACATTTGCTGCACAAACACTGTTGCTTCACATTGCTTTGTTTTAATTAGTTGAAAGGATTCGAGCATAATCAGCAGCCCTCGTGCTCCCTTCCCATTTCCTCTTCACTTTCTGTTAACAGCATCCGTATATGAAGTAGTGCAGAGAGGATCCTTTAATCTGGAAACAGAACAACTTTTTGAGGCCTGGGAACATAAAATGTGGCTGACTTTATATTAAAATGACAGTATGGCTACAGCAGGTATAATAAATATTTTTTACTTTGATGTTTTAAGAGATTTACAGCAGGTTTCCGAACCCATTGCCAGAATAAATGTTGATAAAGTATGTTTCTGCAAAACCACAGATAATTCATTCAAAACTTTACCTTATTTACGTTGCAACCTTCCTTAGGTTCAATTTTAAATGCTTGTCTTGTCACAATGCTATGCTTTTTTGCTCTGGTAAGTTTAAGGCACAAAAAAACCCACTTGTTTAGGGTTGGAAATCATCACGTTTTGGATTAAAATACTTGTTTTGGTGGCCACATACACGCCTGAAATTGTTACGAGGTTTCCTTAAACATAACTTGACAATGTTGAAACACAGACTCAAACTACAGTCACCAGCTTGTCAGCCTTGTTGTCTGAATTCAGCTCAAAAGGTAACATGTCAATGTTTGTTTGTTTGTTTCTGCTGCCTCCACTTGGCCAAAAAAGTATTGTACTTTTTAAAAATAACTAATGAGTTTCTGTAAATGAATGTTAGTTTCAATGTTCCCGCAGTATCCCTTGTTGACCTCATTTGATAAAGAGTTGCTGAACACACAATTATACGCTGTAGGGCTGGAAATACATTAGATACAAAACGTGTTCTACCCTAACTCCATGTGCACACGTACATCTAAAATAGAGGGCAAGTTTTATATGCAGTGTATTAAGGAATTCATTCCAGTCTCACAGTAACGAAGGTGAATTATGCCTCGAATCAAAGATGATTTAAAATGAGCAATACAACAGAATGGTCATTTTTTAACGGCTGTTAAATGGTGGCTCAATAGAAAACGGCCAATTCCTTTGTAAGTCGTGAGCCACTATTGAGACCGGCATTGCAATGATATGACATTGAAAATAGAGCTGACAACAGCTCATTTTGCAACAAGCCCCGGGGCAGCAGCACCGACAAAGACTAAATGAGTTTCATCAAAAAGCGGAGGGAGCCTTTTGAAGTTGCAGTCACATAACTGGGCCAAAGAAGCAACATCTAAGCATATACTTACAAACCTAATTATGAGGTTTTGCTATCCGGCGTGACCATGGACAACAGCATAAATAGGACAAATTATCACAGTTTAAATGTGATATTTGCGCTCATTCTTAAAACTGAATGGGGATTAAGTCAAGTGTAATACTGTGTAGAGACAATAATTAAAGAACAATGCCACAACAGTGTATTATTTTTTATCTCGTAATTCTCCTTTTTGGAACCCTAGTTTACTTTAACAGTAGCTGTCAGTTTAGCTTTGATCATGATATAACAAAGACATATATTTTGCTCCAGAGCTTTTCTGCTATGACAGTAGCAGTTCAGACAACCGAGCATATAGCGAATATACCCAAAACAAATATGAAAGCAAGCTTGAGTTCCCAAAGGACCAAACTTTTTTCCATATAAATTACATATATTATTTCCCTCTCCTGACTACGAACCACATGAGATCTCAAAGAGAAGTTTTCAGGACTGCGTATCATAGCGAGACTGCACTTCTGAAATCTATCCATGAAACCTGCCAGAGTTTGTTTGCCTGGTTTTGATTTAGTCCGACAGTGCAAGGCAACTTTGACAGACCATGATCAACTCCCTGCAGAGGCAGTGTAACTTTAAAATTGTTTTCTTTCTCACTTTCCACGAATAGCGCAGTCTTGACTTCACACTGTAGCACTTGCATCACTCCGGTGTAAACACTGTGTCTGTTTGCCGAAGGCTAATAAGCGACCCTGAAAATTAGTTTCCATCCAGGCACAAGGTGCAAGATTGAGAAGTAAATATCCTCCAATAGTTTCCTGGCACACACAATGACTCACAAATACGATTTTAGCAGATGATTTCCATGCTTTGAGGGCACTCGAAACATTAGAGGCCTTTCACACTCGTGGTGCTCACACACAGGTGTTTTCACTCATATCGGCTCATTAAACCTCTTCTCGGGACGGTGTGGGTGTGTACAAACAGTGCTTGACTAACATCTAACAGGGTGAAGCGTATACCTTCATGAATATTAACACATCCTCACTCCCACAACTCATCCAATGTGGCAGCTCGGTCAGTGGCCTTAAGCTTCAAAATATGTTGGCTACCTTCCCTTACAGTCCGTTTTGGATGTGACTGGCTTTGCGGTAAAGTTAGCAATAATATGTTATATGCTATGCACGGTTAGACTTTCAAAATAAAGCTTGCTGACAAACTTCTTGTGACATAAGATATTATGACTTCTGGATTGTTACATATGAACATTGTTAACTGGTTGCAATTTGGTTACGTTTGGACACATATACTTCTTGATTGGGTAAAAATTAACTATGTTCAGTCTCCTAATTTACAGTAATGTGGCTAACATAAGTGACACAACTCACGTCACGCATTAACTTACTTACGTAACCTGAATTAAAAAACAAATCACTTGTGACTCTTGGTCCCAAACGCCGGTCTCCGGAGGTAAAGTCCAGCGAAATGACCCATGCAACCACCCCTGACATGGACCATTCTCACTTTTTATACTCCTGCACTAGTGGGGCTTCAAGAAGTGACGTTTGAGGCGTACCTACAGTTTCAAATTTAAAGTGTATAAGGCCACTGACCAGGCTGCTGTATTGGATGAATTGGAAGTGACAACAGGCTGTAAATATATATATACAGTTTTGGTGAGTAATTGGTTACATGAAACGGTGTTGCATAATCAAATCACAAAATAAATGTTATGTAATCTGTTTTGGCCTGTTAAAAGGCAGTTTTTCCTGGCACTGCTGTCAAGTGCTTGCTCATGGGGAAATGTTGGGTCTCTATAAATAATGAATAGGGATATGGTCTAGACCTGGACTATATGAAAAGTGTTGTGAGACAACTTTCGTAATGATTTGCTGCTACATAAATAAAACTGGCTTGAACTGAGTGAGAAAAATGTGTAATTAAAGTACAACTATTGATGAAACTGTTGGTGATTACATCCGCAAACATTACATCCGTTCACATGTATGTAGGATATCACCTTCATTCTGTTGCTTTGCGTCTTTTCTCCGCTCGTGAAGGACTTCTTTTGGCATATTTGCGAAAACTCTTGCCAGCAAAGCCATTAGGACAAATTTAAATGCAACACCATCAAGGCTGGGGTGGCTCACAAGGAGCTGTCTCTAGGTTTCTTCCGACAGGCTACATTCATCGGGCGCTATGCTCTCAGCACTGTTTTTGATTGGTTCTCTAGTTTGAACTGCACCACCAATCAAAGTGATGTCCTCATGAAGTCTGAGAAGGGCTCTAATACAACCGTACAGTGTGACGCTTGTTTACCAGCGGTGCAAATGCTGTCAACATCGAAATGCATAATGTAACTGCAATCAATCACATGAAATAAAGTACCTCCCGCCGCAGCGTGTTATTTATTTTTCCAATCTTAATTCAAGCTAAATTGAAGACCTTTTCATAAAAGTTTGACGGTAATCAGTGTTGAGGTTTACACTGCCTGGTTTATATTTATGTATTTCAGACTTTTCCCCTTTATAGCTAGTTTAAAGATTTGTTAGAAAAGTAATCAAAAAGTAATCATCAATAAGTGATGAAGTAGTTACATAGATACATTACTTATTACACTTTAAACTGGGTAACTAGTAGTCTGTCTACTCAAAAGTAACCTTTCCTACACAATATATGTATATATGAAGTATATCAATAGGAAGTTTGGTGACTTGAGCAAACTTTCAGAATACTTGAACTCAGGCGAGCTTCAAACTGAATAACTAAGAACACCTGTGTGGGTATGAAGACAAGTATACCAGTGTTGTTTCACTTTCTCTGATAAAACAGATTCATTTGGTTCAAAAAGCACTTTGCAAACAAAATGAGCCAATCTGAAGATGTCTTGTTATTTCAAGGATGTTATTGGATTCAGCGTTTCCCTGAGGATTACTGTCCAGGAGCTCCAGTAAATGTGTTTTGTTTGAAAACGGTTGTGACTGGAGGCGGCTGGATCTCGATGATGAGCTGAAAAATGTATTGTGACAAAGGTTTCACGATATGAGTTTCTTATATGTGGGGGACCATACATCTAGCTCATTATTTTTAATTGACTCCATGTTTGTTGTCCATTACTGCCACACTGCAGCTGTGAGCTAACAATCATTCAGGGTTAGCAGCCTTGAACAAAAGGTTGAAAACTTTACTTTCTTTTTGTTTAATTTGTTTAATCCTAGGTACCATTACCAGATATTTCTCAACTTGCTATAATAAAATCTGCTTTTTATGATTCTCAATTGAACCATTTGTCATGTAAGCTTCTACTTTCCCACATGAGTCACTTGTGAATTTCCTTTTCAAGAGTAGGAAGATGTGTTTGAGGTTTCTCTTTAATTCTATGGTTTGGTGTATAAAAAATAGTTTTTCTTTTCGACTTGCAGTGCTACTTGAGTTTCTTGAGTGATAAAACTGCTGCTTTGAAATGATTGTGAAATGTCTTTGCAGAACAAAGCGTCTTTGCATTTGAAAGGCAATATCTAAACCTTTCAATATCTTAGAGCTTCTTCTGCAGTCTGCAAATACAATGTTGAATGGAGCAGCCAAACTGTCTTTCAATTTCTGTTTTTTATCTCGAGTCGCTGACTTGGATCATATTCTTGCCGAGTCACTGCAAAGCTAATTATCAGCAATGTGACTTGGCCATGACACAGCGACGGTCCGGGCTTACTGACCAGCTGAAACCTCTCTGATCTCTTTTCCTTTTTTCTTCCTTCCTCTTTTTAAGTGTTGGAAAAAGGATCCAGCAGTGCTGAGCTTTAATGGCTTAAGGCTCCCTGTGAAATCACAACAGGGGGAGAACCTCACTCATCACACCATCATCCAGGAAGTACCTGAGAGAACGGAAATCAAATTCACCTTGTATTCACCTCTCACTGGGCTCATAATTGCAGGAGATAGGTGTGCTCAGGGTCTGGAGTCCATTACCATACACCCATGGACGATGATTAATGACCCGGTGGGAACAAACAGCGAGCGACCGCTCTCAAACAGTGTTCGTAAGCTCATATGCCACCGAACACAGGAGCATATGCTTCAGACACTTTAAAGACCTTGTCTTGCACTTCAAAAAGTTTAGGGAAAAAAAGTTGTGCTAGGTGCTACTCTGAAGTGTGCGTGTGCTTGTGTCTGGATTGCATGCATGTGCACACTGGTGCTGTCTGCATGTGCATGTACAGTGATAATTCCGTGTGCAACCATTACTATCATGTCACTGCCATTAGATTAATTACCCTAAATGTGACCATCAATAACACTAATGTGTCTGTTTCCTAAATCTGATCTACCTGTTTTAATGACTACATTGCATGACGAAATTAGTGCTGGTAATCAATCACATGTCAATCTGTAATGAATGTAACAGCAGCTCTGGTGACAGCTCCTTCAAAAGACCAGGAATACACTTTCTCCGTGTGTTTATGCGCGGCTGTGCTGAGCCTATATCCACCAGTATTTTCTAGCAAAAAGCGCCGGGTGTCTGTGGGATGCACTGAGATCAAGGATTGTGCTGTTGTCATGCAAATTTTAAAATTCTGTTTAAAGAGCCTTTTTTTTTTTTTTTTTTTTACTGGAAGTAGTCTGTGTGCTGATATCTTAAAAAAAACAACCAAACAAAAAAAAAACAACCCAAAAACCCTGTAGCAACATGCAGCACAGTTTCTCTTCCTCTGTAAACAACAGGGATCTGTGCGCTGTAAAGGCAGGTCCCTGGTGGACGAACAGCATGGCGCAGCTTCAGCAGCAACTCACCGATGGGGCCGGTTTCCCTCCTTTTGCAGTGCAGACGAGAGTGAAATTCTGGGCTTGGTATCGACTGAATGGGGCTGGAGTGTTCTCTGCCACCACTGATATGTTGTTCGGAGGCGCTGTGGAGGACATAGGAGAGCTTTGTCAGACAAAAACATTTGAGACACGAATGCAACCTCAGATATTCTTAAACTGTTGGAAAAAAAACATCCGCTTTTCCTTTGCTCAGTGCATTCCAGGAGTTATTTTGAGATGAAACGTCATGGGGTTATGTATGTAGGTGGAAACAACACGGGCAATGCTGACACAAGAGTAAGAGCAAGGAAGTGGGAGCAGAGAAAGAGCGATACTGTTGTGCCCATATGAAAGAAAATGGACTAAAACAAACCTGCCGACCTGCTTTATCTATCTATTTTCAAAAAGGAAAGCAAGAACCTGCTGAGACAATCTCCACTTAAAATGGTAACTGAATGGTTTGGACAGTGTGTTCAAAACTCCCAAGGGCTCGTGTGAGTCGGATGAGGCTGATAAGGTAGAAAATCTCATACATATCATATCACCAAGCCTCCGTCTGAATATCTCAAGGGATTCCAGCAAGTATGTCATGGCAGTGTAAAGGGAAAACGTGTGAGCGAGACTTCACAGCATTATAGAGGAGCACTGGGAGGAGAAGGAGGTAATGAATGGAAATCTCCCACATCCCCCAGAAAATCAGCTGTTCAACATGCAGTACTCTAGTCCTTGTATGGCGGCTTAAATATGAAAGCGAATACTTCATAGGGCCATATTGCGGCTGATTCGGGGAAATATCAACACGCAAGTTTTAAACTGACGACACTGCAGCAGATGATGGCCAGCTGCACAAGGGCCACTTGAATTTCAATAAGGACCGCTGAGTGGCAAAGGCATTTTTTTTCTCTACAACATTTAGTGGCTTTAAGATGCAGACTTTCTCACGCATTCTGAATTATCGCCTCTTTTTCAGGCTGCATCATTTTCCCCTACAGATGCGGCAGTAAAGTGTTTTTAAAACATTTCAATTGGCCTGAGCTCTAATCAGAGTGAGAAGCGTTTAAGAAATCTGTCAAGGACTGTGAAGAATCTCCTCAGAAGTTATGGTTTCTGAATCCCCTGGCCGGGCTTTAAGGCAGATAAGGCAAAGAGAAAAGGTCACGCAGGGAGAGCAGTGCTGTTTTTAAATGTGTTCAGCCCAGCCAGCAGGATATAACTGTTAGCGGTTAATGCCTGTGCAAGCCACGGATTTGTCCAAGTTTGTTCGTGTCATAGGCTATGTATATTGACATTTGTGCAAAACATGCCGTGTCACGTTCACAATGTTTAGTACCCCACTCTGACATCAGGAGGTGGAGGGGATTGTGGTTGAGTTACAGGCAGTTCGAGTTGGCTTTCCATCATTTGTAAGTGTCACACCACTGGATTTGTTTTAAGGAGAACTCTTTTCCATTTCCAGCCGTGTTTGTGGGGACAAAACCACGTTTTTGAGGAGACCTCTGGAAATTTGGATGCTTTCTGAACCATAACCGAGTTGTTTTTGTGTCTAAACTTAACCAGACCATGAGCGCAGCGTTGTGACGAGAGAAATAAAAAAATTTAACCTCAAGAAACGTTAAGTTGTAACTTATCAGTGGTTTTGCAGAAACTTACTTCTCTAACATTAATTCTAGCGACTGGGTTGTCACTTCATTTGTAGATCTGTCAAGCGGTTTGAAACAGACATGCCACAAAAATTAATTGATTAAATGCGCAGGTGGGGGTTGGCGGGGGATCTAGCTGCTGGTCTGGGTGCCTCCGTGTTTCCACACCTGTTAATTGCTTATTGATGGGATTCATATGGTAGTAAATTAACCTTAGAACACTCCATTAGCTTACTGACAAGCCCGTCTCAACCTGGCATATGATAAGCTGTCAGAGGTGTCGGTTCCCGACCAGTCACACTCAAGTACTCAACACAGAAGCAGTGTCAACTGTTAAAGTGCCTCTAGCGCGGTGACGTTGTTCCGATGTGCAGAGCGTATAACCAGACAATAAAAAAAACAATCCAACTTTATAGATTTATAATATTGATTGCTCTATTCCATAAAACAGTATTATACTCCACTTTGTAAAAGCTTGCTGGAGTCCAGTAAATGTATTCGTAGCACCATCATCCTTTTTTTTTTATTTGCAAAGTGCCTTCAGTGCTGCCGTAGTACGCAGTTAAAAATTATGATTCATTTTCACAATATTAGCAGCTGTAAATACAAAGAGATCAGGGGAGTTTTGCAGCAATCTGGAGGGAGTTTCAGTACACCAAACCACACGCGTTTCATTTAGACAAAGTTAATCGCATGAAATTCAATTTTTATTAGATTAAAAATAATTGCTGTTAAATCGAAAGTTACCGCTTGGCTGATAAGTATTGATAATCCCCCGACAAGTGCTTCTTTAAATCGGCTGTAAGGAGATGCTTTGCTTAGTTTGGATAAATCACTAACACAACCTCTCAGTCAAGTTAGTTCAGGAGAGCTGAACATTGATCATGATGCCCCATTGTTGTCTGCCCTGTGGGCGCGGGTCCGACTAATGGGAGTCGGAGTCAAAGACGTGATTAAAACCAAGACCTTCTGTGCACAGCGCACTATTTGCAAACACAACAACCCCGTATGAGATTAAGATGGTTGTCTGCGATGATGGGCTCTAAGCTTTTCATACCTCATTTAATTGCATCTCTCCCTTCACCCACCTGTTAAAGGTTGAGCTATTTTTTTTCTCCCTTGAATTTTTGTGCTACAGGTCTTTGTTTTAAGCTCTCTGTTGGGCGTGTTAAATAGTGCAAACACCTACTGAGACCTGCATATCAATCATTAAAAAAACAGATCGATAATTGCATTTTTCTCTTGACAAGGCTACTGTCTGATATGCTGATATAGTGCTCATACAAAATATGGAGGGAAAAAATCGCAAATGCAAAAAGAGCCATGAGTTTTTCTAAACAATATTCAGAAGTCTGGGGGGAAGGAAATATCAAACGCAAAGAAACTTTCAGAAAAAAAAAAAAAAATGTCAATATCTCTGACATTCTTCTGGAGGTTTCTTTAAAGACTCAAACGATTCAAGTGCAGATATAAAAATTCCAAATCCTCTCAGCACCGTCTCTCCTCCCTTTACATAATGAAAACTGCACAGCGACACAGTGTACAGACAAGTATTCCTGCTCTGTGTGCCTGGCATTCTGATTGTCACACAAGTTCTTCTCTTTTCCTGCAGTATTGATTGAAATCTTTTGGGTAAAGTGAATTTTTAGTTTGGGTTTTGAAGGAGGGTTATATAAAAAAAAACTTTAAATATGCTAAGTATGGACAATTTTGGTGATTTTCATGTCTTCGCTTAATTTTAAGGATAACATCTTCCTCTTAAGGTAATTTTGCTGACCTCACGAGCCCGAGGAACTCTTTAAATCCTGTTTGTAATAAAGCTGAATCAAGCAAAAACATCCTGAAACTTCACAATTCAAGTCACCTGAAAAAATAACATTTGGATTAAGAGAAATACCTGAATACCTTCGTCCAGCTGTGCCAAAGATGCATTGTATGTACTGCTGGCTCTAGTCCATTATATCATATGAATACAGATGGTGAAATTTAAAAGCAGGACACTGCAAATGTCTACAAATGTGGAGCCTGCAGTCCCATGAGCCATCTCTTCTCTTTCCATTGTTCAGAGCGCATTTGCACACCGCTGCATTAAAAGCAGCATTTACTTCCTTTTGTCCCGACTAGTACTGCTGTGCCAGTTACATCAATAATGATCTCTCCCTCTGTCTCTGGTTTACCACCTCCTTCTTGCTCTATACCCTCAAGCACCATTACCCTGCTATCTTTTCAAAAACACTGAAAAAAAAATAAAAATAATAAAGATATAAAAAACAGCAAATGGGATTGGTGAATGTGCAGAACAGGAGCATGTTTAATGCTCCCGAGAGACTGCTTTCCCTGGCCTCATAATTAAGGGATTTAGAGCTCTGGAGACAGCCGGACTCACAAGAAACACTCCCAGCATCCCCTCGTACTAAGCACCCTGGCCTCGAGTTCAAATCTCTGGGGGTTTATTTATTGTGGGGGAAGGTTGTGTGTGTGTGTGGGGAGGATGGCATCAAGGTCATTCTTGGCTTACTTTTACTGACAGTAATTCGGTGATAAGTATTTGATGAAGCAGTGCTTTTTTTTATTGTGAGCCCAAGGGTCCCAAAGTAATCAGTATGAATTTTGAATGGTTTCACCAAGCTAAATGCTAAAGCTAAAAGTGCAAGGCATTTCACTTCTCTGTCTTATCAACATCACAGGAGGATTAGTGTCCTGACAAAGATTTTCTGTGACAGCTGGAGAGGCACATACTTAACAAGAACAGGACTAATGACATTCTCCACTTTGTTGCCACATGTATTATTTGGAAACTCTAAATTGCCCATAGGTATGCATGTGTTTGTTTTGTATTAGCCCTCTGATAGACCGCTTAAGGCAGGCCCGTTCAACTGCCTTTTAGAAGAGCTAGATTCAGTGATGGTAACTGAGTACATTTACTCTAGTAAAGTAGTTTGAGGTACTTGTACTTTACTTGAGTATTTCCATTTTCTACTACTTTGTACTTCCACTCCACTACATTTTGGAGGCAAATATGCTTTTTACTCACCACATCAATTTAGTAACTTAAGTTAGTGTTTACTTTTCTGATTTTCTTTTTAAATTAACGTAAATTATCGACAATCAGATTTAAAAAACACTGATTCAGATGATCACAAAAATGCTGAAGATCGGATCTGATAATTGTCCAGGTTGATAATCAGTTTACCCAAAGTATACAATATTTACAGTATATACCTGTAAATAAATGTTTAATCCACTTCTACATCTATCATTTTAAGACAGAATATTATTTTTGATACTTAAGATAATTTAATACCGGATACTGAAGTACTATTTGTATGCGTTACTGAAGTAATATCTTAACACAATGTCTTTCCTTTTACTCACCTTTGGGTATTTTATACAACACAGACCAGATTTTAAAAACCCCTGTAAATTACAAGAGGCCTGACTTTTACGGTCCTTATGCCTGACCTGTAAAGCTTGAAATTTAAATGTGTTAAAACATTGCAATTTTTTTCCCCTGCTGCTTTGTTTTTAATCAGAATGCCTTTATTGTCATTGTAAGCTCAGCATACAACAAATTAAGTATGTTTATGTTAACTATGTTTGGTGCAACAAAAAAATCACAGAATAAAAACAATACAATACAACAATAAAAATTAAAACAATACAAAGACAATAAACAACATATGAAAATATAAACATAAAAACTAAAAGATAGAAAAAATACCATTATTCAAAAAGCAATGCATCTTTTTAATCCAAGAAGAAGGTTGTTGTTTTGATTCTCCTAAATTCCCTCTGCTTAAACAGCCTGAGTTTAAACTTTTTAATGAAATCAGACTATTTTTGTGCTTGTCAACAGAAATAGTTAAAGAGCCTTCCAATAGAATGATCAAAGGATCCAAATAAAGTTGTTAAAGGTCTGCATCTGGCCCCCTGTGTACCCAAAGAGGATGGGATAACAGAATAGCGCTTCAAAGCATTGCAACAATCTTATAAATGACATTGTAGGTTTAGTTTCAAGTGACCTGATACCTACAGGTGAAAGCTGGCGTACCTAAGCAGCAGCTAATCTTTGTCTCAAAATTAAACTAAAACTCAATTCAAACAGTAAACACAACAGGAACAGTAGTGCAATCATTTAACAAAGGTTTTCACGCTACTGCTGCTTTTTTCTTTGTTTACTGCACGTTTTTTTTAATCTTTTATGCACGACATGTGCCGGCGTCGCCAACGACCCTATGTGGATGCATGCCATTGAATCGCAGAGGGAAGCATTCGACTTGAATGCTCCACTGCAGAGATTTGCTTTCAATAAAGCCGTCAAACACTGATTTCAAACGGCATTTGAAAGGATGGTAATTTATTTTGGTAGATCTGACTTGTCTGGAGCAGGTACAATGGAGACAGCGACAGCCACACTCTGGCACATCCCTATGCATTCTGGTTGTATTTCAAACCACATTGAAAGAGGGGCCTTGAGGTGAGACAGTGTCATCAATATGCAAAACAATTTCATGTCTGAATTTGGAGAGGTTCTTTATAGTTGAAATTGGAAATAATAGTGCAGACAGAGAGAGGCACAAGTGGACCCCGAAGAACATCTAAAAAATATTTCCCTCCTCTTAGTGCCAGAGTGACAATATCACACTGTGTCTGTGATATGCAGATCTGTGACAAAAGCCAGAGAGAGAATACAGATGGAGGGAGAGGAGAGGAGAGGCCGGATGATGAGGTGATGTCGTGCTTTTTGCATGATTCTGTCTTTGGCCAGAATATTTTTTATTAAATCTTTAGAGAGACTCCACAGAGGTCAGAGCTAGTTAGATGACACAGATGCTTGAACCTGTTTACTCCAGCTGAAGCACACCCGGCCACTTCATCTCGTTCCACCCTACGTGTCGCTGATGGCACTTGCATATGCGGTCCTTTGTCCTTTTTCTCCTTTTGTGTATTTGTACGATTCATTCAGCATACTCTACGGTGCTCCACCGATGTCGTTAAGCCAAATTCATGTAATGTGCTGTTCTATCAAGTGCTCAAAGTATGAGCGAACGACATTCAAAAAGGATGCTGCATTTTACTCAATTGCTCTTAATGCAATTTGTAATTGGTCCTAAACACAAAGGCATAAGTAAGAGGTTAAACATGAGGAGTGGTAACATAAATGCCCACGCCACATTACTGAATATTAAGCAACTGGAGATTCAAAATGTCAGTTTAATTGACTCTTTCACCTAATACTCATCCCGGTGGAGCGTGGAGTGGAGATGTTAATTGGTCCATTCCTGAGCCAGTCCTATGATCTCGATTTAACTTGTAGGCTTGAGGATATGATTCTGGCGTCCAAAAACTCAAAACAAAATTCACATTGCCAGCTCTTGGCAAGGCTAAAAACGTATGCCCCGCTGCTGCTTTACTTCTCCAAGGCTGAGACTGCTCCTCACACAGAGGTAGATGTAAATGTGTTTGTGTAAAACGGCGTTATATCTGGAGGTGTAGGGGAGAAAACATATATGCATTCCAGGCTGAGTTAAGTAGAGTGAGACATAAAACACTGCCAAAGGGCTTATATCCCTTATTTTGAGAAGACACACAGTTGGATGGGCCATGATGGTGGCAGTGGGGGAGATAGAAGGCGGCCTGAAAAAACAATCAAAGTTAAGTCCTCTCAAGAGGGAAAAAAAAAAGGACATGTTGAAATGAGTGCTGGCACAAGTCGCCTGTACCTAAGTCTGAAAGCCTTTATTCCCCAGCATGAGCAGCACTGCGAGATAAAAGACACTGAAATGCTTTTTAATCACTATTCTATTGTGCTTTTAGCATTCGCATTTACACCCCACCCTGTTAATTTGCATGGGTTATTACTGTGCTGTCAGCTCATATCGCATCCTCCCGCCCCAGCCGAGCAGCCGGCGGTGGCTGGTTGCGGAGAGAAGGGAGACTCTGGTGGCTGTCAGGAAGAGGAAGGGGATGAAACGCAGAGACAAAAGCTTGTGTCACATTGAACAAGTTCCCCAGTTCCGGAGCCCATTAATCATACCGATGTTGTTGAAAATACAGCGAGCACACATCCTGCATGCTTGGTTTCTGTCCGTGTGTTTAAGACGGTGAGAAATGCGTCTGAGTGTTGCTGTCTGTGGAAACATATGGTTTCATTGATGCTTTACTGAGCAATAGCAGCTGTCGAGCAAGCGGCCTCCTCTCAAGTGGCCATAATATTGTGGTCTACCACTGAGAGATATCCACCACCCACATACACCTAATATGCAACGCTATTTTAGAGCCATCCGCATAAAAACATGTCACAGGTTCATATATTTTTCATTGAAAAATGAGAAGGAAATTACACAGAAATAAAAAATCCTTCGCGATCTAAAGAGAATGATTTGGGAACTTAAGCGCACTTGGGCTTTTTTCTGTCGCTCTGCTCCCGTAGGATAGGAAATGCGATATGTCATGGCTGTATATGGCCCTCCCCAGGCTGCTGCTCTCTGAGGGTAAAGCAGGCTTGGACTTACAGCTTGTGTCTATAATGAGGACGGGGGGGATAGAAGAGAGGATTCTGCCAGCACAGTTTGAAGGCTTGGTAGAGACAGGACAAAAGGGAAGGCTTTTTGTGTCGCCCAAATAACAGACAGTGGCAGATGGGACTTACCCTGTACCCAACCCAGCATCAATTATGCTGTGACTGGCACCCTCATCCCTAAAGTCCACTTTTTTGCTTAAGGGCAGGGGTTTAGGGTCGGCAATCTGTTACAATTTGGCCCTTCTACCTCCAGCCCTCTCCAGCCTCACCCATCCCCCTTTCGCCAGCTTGGTAATCCAACA
Source organism: Pagrus pagrus (assembly GCF_965226575.1). Lineage (NCBI taxonomy): Eukaryota > Metazoa > Chordata > Actinopteri > Spariformes > Sparidae > Pagrus > Pagrus pagrus. Next base: position 7,336,778 of record NC_140187.1, on the reverse strand, counting down.
CAAGGCACTGACATGGATGCACCTTTAAGGTCCCCGGTGCTTTGGGTGTCGCAGACAAATTTCATGTGGCTGTAAGGTCTGGGTTGTGATGTTTCGTTTCTTTCTTTTTTATGACACCTAATTTACAGACCAAGGGGGTAAAATGAGGCTGTAAAGTTATATGAGGCCAAAGAGAGTCACTTGAGGTAATGAAGTATCCATCATTCAATTCTCAGTTCTGGCCTGAGACCATACGAACAATCCCCAAAGAAGTCTTTGAGAGAATCTACATCAAATGCCCGCGGCCAGACAGCCACAAGCACCACAAATGTCGATATAGTGTACACAGCATTCAGGGACAGGGAGGAGGAATCGTATTTCACGCTGACATGCAAGGGTTGTTGATGGGGCAGTTATGACGGGGACAAATGGGTGACCATGCATCAAAGGTTTCTCTTATTAAAATGTGAAAATACAACAACAGAATACCCTTCATTACCTCGACACTGGTCTCTGTTTATCTTCAAGCAAAAAATTACTTCCCTCAGCTATCAGATAGTGTAAAAGATGCTAATATCTGCAGCTTTTGACCATCCCGGTGTGAAATATGGTAAACTGATGAAGCATTATAACATCTTTAACCCTTCCAGATCATTTAAAAGCCTCCTGTGCTTTGATTGCACATTTCAGAGATCTGCCTGCTGCTTCGGTGAAAATGCATTTGATTGAATAAGACAGCTGCATTTTAGCAAGCATGCTCCTGAACCATTTATGAGGCTCCTCTCGCTATTCAGAACGTCAGTGACAAATACTAAAATTGCCATCACTCAGGCACACAACACAAAAGCAATAATTTTCCCAGCTATTAAACACATCTCAGAGCCATCGGTAATTGACATGATATATCTATTTCAGACTCTATCTTGTGTCTTTTCTCTCTTCTTATTGCAAATTTTTAAAAAGCAACCTGTCTGAAATAAAGTGAACTGAGCGATTAGTACACGGGTAAGAAGTATTATTCAGGACATGACTGATGAAAATTACATTCTTAATACAGAGGTTTGTTTGTTAAAAAAAGCCAAGCATGCAAAACAGCAGGGGTGGAAGAAGTAATCACATCCTTTACGTAAGGTAACGTAGGTGCAATATGTCAGAATTTAGCTGAAAACATAAAAAAATTACTTATAATGAATAACAGAATGTGCAGAAATAACAATTTTGATATCTACTGAAGTTAGCATGCTAATTAGCTAGCCATAGCCCATCCTTTCTAATAAAATCATGTTGTACCCAAAAAAAGGGGATCTGATGGTCTGGAAATGGGCGTTGATTGATGCCGAGTTCTCGTGCTGCTAGCTGCATGGCTAATAAACTACCTTGCAAATTGCATTTACAGTTAACAGTTACTTTGGTGATATGCTGCGCCTCTACTCGTTTGGAGAATCAATTTGACAGTTGGCCAATTCCATTTCACCTTTGAGTAAAGGTAGAAATACTTCCTGAATTCATTAGTCAGTATTTGAGGAGTTGAGAATGAGACTCAAAAATCCACTTTCTTACAAAGTGGTAGCTGATAGTTGATAGTTGATATTTGTGTCTCATTCTCAACTCGTCAAATACTGATGCTTTGGGATGGTGACCAGCCTGACCTACAATATGTGGCGAACTGTGGCTCAGGAACATTGCCAAGAAAGGACTCAGAAAAATATGAAATAAGAAGTATGAGGTAACTTAAAATGGGAATACTCAAAATTGCACAGAAGTATACTACAGTACTTGAGTATATGCTCAAGTAGTATACTTATGTGCAATTTTGTAATTCTGTATATCTAGTTACATTGGGATGTTCAACAATGAAGGCACCTCCCATTACCCCATGCTACTTTGTGACATCATTAAACTAAGGCAGAAAATATATATGGCGTCTTTAATTAATGGGAAGTGTTGCATATGTCTGCAATATATCAGGTGTTTCAAGGTGAATGTGAGTGGACTCTGACGGTGAGTTTCTATAGTGGGGCATCCTCAGTTATTCATTATGCTTTGAATGGCAGGTGATCAGCACAGAACATCTGTCTGTCTCTTCCAAATGTTTAGCAATTTACATTTTACTCAAGATGTCCTGACAGCATATTGAAGGGTTGTCAAGGCATTCAAAGAGCTTTTTTCCACAGGTGCTACTTGTTCGCAGGCTGCAGTCTTGTATACTTATGGGCATGTGTTTGAGACAGTGTACCTTCATAATGATAGGGTTGTGCAATTAAATGCTGCTACTCAGTACATTCTTAAAAACAGACCTCGACAAAGTAACTTGGCAGTTGCTGCTACATTTCTATGTTCTCTATCTCACAGCACAAAGAAGCTGCCAAATATTATATTTAAAGAAGAAAAGGGAGTCATTGTGTTCATGTTAAAGTATCTTTGTTAAAAAATTCTGGAAAGGGTGTGAATGAAACTTAAGCTTTCTCCGTTGTTGTGACATTCTCACCTTTTTTCTGTTTTATTTTTTTCTTGTTCTAGCAGCCAAAACATAACAAACTTAAACTTAACAAGCTCCATCTGGCCATGAAAACTTGTTCTCTACTTTTTTGGTTATGAATTATGCCTAAACAAAGAATAAAAAAACACCATTCACTGAAAAAGTGCCACAAACATGACTCTTCTTGACTTCATCACATTGTACCACTGCTTCTTTAAAATACATTTGGCTTGAATTGTTGGCAGTCAGGAAATAGAGAAAGAGGAGTCCAACATGACATGTTACAAAGCCATGTGTCATAGGCCATGTACCATATTGACATTTATACAAAACTTGCCATATCACGTCCACATTACATGTTTATTACCTGACTTTCACACTGGGAGGTGGAGGGAACGGTGGTGGGCAACTGCACAGCAAGTCTGCGTTTCAAGATTTGTAAGTGTGACACTGCTAGATATTCTTACATCAAACTCTGGATAATTTCCAACCGTGTTTGTGGCGACCGAAACTGGATATAGTTCGTAAGAAGTTGGGCTATCTCCAACCATGTCGGGGCAACAAAACTGGGTGTTGTTAATGAGATCTGGGGACAATTTTCAACTGTGTTTATTGCGACCAAAACCGTATAATTTTCACAGGAAGTCGTGCCATCTTCAGCTGTATTTGTGGTGACAAACCCAGGTGTTTTTAAGGAGACCTCGGAACATTCCCAGCCATGTTTGTGGGGTCCAAAGCCAGATATTTTTCATGAGAAGTCAGGCCATCTTCAGCCATGTTTGTGGCGACAGAACCGTGTGTTTTGAAGGTGACGTGTTTGTGGTGACCAAAACAGGTATTTTAAGCCAAAACATGGTGTTTTCCTAACAGTCACCACAGCATAAGCACAGCATTGTGACAAGATAGAAACTGAACCTAAACAAACAGAAAGATGCAATATAAAGAGACATATTTATTTGGCAAGCTGCAAGATCCTCGATTTAAGCCATAAACAAACTACCATCAGCTGTAAACCCTTCTTCGATCAATCTCATAATAGGAATATACTTCAAAGTGATGAAGTTAAATGTAACTGACTCATCAGTAACTCAAAGAAGAAAACTTGAAATGCGTCTTGAATCTGTCTGATGCCTTGTTCTGCCACCATTAAGTATTATATATATTCTCTCTGTGCTGACCACAAGTAAAGACATCTAAATGTAAAAGCTTTCAACGTGCGTCATTACTTAGATAATAGTGGGTTCCTGTTAGAAAGAAATTTGATGAAGAAAGGAAAATATGCAAAGTAGCTCCCGAATGCAGTGTGTTCGCCATAGTGTCAGTCCATTCCTTAGGGACATGGGAAGAATGGGATGCTTGAAGTGTGTAACTTCACACATTAAAGGGATAAAATAGGTTTATCAAGTGTGAATAATGTCCCTTGTGTTGCATTTGATTGATGGGTCCTTTCTCGTGAGTAATCCACTCTGAAAAGAAAAGAACTTATAGCTGATGGCATGTTTCAACAATGTCCATTAAAGTGTGCGGCACAGTGAAGCCCTTAATGGAGGCTGGACATTTCTTGAACAATTGTTACACGTGCTGAATTGAGTGAGCACTATAGACTTTTTTTGTGATGATAATCACCCTTAATGTTCTGCTCTATTGCGTTACATGTTCAGGTATGTACTGAGAAGGTGAAATGTGTGGCTTTATGATGCGAAATGATTTGTGATGATTGCTGTTTAAACTGAAGATGATTTTAAATAAATGCAGCTTTCAGATTTATGTCTTGATAGCATCATACTATAAGGGCCCTTTGTGACCTGCATAGGGGAAACGACAGAGTAAAGCGAAAAGACCCTGCTGTTTTGGTGCAAAAAGGACTGGCCGAAGTGGAATATAAATGGCAGGGTGTGGTCATCATTAAATACTCTCTCTGTCAATCACTCCTTAACCGCTGAGCCAATCACAGAGAGGCATGACCACAATAGTTCAACAAATGGGAGTCTGGGTGATGAGAAAGACACAACATGAACACACAGCACCACACATTGCTGCAGGGATCAGCCAAAGGAAACTGATGTGTTTTTATTTCATTTTAATAATGATAGAAATTGATGAAGCCGTTTATGTGAGCGCGTCAATCTGATGCACTTTCAGTGTCTCCTGTCGTAAATGGTCGCAACATGTAAAATGTGACATGAAATGAAATGATATCAAAAATAAAACATGAAATGTCACATTGGAAAGGAGGCAGTGACAGAGGACTGATGAGCCACTGTGTAATCCAACAACTCCTGCATAAACAACAGAATACTGAGTTATAATTGACCAGTCTGATGTGTGTAGAGTCGTACGTCGTGATGTCGCAGCAGCCCGGGGTCATTTGCATGTGATTTAATGAAGGTAAAGACAGTGAGTGGCATTTCTAAAATCAGAAGCTGCAGATGTGTTGACATATCTGTCCTGCCGCCTTCAGACGGCTGCAGGGATTTAATTAACTGAAGGAGATTTTCATACAGTGTGCATCAACTGTGGATAACAGATACTGTAAGATTTATTCATACTAATCCATATATTAATGCAGACTGCTTCACAAGAGGTGTCAAAGACCGCAAAGACAGGGAGCTCAGCCAGCCATTGATTTGGACTTGGCAGTTAAACACTTCAGACTTGTATTTATTTTATGTTGTCAGTTTTTTAGTATTTTTTTAGTCTGGTTTAAAAGTTTGAAAGTGATACAGAGGGAACATTTCTTGATTGAGAATGAATTAAAATAGAGATACGCTTTTGATGCTGTTTTTAATTGAATTTATTTCACTTTTTGATCAGGTTCCATCAATTATCATCAATCATCATTAATACTTTGTGTTTTCTCTTTATCTTAGGGGGAAAAAAGTGATTTGACTTGGAATTTTACTCCTCGTCTAAGGACTTACTTGGCTTGACTTATCCAAGAAAAATAACATGGGGCTTGCTTGAGACCAAATGAATGAGTCACAAGCCTGACATTATAACACAACCAGAGTACAGACTGTACTCGCATACATCCTTCACACTCTGTGATTGTTCTGATCAACACTTATTTATTACTGATATCAGAAACGTGACATTGCATCCTTTTTTACAGGGCTGAGTGCGGGTAAATTTTGCTGGAACAGAATGTAATGCAACCATGCCTCAAAGGTCCAATTTGTAAGATAGCTAATTGTTGACTCACGTTCACAGCTCGTCAAACACTGTCACACAACCTGCTTTGGGTTTCCCAGGTAGTCTTTGGGTTGGTAGGTCAGGCAGGCTGCCATCCTGAAGCGTCAGTATTTGACGAGTTGGGAATGAAGACTCAACAATCAACAAATCAATCTGCGTGGTCAGGAAAGAACAAACGGTCGGACTTCTGTCGTCGCTGGTGGATTCACCACCACAAGAAAATAAGGCTCTAAATCTAAAAGGCCCTGAAAACATATTTTCCAATTCAGGTTTTACATTTGAGTGTTAATTGCTCATGTTGCCAGATCACTAAAAATCTAATCTGATCAAACACATCCACACGGTGCCAGTGAAGCAGAGTTTTAATGAAAAACACCTCCGGATATTTTTTTTCTGAAATTGAATTTTGATTGTTTAATTTCATCTTTGATATTATAGGATATGTAATCATTTGAAACCAAATTCAGTCGGGGCTTTAACCTGTTAAGAACTCGCCTCTACTTTGTGTCTCTGCTCGATAATTAACAGAGCAAACTACAAGGTCTATTTGAATAATCAAGGTATCATAATGAAGGGAACACTTGAAATATTTGTTCAGATGTGTAAGTATAAGTGTCACTGGGTCCGAGTAAATTAAGTTGGCACACAGCAGAAATGAAAGATTTAAAAAAAATGTAGAATTTAAAATGAATATTACTTAAGAATGATGCAGCTGCAGCTCCAAAACTCTAGTAAACTATAGTAAAACATCTGAACATTACTCAGGCAGAATCTCCAAATGTGCCATTTTTGCACATTTGACACACTTTGGCACATTTTGACACATCTATGCCATTTAAAATTGATCAGGTACCAAACTATATATTTCATTTATATGCTGTTACCATAGGTGCCCAAAAAATAGCCCAGTTGTGCTCTGCTTGGGCTTAACAGGTTAACTGCTTCCAAAATCACAAATGAGTGTATCTTAAAAGGTGTAGGGGGGAAAAAAGCAGATACACGAGAAGAAAACTTTTAATATCAGATATTCAAGTACTTTTCCAATACAATCTGCCACTCCTTATTTTGAATGTAGATTTCTTCGCCATGATAAAATTGTCGAGCACACCTTGGTGTTTGGATTGCCTTATTCTGTGATGTCCATTGAAAGCGGCATTCTTGGTGCACCTGCATTTTCTCAGCGTCATTACTGCGGTGCATCTTTCAATATTTACTGGGCCCGGCAAATATTATGACTGACATTCACACACCTCCTCAGAAAAAGATAAAATCCACAAACCAAACTTGATTTAATTTCTCAAAGGACTAAGCCTCGCCTGTTGATCCAAGCCTTTCTCTCTGCTTTGTCTTGTCGTACAACTCTTTTGTTTATCTTATCTTTTTGTTTGTTTGCCTGTGTCAGATGCGATTACAGGAAGCACTACAACGATTCAAATCAGGAGCTCAAGATAAATACACCCTATTTACAGTGTATTACACTCAGGAAAGGTTTGATGGAAGTGATTTTGTCCAAGATATGAATAATCAGTTTGCTTAACCGTAGAAGGTGTTTTCTTTCCCTAGAAATAGAAACCAAAAGTTTGCATTCCTGTCTCGCCTGACATCATATGATAGTCAGATGATTAAGAAATATATCCTGTCATATAACATAGATATAAATTATAAATGAAAGGGTGAGCGAATGAATAAATGTATGAATGAAGAAAAAAAAAGATCTCATAAGATCTCAGCATTTTCTACATGTGATACAAATGTAAATCCAACATTAGCATGCAAATGACATTTGATTACTTCATGGTGACATATTACATCTCCAATTCCTTAATATTCATGAATGCATTGGTTCTTCTTTTGGCTGTAGAAAATATTAGATTTAAGTAGGGGCTGAAAGAATCTTTCATTTTCAAAATAAATTGAACTTTCATGGTGCAGCAGCTCTTTTCAAACTAGAAGTGATGACTAACACCCTGTTGATGCCGGCCTCCCTCTGTGCCATAAAGAAACCCTGTTTTAACCTTTCCCCACTTCTAAACTTTTTTATCATTACTCAGTGTACTGTAAAGCTTCTAAAAATGTTACCCAATAGTCAGTACTGAATATGCGCTCGCAGCAAAGACATACATTTGAAGGCATCTTTCACTATACTGATGAATTGTTCCTTCACATATTCCTCATTTTTCTATTTTGACAACTGAATCTTTGAACATGTCACTTCAGAGAATTTGTCATAACATCCCATGGCAGCTAATTCCGTCACATAACCGCAGCCAAAAATCCCATTTTCTACTTCAGTTACTTCACACTCAGCAGATTGGCAAACGTTCTCAATTAAATCTGAAGCTTTTGCTTCGAGACATGGTGGGTTTTTGTTTCAAGGATGCCTTTTAATTGCTTAACTAGTTAGAAATTTCATTGACATTCCAAGGGTGATGACAGTTATTGAATCGACCGGCATTCTACCACCGAAAGATCAGACGGGTGAGGAATGTGTGACGCACGTATGAGAGTGACGGCGACAAAATAAGAGCATCGAGAGTCGACGCATGCCCTGTTTTTTATGCAATGTGTTCGGTACAGTCAGTCGGTGATAACAGTAAAATTCTATGTAATATTCTATTCAGCTGGTAAAATGAGGCCAAAAATAGGATGACCCATAAAGTGCTAGTCTGGGGTTTGATTTATGTGTTGTGGCCCTTGTTAAAGGCAGGTTAAGCAATTGTGCCACGCTGCACTACATCTGCCGCTTCATATTCTTTGTATAATGATCCAGTTCCCAATATTCCCAGGCAGGCAAAGGCCTCTCTAATGTTCCCTTTTAATATTAGAAGGCACAGAGAAAGAAACAGAGTCTGACTGACCTCATGCCTGGGGTACACTGCATTCAAGGGTCATGAATTTGCAATTTCATGGCTTCGTATTAACTGCACATGTAGAGAGCCACTTCATTGCAGCGCCCCGCTGCCTGAAGTTTTGATTAAAACATTTGTGGAGGACCTCACCAGTTTCCTATACAGCACGACTTAATTAGGATGACCAGATTGCTCTGATTCAACCCGGAAATTGCTCCGATTCAGTCTCGGCCCCGCCAACGTGTGCTTGTGTGTGTGTGTGTGTGTGTTATGATTATTTCATTTTCAGGCTTAGATTTGACCTGAAACAAACTCAGACGAGCTGCTACTGTTGTCTCAAATAACTTGTGAATAGCTGCTGGAGGGTTTTCCACTACATAATGATTTTCAAGATGGTCTCAATCAGCGGCATTGTTTCATCAATCCAAGGTATGGCAGTGTCCTGACATCAAATATATACTCACTGGAATTTTACAAAGAATATGTCAGTGACTAATGTTTGCGTGTAATGTTCAACTTACAAAGAGCAGTGAAAAAAGCCTTTCATTGTAATTTGGTCCACCTTTCAGCACCATGGACAGAGAGCGGCAGTCTTAATATTGCTAGTCATTTGTTCAAACTTCGCTTCAGAAAATAAAGATTGCATTCAAATACGTGATTATATCCAGTTTGAAACCAATGGGCGTTCAAAACACAGCGACACAAAAGGGAGATTTTGCAATAAATAGGCTAATTTATTCTAGTTTCAAAGAACTGGGGCCAAACCACACAGGCTAATTTCAGTCTTCAGTAACATGTTTGAATTCAGTGGATGCTGAGAAAAACACTGACAATCACGTACATCATTTATACGAGCTGTTGGCCGCTGATTGTATTGAAAGCAGCTGGGCAAAATGCTTCCATAACAGACGGCCAACAATCGTGGAAAAACAATATACTAATAATCACCAACTGACACTCATATTCACTGACGGGCATATTATGGACCTATCAGTGGTCCATTTTCTTCTCACAGACAAAGAGGCCTGAATGAGAGCATATTGTGCATTCAGTAGATTGTAAACGTACAAAAACCATACAGCTCAATACTTTCAATTTCAATAAATGCATAAATTCAAGTTGCCTCTGAAAAAGGGTCGGTCCTTTCTATGAGGCGCTGCCACCGCGCTGACACAGTTCACGGGTTCAACAGCACACAGTGAAACAATCACCGTCCAAAACAGACAATCTAACACACTAAATCACATATGATCACTTGGTTGCATCTACGAAAATGCCACTATGGTTTGGCAAAGCACAAATGTAAGTCAACAGATTACAGGAGGAAAACATTCCAATCTTCTTACCTGCTATTTGTTTAGTCCATAAGCGTCTGGACCTTAACTGGTCAAAGTCTGTCACCAGATCATCCCTGTTAAATGTCCAGATTTTACATACAGTAGATTCCACAGCCATAAGCATGAGGTCGGTCAACCTGTCATCACTCATTCCCAGATAGCAAAATCGATGTGGGACAGATCTGGCTCACACCGAATAAACCAGAACTAGTTCATTCCTATTCTGGTGGGCTGGATCTGGCACAGATTTGGGCCAGTTCTGGGTTATTCAGTTTGCTCTTGGCTGGCATGGCCTGCTTGTGGCTCAGATCTGGCAAACAGGAGTGGACCGGCCAAGTGTAATCATCCCATGCGGTATGTGGGCTGGATGAACGTCTCTGGTACAATTTTTTTATCTGGGCTGCTGCTCTGAGATGGTTTTGAAAGGCAATACAAGTGAAATCAGTTGTTTGGTTTTATTTCATAAACAATAACTGATTCCACGGCCTCACGCCAACTGACGCCTATAGTCCCAGTCAAAAGCACCAAGTGCCAAGTGGGCACCGCGTTTACTTCACTTTTCAGGAAAAAATGAGCCTTTGTTGGATAAAAGTTCTTTGCTCCCGTGTTAATACTCCTACATCACACAACAGCCATCCATCGCACCACCAGATATGTGGAGAGCAGGTAGAGTCAGAGTGCAGGAGAAACCTGATGCTTTACATCAAAGCATTCCCTCTCATTTCAGGACTGTCATCATCAATCATTTTTCAGACACGATAACTCCAAATTTGACCAAAATGTGATTTCAGAATAAAAGAACAATGCAACACATTAAAAGTGAATATTGAGCGCTATAAAGCATATCTCCTCCTGATGATAAGAAAGTCTATTGCAAAGGATTTTTCCTTTATATGCAGTTGTTCTTAATCAAGTAATTCAGCTTGAGACTGTTGGAACAGTTTAAGATTCACTTCAAATGATGATTAAAATAAAAAAAAAGCTTGTAAAAGTTCATCTTTGTGAGATCTGCATCACATACTGGAGATTGCTCCGATAAATGAAGGCCAGAATCATAAACAGGATATTGAGTGAACTTCAGAACAGGGGAAAGCAGGTAAAATAATACATTTCATGCAGTGAGTGAGCGTCTCAATATTGCGGCATTTTTTACTTTTTTACTAAGACAAAAGTGGGAAAAAAAGAGCAAGTAGCAGCACTTTCTGATGTGGCAGAATTTGGTATGGTGCGTGGTCTGTGATTTTTTAATCCAGCTGAGATGAAGAAACATGCCTGCTACTGACAAACTAATCCACGTTTCTGGCTGCAGCTTTTAAATGAGCTGTTTTACATGTAAAAACCACAGAAATTGCTGGATTTAGTAAACGCTCAGATTCCTGGTCATCTAGATGGGATTGCGGGGATTTTTGTTCAAACCCAAACTGAAGCTTAGGGAGTCAGCAGTGATGTGAGCTAATAAATGCAAATGCAAACGGTCCGCCGTAGCACCACGACTGGCACTGGAACGTCTCACTGGGAAAACTCAAGCTCGGTTCATCGTTTTCTTGACGGCTGTGCACATGCAAACTGCTTACATTTTTATAATGTCTATGTCAGTGAAAAAGAGATGTTTGTTAATAATGAGACGGTTTATTTGCTTTTCAACTCGGTGCTGAGGAGGCACAACATTGTCCAAAGTCACTCGGCCACGAAACTGATGCACGAGCATCCGCATCTCTTCTGTCAAGAAGACAAAATGACACCATACTGATTATGATAATTAAAAATGGCAAATTAAGAGTCTTTAGAAGAGTCAGTTAACAAAGACTGACAGACCGACCCATCACACTATCGCCAGTGGCTGCTCCAATGTAATATGCATGATCAACTGCTATTGACTGCTAAGTAATTTGGCCTGTCACATTTCTACTTAAAACAAAGATGGATTCACAAACTGTTTACTTCAAGAGCAAATCTCTTGCTGTAAAGAGCCCGATTCATTAGAGCCGCAAATGGTTGAGATCAGCTCTGCAAGCTCTTACTCCTTTCAGGCTTACAGTAATGTCATGGCGACGTCACGTATATAGCTATTGTCTGGGCATTAATAATGCTGCTCTTCAAAGAGCATCAAAAAGTCAAGGGCAAAGTTGGCGAAGAGATGACAGAGATTCATAATTCCTTGTGTGAATAAGGTAAATTCAGAACAGTGCTATAACTGCTCTACATGTGTTCAAACATCCAAGCATGATGCACCTGTGGCCACAACCCAAGTCAGTGATGTCACGGAAGTTGGTCTGCCAAATAAGCTGTAATGTGTGGCAAATACATCATAATTTAGTATCAACTATCAGTGAATAAACATACAAAATATATATTTTTTTTAACTATAAATTAAATCTGTTGTTTAATTGCAAAATATTTGCATTTCAGGAATATGTTTTTTTCACAGACTGGATTAAATGGATAAGTGCAGATTGGTAAAATACTTGTTATCCTGCTGCCAGATCTGGTATATATATATATATATATATATATATATATATATATATATATACACACAATACTACCCATTTCACACTGGAAAAATAACTCAGTAACAGCCACTAACATCTGTGTTTTGTCTTTTATGTGAATGAGTAATCACTCCCGCATCTAATGACTCTTCCTCAGTCACGGGTGTTTACTAGTTTCAGCTCCGATTGGCTGCGATGAAAACACAACACCAGGTGGACAAGATCATTTCCACCACTTGTCAGGTGCGATGCTGTGACGTGTGTTGAAGTTAAGGACGCTGGCATGTCAACACTTTTTCTGTTCAAGCAGCACGTAAACATAACAACATAAACAGCTAACAGTGACTAACAGCCTCCTCAGCTGCCTGCAGAGATGAGAAAGAAGTGAGATGTCTCACTCCTTAGCTACTTCCATCATCAGCTCCGGGAAAAAAAAATAGTTGTAGAATGTTATTAAGACCTAAGTTTTAATGTCTTTTGGATGTAGTCTAACGAGGTATATGATCTGCTGCGTTCTACTGTTTCCTGTTTTTCCAGGACACCCAATTTAGAAAACAACAAAAAAAACAACAACAACAACAAAAAAAAAAAAAAAGAAAGAAAGGCAAATTCGTGTCCTTGCGAAGGTAAAGGGGTCTATCTCCTAGCTATAGTAGGTTTACCTGCGGTTAAAAAAAACCTAAATGGACGCTAATTTTGGTGGTGTAGTGCTATATTTTGAGTTTGGGTTAATACATGTTTGGGTAAAATCACAGCTAAAAGTTAACGTAAGCTAAAAGTATAACTGAATTTTATGGCTGAATATTAATTGGTGACAAATTAAACTTCAAAATTGGAGCAGGGTTTAAGGTTGAATTCAGGCTTTGGTGAGTGTACTACCCCATCCACAAATAAGACATCTGCTGTATGCAAGAAAACTAAACTGCTTTGGTGTTTACTTTCAAGGTTAGTGGAGATATTTGTTCGCTTAGGTCGCGGTGTCACAGCTCTCCTCATTTATAGCAGCCATGGAGACTTGTTTAGCCGAGATGGCCTGTATCACATGTAAAAGAGACATCAATACGTACTCTCTGTGGCCTTGTAAAATCTGAACCCAACGTGAGTGTGTTGATTTAAAATTGAAGCTCACTCTTCACTGAAGTAGGGCTACTGACCTCAACACAATTGTTTTGGAAGTAAAATGCATCGTTTTAAGTGAGTTAACAAATCTGGCTGTGTTTGCCTTCATATCAGCACAGCAGAAACACAACGCAGCGACAACCTCTTGTGTCCTGAAAGAAACAGCCCAGCTATAATTGTAAGTCAGGTTGGGAGCCTGTTTCTATTCCACAGTCATTCAGTCACAATAGGATAGAACAACTGAGAATAAGCTCCCGGGCAAAGTCACAGCCAGCAGCAAGAGCCGGCCGAAAGAGTCTTCATTATATGGAACAAGGAATCATTTATGGAGCACTGTTACTCTGTTCAGGGGCAATCTGACAAACATATTGACTTTGGCACACATGAGGTTGCAGATATCTCTGCACCTACTTTCCATTATGGCATAATTTGATTTAGGTGGAGCCTCAGCTCTGTAGCAAGCTCTCGTTGGCACCTGATAAAAATGTTGGATATGTGTTTCAAGAGGATATTTGCTTTCCGTGTTAAGAAAGAAAATGATCATCAATAAAGTGCAATGTGCATCACCCATCCCCCGGAAATGTCAAGTATGATATACATTAAGTTTCCAGCATTTCACCACCGCTCACATAACGAAACGAACAGAGAATCCTCAAGCATGCATTATTCAAGAAAAATGCCTCAACTGTTTTTGTGTCGTCTCTGACATTCAGGCTGCTTCTGCGAGAATTTGCTCATTGGTTTGTCTGTTCGGGTTGAAAGACAGCTTTTCCGACATGCAGCAGCCCACATTGAGATTTTGTAGCAGTTTTCTGCTTCTCAAATCTGCTTTTGGCCCATGGCCACTTCAACAATGTACTCAGATCGAATTATCCAAGATCAGAACAGAGATTGAGGCTACCTCAAGATGTTAAATCTCTACTAATTCCTTCGCCAAAACAGCCCACATCCCATCAGTCTGTAAGTCCACGATGGCAACAATGTTCAGAATACCCCGCAAACACATCAGAACATAATATAGAAATAGTTCAATACATAGCTCCTCGCAAGCCAGCTCCAAGCATTCCTACTATTAAAAGATTGCATCATTTAGTGAAGGAGTCTAACTCCATCAGAAGAAGTTAAACTCCAGGCCAGAAGCAATTACTCAGGGTTAGCATGAAGTGTCCATCTGCTTATGTGGTTACAGGGAATCACCAGAAAAGAGTCAGTCCGGTCATTCAGTTCAGCAAAGCCTATATGAGTGAAAAGTACGCACTCTGAGAATAGTAAGCGAGGTCAATGTCTCTCTTTAACTTCTGTGGCGCTGACATGTGTGAATAAAAAATGTGATCCATGAAAAAATGTGTGGATCCCATTTCTCAGCATGTTTTACCTCTGGGTCTGAGCATTGGCTTCGGATGTAATATTGAAGTTGCACAGATTGGCATTCAGAGAAGCCAATGCTGCGCATCACGATTATTTTTTTCTTTATAAGCGGACTTGACTATTTGCAAGGAACTCGTCTCACTCAGAATGCTGCTGCCAGGGTTTTAACAGGAACAAAAAGATCTCGCTGCAACTTCAATTAGTCTCAGCATAGATTTTTAAGATCCTGGTACTTCGGTTAATCTATGCATGCTCTTGGCCCTGACTATATCACTGATGTGTTGCTAAGATAGAGTCTCTTATAGTGTTTTCTTATGAAGCTGCATTCTCTAATTGACAACCTAAATCTGGCATACTGTCCATCTGGATCTAAGGGCAGATATGCTTTAACATTAACAAAGGTTTTGAATGTTTTACTTTTCTGTCTGGTCTATTACTGTTACCCAGCATGCAGTAATTAGGTTTATTTTTAATGGTGTTACAGAATACTGCTTGAAAGAATCTACATAGTGGCACTACAAAACATTTCCCTCTCTCTTTTTCTCTTTTTGTGCATTAAACCCTTTTTAAGAACAGGTTCGCTTCTTTTCACTGGTTGGATATCTAATTTTGGAGCAAGATTTTAGATCTTTATGCTCCCACACAGGCAACACCTGCCCACTACAGTCCATGCCAGTGCCACATGTCATGCCACCAGGACTTGAAATTAACATTTGCCAACCTGCCAAATATGGGCTTGCAATTGGCAGGAGCTGTGTCAATTCTACCGGCCACTTTGGCAGGTGAGCTTTTTTGATCTTGTTTCTGTATGAAAAGCTTCTCCAACACCGAGGCTGACTCCTATGTCTTCTTGCTTGCCTCCCTTTTTATAAAATAATATATTACAGAATATATATTCTTTAATTGCCTATTGATTTGCTTCCATTACAGTCACAGTTCACGGTGTGCCGTGACAGCGACTGTGAAGTCGAGGGAGGTGCATTGGATCAGCTTTCTTTCAGCTGAAGCCCACACTGCAGCAGTGTAGTAAATGTGGGAAAAGAGATGGATTGTGCGACTACATTTTCATAAACAATCTTTCCTCTTTCCAGGAAAGCTGCTAGTGTATAAGCTATACTGCTCCTGTGAAGCAGACAACTATATGGAAAACATTATATAACAAACTCAAACTCACGTACGCACAGTCTGTTTTGTGATATAAGGTAGTTCTGGTGTTCAGGTGAAATAAGCATTAAAAACTGTATAACATGTGATTTAATAGTGGAATTTCAATCAATAGACAAATATAACACTCAGGAATATGTTATCCTTTCCTTTACAAACTCCTCTAGTGAACGACTCTCCGTCTGATGAATCCAAAATGTTTGTCAAGTAGAGCTCCCAGTGGTACAATTACTGCCACTAAAATAAGAAGAAGTAGAAGAAAGAGCGTGGAGTTAACTACAGCGTGCCAATTAGTGTTTAATTCCTAAAAGCAGAATCATCAAACCTGCATTTGGCTCTTCTGAAGCTGTCACATTTCACAAGCTTTCACTTTCAATTCTATATTTATCAACGTGAGTTCTGTTTTCTGCCCTTTGAAATACCTGAATATGTAAGTTTCTCCACCTTAATTAAATTATTTTTAGAATGCGTTTTTAAATTAGCAATTAAGTGGAGAACACCTTTCTCTCAAGGATGAAACAGTGTCTATTTGAGACAGACCTGCTCATGTACCTATTTGGGTTCTAGGTTCGAAAGCACTCATCAATCAAGTCCAGGTTTCTAATACACTACTCTTGAGACTGAAGATCCAAAGGCGTCCTTGCTACATATATTCCTTATTCATTACAAATCTCTCAATCCCAGCAGGACTATCTCAGATCAGACATTCACACAATTAATGCGAGCTACCCTAGTTACTCTACTCTACTCTAAATTGATGGTTTTAGACAGGACAGAGTAAGGGTCCCAATATAATATGAATTTCCCATTTCAATTTTCCCTTCAGCTGTCCCTCCTCTGATTCCCATTCAAGTTTAAAAAATGGGCACACTGAGAAGAAATCCATTCGATCCATGCCCACAGGCTGCTTTCAGGGGCTCCTAAACCTGTATTTCTCCTTTCCCCATAAATTTATCGCCTGTCTCACAGTCCTTTGTGCAGCAGCAAAGATGAGTGTCAAATCTCAAAGAGCTAAGACCACAGTGAAAGGTACTAAGCACCACTTTTGGAAATATCAGCCACTTTCCGCCCTCCCAGTGTCACACTGAAAAAATACACCAAACTAAAAGACATCCACAAAAACCTCTTCTGTATGGCAGGTGCTTATACCCAACATGGAAATAAATAAATATAAGTTTATTAAAGGTGCTCTGTGGAACTTCAGTGTTGCTGGTTGTTAGTTTGTGTGAGGGGAGTCCATTTCCAAACGTTAGCTGCTGCCGCTCTCTGTTAGCAGATAAGGGAGAGGCAATGGAGAACGTGCAGCAGGTCACATCTTTCAATCAGTTGTGGAAAACCTCACCTGAGTCCTTCACAAAAAAAATCCACTGTCCAGCAGCATTGAACAACTTGAACAAATAATCCACAGGCTTGTATAGGCGACTGAGAGAGATGGGGCCCTTATTTTAATCTTGTTTTATTACAACAAGATTTTGACTACTTTGCCTAATTTTTATTTTTTAGTCCAAACATATTTATTCTGTACTTTAGCTTTAAGGTATATCATTTCTTTGTTGTTTTACTGTTTTGTTCTGCATCTTGACAATATTGTAAATGGCCAAAAATACTTTTTCAAGGTTAAAGAAAACAAACAAACAAAACAATTCCTCATCAACAGACATATTGTCTTTCAAGGCTTTCAACCAAGCACAGAAACCTAAGAAGACTAAATTCCTGAGCCAGATTTCGGTCAACTTTTACAGAGGAGCCATGGAGAGCATCCTGACTGGAAACATCACAAACTGGCATGGTGCGAAGGACAGGAAGGCTTTAGAGCAGGTGATTCAAATTGCCCAGAAGATCACTGGCATCCATCTACCGAGCATCAGTCTGCAACACCCACCCCAGACACCAGACTACCCCATACTGTGAGACTGCTCACTTATCATCGACACTTCTAAAATAGATGTAGCACAAATGACTCAAACATAGTTTCATTGTTTTTTGTTAAACCGTTGTGTTGAAAAAATGACAATACATTTACCTTGTTCCTTGAATTACTTTGGCAACCCTGTGTGAGAAATCATTATTATCTTCTCTTGTCAATATGTTTTTGTAAAAGCCTAAAGGATCCCTTCTGGTGAGCTGTGCATAAACACACTTTTAAGGGAGTTGGCATAATGAAATGTTTTGATAGAGAGCACACAGGGGACAGACGGGCGGGTGCAAATACTTAAAGAAAACATCGTCACAAAATAAATGTTATGAGAGGAAAGCAAAAAAAGGCTAGAAATGACAGACAGGTGATCTCACATCACATCTGAGTTTCTCCTGTATAAAAAAAAGTCTTACCGTCGCATCGGGCCAAGCTAAAAATAAATCAAATCATACACTTACTCCACAGGGACAGAGCGATATTAAAGACTAGGGAGCTATTCTCGCTGCTTTCATCCCGTCTGGCTCTTTTTTGTTGACCTTTTTCAAGTTACAGATGCCCTTGGTTTACTCCCTGGAGAACAAAATCAAATTTAAAATACAACACGTAACCTCCTTAAGTGAATGAATCGATTCATTTACAAAGCAAAAGATAACGCTGTCTGATAAGTTTTGCCAAACTTGCTCAAAAAAACCTGCGAAGACAGAAACTATTTTTAGCGAGATCACTTGGTAGGAAAGGAGACTTATGAAGCAAGGTGATATTGAGGTAAAAGGTAGAGAGACAAAGAGGTTTTCTCATCCTTTGGTACAATCAGCCGCGTGTCTCTGGGGAGGCGAAGCTGTTTCTCCTCTGTCGCCTCCTCAGTCAACCACGCTCAAAAGGAGGGACCTTGGTGGGGAGCAGAGCGCAGCAAGTGATGAAGACATCCTTAGTGAGGGGGGGTGAGGGGAATGAGGGAGACTGCGCCACGAGGAATGAAGCCTTCACTTCACAGCATCCAAGAGAACCACAAGGAGACATCAGGGGAGGCACTGTGTTCAATATCAGACATGCACGTCTCAGGATGAAGGAAGGAACGCTACCCAAGAAAACAAGAAAGGGCTGCATTGTGAAAGACATCACAAGGTTATTCAAAAGTGATGCTTTAAAGACTCTTGGAACTGTTTTGAAGATGTATACTTCTGTGTTTAAGTGTGGCGCTTTGAAAAAAAAGAAAAAAAGATTGCTGATTTGCTGAAAGTTTGTTCTTGTCAAAAACAGTGTCTGCATGTCACTGACAATCCGACAACTTTGTGTTTATGGATATAACAACCTTGACTTGACCATTGTTTGATGTGACTCATTGACTTCGACAGTAAAGAAGAGAAATATTGCACGGCACAGACTGATCCTTGCATGGTGTCCTCCCCTGTTGCGGCTCTGCTAGGACTGGGGATTATGTATCTGGGGAGGGGCATTCCTAAATGATTTATGTGTGACAGGCAGGAGATGCTGTGTTTTACGGGGTATAATAAACATCTCTCGATGTCACACTGAGCAAAATGGTATTTGTGCATTTCAGCAGCCAAGCACAGCCCTAATTTGTGCTCTATAACAATGGTGCCATATGGTGGTGGAAGCAGCAGGGTCTGCTCAGGACATGCCTACATTTAAAATGAGAAGCCAAACTTTTAATGTGCCTGCAGGGTCTGTTGCCATTAAGTGGGAGTAGTGAGGAGAGGAAAAATGCATAATACAGTATACTTAGCATAGAGCTCTACTTGTCTGTAAGCTGCACAAAAATGGAAGCCCACTATTAGAGTTTAAATGCAGAAAACGAAAACTAAAAAAGAAATGATCCATCTTCATTAAAGCAGAAAGATAACGTGCCCCATATGCTTGAATTGTCTGAAATGTGGCACTGACCTGCGCAAGTTCACACCAAAGCTAGCAGTAATGCATTTCATCCTTTCTCATGATATATACACACGACAGCATCTTCAAAAGAGCTTTCATGATACTGTGTCACAGCCTGTGATTAGAGTTTTTGGGCACGCTGTGCACAGTGCAATATATGGGGACTCTTCATGGCCACTTTACTGCTACATGTATACGGTGCCATGCAGGCAAAAGCAAATCAGTCAGTATGTACAGAAATAGCCTGCTCCTGCAAAAATGTACTAAGGTGTTATGATGGAAATGGATGATATCTTCAGGTTCAGGTATAAGGAATGTACCATAGTACTGTTCGTGGAAAAAATTGTACATAATGTCTCTGTCCACAGTGAAAATAGGCCTATTTGTATTGGTACTGGCCAATGTACCCAACTGGGACTCCCCGAAAACTTACTTTGCCAGGGGACGGCACTTTGGGTCCTGCGTCACACGTATTGTGTATATTTACTAAGTCTAAAAGTAAAAACACCACAGACAGGTCGGACACTCTGGTCACCCACATGACAGTCACACGTAGGATCCATTCAACCACATCCAACTGTGACTGCTGTGTTGTGTCCATCTGTATATGACCTGACTTCCTGAAGGCCTTCTGGCAGAAAACTTCTCATAAAACCACCCAAACAGCCTTTCAAGGCAAATGATCACTTTCCATGCACGAAGATGTGAGGTCAAATACATAATTATT
Source organism: Pagrus pagrus (assembly GCF_965226575.1). Classification (NCBI taxonomy): domain Eukaryota; kingdom Metazoa; phylum Chordata; class Actinopteri; order Spariformes; family Sparidae; genus Pagrus; species Pagrus pagrus. The sequence continues at coordinate 7,316,258 of NC_140187.1, read as the reverse complement.
AAAAAATAAGGTACACTAAGAGCCCAGGCTGAGACGGTCACGTGGCTCGCCAAGCTTTGCACTGCTACGTTCTGCAAAACCACACCAATCCAGTGAAATACCAAGTTTTAAGTGAGACCTGTACCTAACTGTGCCATTGTACTGCAGTGTTACAGTTGCCTAATTAAATTATACAAACACAAGGCATAAAGTAGGTTATTGCATATAATTTAAAAAATGGTCTGGTGCCACATGCAATATAGAACAGTTTACTCTTGTATGAAAATATGAATTATAGCTGACTTGAATTGAGGCATGGTGGCATTTCTTAGGTTGTTTATAAATCAATTAATAGATTTATTTTTGTTTTGTTTTGCTTTTGCTGTTCTTCTGTAACAGATGGAAATTTAAATGTAGCACCAACAAGAGATAAAAAATACTGAGGCAGTAGAATTACTTTTCAAAAAAATGATTTCTGCAGTAAGGGGAATAAAAGTAATTTGTTACTTGCACCTGAAACTGTGAATATCACGTAGAAATTATTGAAAAGTCAAAAAGTAAAAGTAATATCATGGCTTTGGGAGACATATCCCTATTTTTCTTCCTTAAAATAGTTTCTCTTATGTTTATTGATGAGCATGCACGCGCTTTGTGTTTTCAGTCAACAGTCCAGATGAGGAAGCAACCGTTTCCGAGCAGAAAGGAACATTGCGCTCTTCAAGTCTGTCTCAATAATGGTGTCAGTTCTGTTGTTTGCTCTTGTCCTCTGGGAAGTTCTGCAGTCAGCATTTTTTCTGGGACCAGCAGCCATGCATCAAAGTCTGGTAGGACTTTTGTGGATGCTACTTTACATAATACTTTAATTTATCATGTATAATAATTCACTGAGGTATTACCAAGGCACTTTTTCGTGAGGGTGCATACAGAGAAATCAGTTTGTCGCTGATAAACACTATCCAAGGCCAAAACTGTGCCTCCTGGAGCCTTTCAGTGGACAGAATATAAGCAGATGATATGATGCAACCGTCAGATGGTTGTTTTTTGTTTGCTGTGTGAAAACACCGGGTATGAAAACAGGCTTACTCATGAGGCTACAGCCTTGGCGAGCATCGGCTGCCCCGCTGATGAGTGCCTGGTGAATGTCAACTGAATGAGGCACTGAATGGGCTAGAGAGTAAAAACTGTCATGTTTTTTAATGCGGCCTCAAATGAGATACAGTATGGCAGCAAACATGATTGCAAGTTTATCCCATAACCCAGTTGAAGCTAATTGTAGCAAGATGGCAGCAATGGATGTCAGCGTTTGTCCGATGAAGATTTAAAATTCTGCTTCTGACTTAATGAAACAGCCCAGGCTTGTGGGTTTTGGGGAAAAGAGTAACATCAAGTAAAATGGAAAACAGACATTTTTTCTGGCAAAACTCTGACAGAAGACAAAATATCAGACAGAAATTCTTTAGCATAGACTAAGCGATGCACAGACTACCAGTTCAATGTTGGGTAGAGAAATCCTTGAGGAAGCCCATGGGTTGTTTATTTTTGCCTCAGTTATCACCCCAGGGTTTAGCTCAAAGACAGACATTTAATAATTCATCTGCTCTTTGAATTCATTTCATTCTTTTTTTTTTTTTCCCTTCAATGGGCTCCGAGCCAGCATTCTTTATGGTGCTGTAAACCGCTCCTAGTCACAACTGAATGGTGGTACAGAGGAGTGGGAAGGGGTCACACAATTTATTAAAGACCGGGTAGAATTCTCTCAGAGGAAGGTCTGTTCTGTTAATTACGAACAAGATAGAAAAATTTAAAAAAAGCCTTGTTCCTTGCGGAGAGCAGTTCATTCACTATTTGTCACAAAATGAAACAGAGAAGTGTTGTTGCCCTTCCGCATGAAATATTTTTGCCCGCAATCAGTTGAACAGGTTGCGATGCTGATGGCACACTGTGGGACATTAAGTGTGATAAGCACGAAGGTGACAGAAGATAAATGAGGGTGTAATGGAGAATCATATCAAGGACTCTTGAACAATCCCCCTATGGTGACCCGAGACGTGCTACAAGACGACATGGCAAACACTTCAGACTACAACCGACGAGTCTGACAAAATTGGCATCCGCTCTGAGAGCTGAGAGCGGGGAAACAGGCGACTGTGTTTGAGTCATGCTATGTGTCGATCCCGGCCAAGATGTTCTCTTCACTTCCCAAAAACAAGTACAGGACAGAAAGGGAACAGCCGCTCCCCAGCAATCCATCAAACCCCGCCGCACAAACAAGGCCTCTCCACACACAGACACACAGGCGCGCAGTCACACACAGTCCCTAAACTCTTCCTACTAGTACACCGAACTGCTGTGTCTGCAGGCGTTGCTGTCTTTGGGCTTGGCTTGTACGCCATTAATCCCACCCATTTATAAACGAGCGCCTAAATATACACAGCGCTTAATTAAAGTTGGGCATCCATTATTGAAGCGAATCCCAGTTTTATGGGATGAGAAGGTAATTAGTCCCTCTACACCTTAGCGCTCATCTCTGTTTCTAGGGGTTATAAATACCAACCCCGGCGCCTCGTGAAGGGTATCCTTTAAATTACACCCGCACGCTTTACAAAAGGTTAGAAGGAAGGATTTCTGGAATTACGTGACGTGATGTTTAAACACAAAGGGCTATTAAGGCGTTCTTCAGGAGTCGCAACCCAACGGTCATCTGATACAGACAACAACACGACAACCTTAGTCGCCTCGGACGCTATGCACAGATCAACCGGGAGCTGGCTTCCCAAGGTCAGCCTCCAGTCTGCGGAGACAAATAACCTTTCCTTGTAATCTTTGGAATGTCGCATAGGAATGACTTTGGGTAATAACAAATAATGACCCTATCTCTACCATTGGGAGGAGAGGTATTGATTTCTTTCACCCAGCAAAGCCGGAAATTATGACCTTAGCTTTACAGGGATGGATATGTCACTGTTTGCAGAATGAAATATCTATTTTATGTGACTGGTGATGGGACAGAAGTCTATCCCCTAATGGCTGAAGTACACAGGGCTTGGACGAGACACGTCACGTAGGCGGGGCGGAGCAGTTTTTTTGTTACCTGCTACACTGAGTCACGTTGCTTCACTCTGTGCATATTAAGTTTCGCCAAGTGATACTGCAGTTGGTTATGCAGGGTTTGGAGTTACCTCTGGTAGTATGAGGTATTTATTCTAATGAGGGATGCACGATAATATCTGCATGTCATCGGGATCAGCTGATTAAGATGTTAAAATTAATATCCCATTGGCCTGATATGAACATTTCTGCCATTATGGCTAATAAATTCAAACAGCAGCAAAAAAAGCAGCTTTGTAGGTATTTTTAATGGTATTTTTGAGTTTGTAACTTCCTGGAAACTCATTAAAAATGTTGATGACTCATCCCGCACTCGGGGCTGTTGATTACTTATTTGTTTATTTTATGACGCTGCCATGGACGTATAAAAAGAAGAACACTGCCAGAGGTGTGTTGCTCGGGACCGGACGTCACCGATTACTGTACAAAAACACAACTTCATAACTTCATTCTCCGATTTGGGTGAAACTGGGTCAAGTTTAAGGGAGAAAATATTTTCTGGTTTTCCCTCTGCTGCCCTAAAGCAACTGTACAGATAGCTTTACTTGCTGCTAAAGTAACTGCTAACGAATTACCAGCAGCTTCTCGATGAACGCAACCTCTGTGCACGCCGACGCGGGGGCCAGTGACAGTACAGAGGTGACTTATCGAGTTTTTTGGAAGACATATACCAGTAGCTGCTGCTAAATGTAGCTGCCTTTAGCTTGGTAAGCAGTCCTTGCTGAATCAGTCCCGGTCAGATGCTAGGATCCAAACTTGGCAAGAAAGCCAACTTGGTACCGTATTCTCTATGTCAAACTGGCCTCTGTCTTCTCAGAGGTTGAGTAGTTCTGTCCTGCTCCGGCTGTGTTGGGAGCTGCCAGTCCGGATGAGTCACATTCAGCTGGTGGCTTCAGTTCATTATGATGTCAGCACATGATGCGGCACATATGTCGCACTGCATCCATCCCTTATGTTTTTCGGTCTAAGTATTGAATCACAATTTACAGAATCTATTGTAACTTAATAAAAACTGTCAGCTGGCCGAACATGTATCTTACACTTACATCTTACACAAAACTACCACACAAATTAAAGGCTCAATTTAAGGTGCAATTAAAGAACAAAAAAGTTCCCAGTGATTTTCATTTCAGCTCTTAATTGTTTTCATAATTTGCGTGGGTGAAGTCACTCAGCCTCTTTCAGAATGACTGGCAACGGCATGAAATTGCTTTGATTACTGCAAAACTTTAGTCAAATTTGAAGACTATCAGCGAGTTAAAGAACCTTGCAGTCAAAACAAAGTTCAGCAGTTAATGTGGGGACACAAATCAGATTCTGCTATTATTATTGGCAAAGCTTTTTCTAAACTCGAGGCCCTTCTGAATACTGAAAAAAATATTTCAGATATTCTAATTCATCATTTTTTCAGAGGCAAAGAAAAGGAGGTTATATTATTGAAAAAATCCATGCAACTTGAGGCCAAATAACCTTTCGCAGTCCTCTACTATGCACCAGTTTTGCTCTGAGCAGACTGATTCTGTTTGAAATCTTGCATGTAAAAATACATTTGGATGAGCTTGACCATGACGTTGCATGTGTAGTGTCTCTGTGTAACACTGGCCTAAGGGTAGTGAATAGAACAAACCTGGCTTTCACAATTTTTGAGACACATTGTCAAGTTGAAACAATGTGAAAGCACATCTCGTGGGCGAAATATTCGAGTCTCTTGAATCCTACTTTGTTGGCAGACCCATAGCCAACAGCGGTGGTTAATGATCGCTGTGAATATGATGTACTAAGTATTTCCTAATGAACCACTGCCCACACTTTTATGATTTCTTATGCATTTTTTTTGAACACATGATAATCGTATTAAAATGTCTTGTCTCGACATCAAAGAGCAGAATGTTTTGTTCTTTGATGTCATCCAGCCGAGCACTCTTCAATTAAAACCAGAACACAGAGGAAACGGGTCAACAGGCCAAGTTCTGTTACATTGTCAATTCTTTCTCCGCGGTGTATTTACATCTTGTTGAATGTATCCTCTGCAGACTGAGGCTGAAGATGATCCGACAGTAAATTCAATATCCTAATAATGCTCCTGTCGATCATCCCTTTTTCAGCAATTTCTCACACTGAACTTCTCATCCGTAACCTTTCAGTTCAGATGTTGATTTTGAACTTTGATAACAACAGAGTGCCTCATCATAAATTACCATGCAGTAATGCCTCAATAATTACTTTTACAGGCACAGAGCACCATAGCAGCTCACTCAGGTTAAGGGAAACAATTTAGCCAACACAGTACATAATATAGTGCCCTAGTTATGGGTGCATCTTGGTACTGCATGTTCCTCATTATCAAGATAAAAGCTTGGCTGCACAATCGTCCAGGGGATATGGTATATAGTGTACATAAAAAACTAAAACAAACAAAAGAGAACACTCCTTCGCATTTTAATTTAAATGTTAATAATATTGTACGTGAGGCTTTGCTTGCATAGCTCCAGAAATCAGTAATATATAATAATTCATTACATTCATCATTGGGTATAGATTAAGTTAAATTGTTCATCACTGAATGACTGTGACAGACATTTGGGTGAAAGAGCCTTCAGGCCTCTGGGCTCAATAAAGTCTACATATGCCTCCGCAGTGCAAGAAGAAAAGCTAAGACTTTTCAAACTTTCCAGAGAGTGAAGGACAGTAGCAGAGGTACCAAGAGTTCAGGGTTTAGCCTTTTAAAAACCGGATGATTGAATTTCTTGGCAGGGGATTCATTAAAATGATAATTCTTATTTATGAAGCCCTTTAAAAAATTAAAATACTCTCCGTGTACTGCTTCCTATTAATTAACTTTTTTTTCCTCTCATTTTCTTTCTCTCTCCTCTTTACTTTTTTCTTTACTTCCCACTGAACTTGACACACTAATAGGTTATGAATAATTCTGTTTCAGTTTAGACGGCAATTAGCCACAATGCCAGGGGCCATTCGTCTTCCTCTCTTGTGGAGTGGTGATTTAAGACCCAGCTGAGTTAGGGGCGCTCCAACTATCCCACGACTGCATCATTCACTTTTTCCCACCCAGAGCTCAAACAAGAAAGAGTTAACTGAGTAAAATCCCCTCCCATTGATAAAGTCCTCTCACTGACGTTAGTTTGGGGGAGCACTAAAAACAGAGGCATGGGATTGCAAAAAGAACAGAACAGAGGGTCAAGGGCTTAGGTAACAGGAAAGTTGAAAGAAAAAAGAAAGAAAGAAAGAAACAAAGGCAGTTCTTGGGGGCACAAAATGTGATAATGTAGTAATATTGCCAAATGGTGTCTCTCTCTGGTGTTCCACTGAAAAATTTCACCATTGCTAATTAGCCATAGGACCACATGGAGAGCAGCATGTCTTTGCTGCTGAAATTGATACATCAGAGGGGAGTGAAGCAGCTGTCGTTAGGGCGACTTAAATACAATAATTACAGCACAGACTGAGGAATATGCTACAGGCGCATATTCTCCTCTAGTGACTGAAATAGATATCATGCTAACCGAATAATGGTAATAGTGGCTGTATGACAGAGGCGATAATGTGTGGAAGAAATCAGAGAATCCGAAGATGCCTCAGCGTTAAATCCACACGATAGACGGATCGGCAGAGATGAGTGTTTGTCTGTGGACAACATGGATGTAGTCTCTGTGAAGAGCCATTGTGAAGCTCAGTGTGGGAACTCTGGCCACCGCCATTTTTGTCAGTGCCTGACTCCAATTAACTCCTAATCCAAAAATAAGCAAAGAGGTGGAACGTGGGTGGACTGAATGAAGCCCAGTTGCTGACAACTGACTAGACAGCTAACAGCTAGCTGCCACGCACTTAATGATTCATGACTTTGAGCCTCGGAGGAGACATACTATGCTCTTTTTCAGGTTCATGATTTTATTTTGGACTTTTTCTGCTTTAATGCTCAAAATAATGCATCAGTTTTTGCGTACTGTCCAGTACTGCGGCGCTGTATTCCCTCTCTTGTACGTCTCAGATGCTCTGCTAACCCCTCCTGAATACCCAGACTGCTCTGATTGGTCAGCTCACACGGCTGACCCAGCACCACTCACCATGTCTCTGGTCGGCTCTGTCGTATCTTCAGCTTCCAGTTAGCTTCACTTCTGCTCTGAATATGTGCATAAATTATGCAAATGTGTGACATGGTGCATTTTGTTATGTCAAGAAGTCACAGACTTAAGGGGGGGGGGGCTACTTGGAGGCATTTTAGGCACTTAGGAGCAGGGTTAGGCTATCTGTGGGAGAGAGGAGCTCCCATTGGCGCAGACTTTGGGCTTTTTAACTTTCAAGACCTTTTACACGCACGAGAACCTATATATAACACAATTAAGGAAATATTACAAAAAAGCACAATATGTCTCGTTTAATATAATTTAAACAAGTAAGGTATATAAAGAATGAGCAGTGATATTAGCTAACCAGGCTGGTGACATGGTTATTTCTCCAGCTTTGTTCTTTTAAAATGTTGGCTTCATTTTTCAGCCCCCAAGGTTGCCACTTGGTTTTGTCTAAAAATGTCAATCCTGAAAAAGTAGAGAGCACAAAGAAACTTCCTTACCTCCCCTACTGCTCACCACTTCTCACCACTTTCAACACTGCAAAAGTGACATCTTATCAACTTGAAGTTTTCAGTCGGATCGATTCCTCGACCCTGCTAACACACCCTAAGGATTTGAAATCAAGTCTATTTCTGTCAGGTTCATAGTTGAAGGAAGCAATATTCTTCTAAGTGGCATCAAGATCACCACCAAAATGTAATCAATTGTTGTGTTGCCCAAGGCCTATCAGTCCACGAAATTTCAAGGCTGTATGTGTATTAATTATTGGTGCAACACAGACAGTCTCGACAGCAGGGCGAAACTGTGCAGAAGACAAAAATGAATAATAATAATAATAAATACTGTATCAACCAGAAAAATCACCTCTGTATAAAATATCTTTGGTATTCATTGGGCGAGGGTGATTAATCCACTTGTTGCCTGTAGTGCCGTTGTTTTCTTCTCCGAGACGACATCCATCCAAGCGGCGGGTCGTTTTTCAAATGTTTTGCACACAAAACCTCAAGAAGCAGCAGAAAGAGCTGACAGGTGTCCTCAAATTCGTACTGATGGCTGAGCATTAGAACAATTGTATTCATTGAAAATGTGTCTTTACTTTGATATCACAAATGGAGGAGATTACAAAACAGAACATGGATGATGAGAGTGTGCAGGGGATTTCTGGCATTCTGGCAACATGTGCTGCTGGTCTAGAACCTCTCACAATCAAAAAGATAGCTGATGAGGTCCGACATATACAGCCAATTTTGTGACCACTTGGGGAAAGTGGACACAAGTTGTGAATGCAACACTGACATTACCACCATCACTTATAACACATCCAGCAGTGACAGAGCAACACTACCTTCTAACGGCCCTAACCTAATGCCTAAGTTAAGTGAGTACTGGGCTGAAACAAGTATCCGGTACAGATAATGTACTTTTTATTACAGAGTTCAAGTGTCATCTGTGTAACATTATGCAAAATCTGTACTCGTAGAGATGGGAAATCATTACTGGGACTGAAGTTTATTCATTCAGGTTTATGAAAAACTTGCTCTGTAAATAGTTTTCTTACTCTTGTGAACAATAACACTGATCTGATGTTAGATTCGGAGGCTGTTCTGTTTTTTAATAAATAACAGATATGGCAACTTCTGATCAACGTATGGATACAAATACAGATAATCCAGTTGGTTGGACAGATGCAGATACAGGTAATGGTGTGCTTGCTCATCCCGACTAACTCCTGAGGGAAATATCTGGATATTTAGCAAACAAATGCTCCACTAGGTTCACCAGCTAGTCGCTAAGTGTCTGTCAGCTATTTGGTGCTGGGCAGGTAGTGCAGTGAGTTTTCTAAGAGTTTTCTTTCACTGAAAACAGGTGTTGGCTGCAGACAAAAACCACGCTATGAGGGAGGACAGCTGTGAGAATGAACCAAAAACAGCAAAACTGTCAGTCATACAGCTAAACAATGAGCATAAACTTACTATCAAGCTGTGTAAAGTCGAGGGAAGGAAGCTGCAGTGAGTATTCTCTGTGGGCTCATCATCATGAGTGACTCCTTCACAGTGTCACATTGTTTTCACATTGCCATACTGTGTAATAATGACAAAAATCAATTGTTTTCCAATTTTAGATAGGAGAATTACCTAAATATTGAAGTTGTCTACTTGAATTATTACATAAACTTGCTGATTTTTTCTCCCAAAGTTCCTTCTTACTTGCTGGAAAACAACATATCCAACTTATAGCACCATCAGCTTGAAAACCTTCCCCCTCGGGCACCTCACATAAAACACGAAACCCCGAACGTTTGAGGGATCAAGACGCACTGCGCAACCCACTGACTTTGAACAGTCCCTCTCCACGCACCCATGTCTCATCCCCCAATCCTGTTGTAACAAAAAAAAACACTGAGAGGATGTTTCTTTGGCTTTAAAATATAGGTAAGTGTAGTGATGGTACTCACACATAACAGTAAGAAAAACATTCCCTGAAGCCAGGACAACCTTCTCCCTTGTTGCCCGGTCGTAGATGCCCACATGGCATTCGTAAGGCCCGTTGTCTGAGATCCGTACCTCTGGGAGCCTGTAATAGAAAAAGTCTTAGTCATATTGACATAATGATGCACAAGATAAAATTTGACTGTGACGTTCAAAGGTTAGCACATAAGCATCAGTGTTTATTGATATGAAGTTGAAAAAGAAGTTTGCCGTGCACAGCACAGAGTTGAGAGTGAGAGCTGCACTCAGGTTAATCAGACACTTAACTCCCAACACTCGATGGAGTAGAGTGGATCTATTCTTCTCACATGACATTGGTAAACTATGTGTTTATTCTGATAGTCGAGTGCTGTAACCTCACAAACTGATAAGGTACTCGGAGAAGATAATGACGATCTTTGGCTCAAAACCCTCTATTCAACCTTAACTACAAAGTTATGACTTCTACTGGAAAAGGACGACTTCTTGGCTTTAACGTATCATTCTGAAGTAAATACTGATTGCACAGTGTGATGGTGGGAATATAATGACACCATCTGCATATACAGTAGATTGGTTCCCTATAAGTCTCGCATTCACTATGATGTCCTGTCTGCCACCGGGCGTCGCTTCTCCTGGAAAAGTCTAATCATGGCGCAAAGGAAGCACATCTGGCAACCAAAAACAGAAAGAGGCACTGTTTCTCCTTGTTGCTATCACCAGCTAACGGTTGAACAACTGTGGAAACGGACGGGCTTTCACTCGACGGAGAGCGCACCGGTGTTGTGTCAAAGTCTGTTGCCCCCTTGATGCGATATGTGTTTCCCTTTACCACAGAGACACTGCCATTCTTTCTACTATACCAGAAAATAACAAAACCTGCCTACTTATTACTACAACCAAGTGTTTAACTCTGCTTTTTCATAGCACTGAGATCATCTTTTCAATGGTCAAATTGGCACTCTTACTATTTATTCTTTCCTTTTGTAGGTGCAGTCGCTGATTCTGGAGAAGAGAGTTTGATTGTTGAGTCTCATTCCCAGATTGTCAAATAGGATCATTTTGGTTGGTAGTCAGACTAAATGAGCTTGTTGTTGTCGGTCTGAACACCAACAAGCTCATTGTTGATTGTTAAGTGTTGTTGAGACTCAATCAATTATCTTTCTCCAGAATCACCTACTGCACCTTGAAACTCTGGTAACTTTATAGTCGCGACTGCTCATCCATAGCAACACTTTTGTGTTGGCAAAGCACTTTGTGTGCTGCCGTTCATTACTATCTGCTCTCTATGCCTTCCTAGACGCTTTGCTTAATGTGACATGACATGACTTTCATAGCAATGTAGTATTTTTGAGGTTAAGTACTTTTTCTAACTTCATCTACACACTGTATCTCATGGGGTAATATAGATATTTCACAAATGTATGGTACATGGAAACTTTTAATTAAGACAGTCCATTTATATTTTTGCTAAAAATGCAGTTTACTGATTCGATTCTGTGTCTAAAGATGCTTACTAGTAAATTATTGATATTCCTCATGAGCTCCTAGTAAACAATGATGATGAATTAATAATGAACATGTGTGAAATGAATGAAGTTCGTTATTATGATCAATGGTTTATCCATTATATTCTCATCATTATTTTTCACATCATTATTGTCATATATCTTAACGATGATAATTATTAAATAATGGGCCACTGTGTTGTATGTGTCAAACTGCCAGAGGTCCATTATGACGAGCAAAAAGTTGTTTGTATCGTTTGTTACTGATGAAGGCATCATTTGTTCCTCAGTAACAGAATTCAGTCAGATATAATACTTTTTTTTTTTTTAAGAGCATAGAGTACAACGTTGTTTATCAAACATTTAAAGATAATATTAAGCCTTTAATCTGGAGTCTTCAGAATATAACATTCATTAAAGATTCACCGATGTTTACTAAAACATTTAGTGCCGTGACTGTGACAGAGAAAACACACGAAAACAAAAAGCTTGAGTGTATTGTTCTCACGTACGCTTTAAAAGATGCAGACTGAATTCAAACCGAAAGCTCTTTGATTCAGAACCTGCTTGTTAACCAGCCGAGGTGTCAGACATTTGTGAGCTGCATCACTCACCTCACACACAGACTGAATAGGTATTTAGATGACACCATTAGCTAGTTGAAAATTCACGGTTATATTCATCGCATCAATGTACCATACCTTTCCATTACTATAGTCTGCATGCTTAAATCGAAGAATACAAAATAAAGTGAATAAAATCTTCCTTCTTTAATTCTTTCCAGGGTGAATGTATTTCAGGGTCGACAGGAAATCTTAAGTGAACGTCTTTAAAACTCATACTGTGTGCATTATTAACACGGTTTCTTGTCAGTGCTACTATTTATCTGTTTTTTCATTTATTTAGTTTCACTATCAGCTCCCCCCTAAAGGCAAACGTTGTCAGGGTGAACTAAGCTGAGCAGCTTGAAATGCATGCTCAGTTTTTTTTTATGTGTTTAGTTTGAGTTGAAAAGAGAAACAATCACACAAAGGAGTCACCAGGCCAAGACGCCTACAGATCTATGTAGGTACATCTTACTCTTTCCCAGATAACGGACTAAAATCCATTGCTGGTTTTATAGGAAATGAAAACGAGAACCGGGAGAAGAAAGTGAGACTGAAAAAGTCACTTCTGTCAGAACAAGCAATGAAAAAATGCCCGAAAGCGAAAACTTTCCGACAAAGTGAGCATGTGAGTACGACCCACTGAGCAGAGTGAAGAAAAAAAGGTAAAATATGAAGAAAAAAAAAAAATCAAACAATTTAATTAAACAGCAAATTAAATATATATCAAGAAGTTGTACACTATGAGAGGCTGTGGAACAACTTCAAATAATTAAATTAAACAACACCAAAAAGTCTTCAAAAGGTCAGCAAAGCAAATAAAACTGAAATCACTGAAAACACGTAAAATAAGTAGAAGAGAGAATTCTTTTTTTCCCTGTCTCAAACTTTAGCCTGTTGATTTACTTTCCTTTACTGTTTTGAGTTTATAACGAATCAAAAACAGTATAAAAAAACAAAACAGGATGCGAGGAGTGCTGCTCGGCTGTGGAAAATGGTGTCCCTACGGTGCTCATCAGCTTGTTCTTTCAGAATCATAGAAAAAGTCTGAGGCACTCGAGAGGGTAATGAGTTAAAAAGCCTTTAAATACACGTGGCTGCTGAATCACAAATCACGTTTCAGACATTAAGGCCTTCGCCAGGGCAGTACAACATGGCTGACGTACAACATATTCAAACTAAGCAAATCTGAAGTACAACTTTTAATACAGTACATGCAACCTAAGTACTGTGTTTAAAATGTAACAACAGGATTTATTTTTTTTAGATAGTTGTACTTTTTCCTTCTCTTTCCTGTTTTTGACTTACAGTTCCTCAGAGCAACAGCAGTCAACACTAATTCAGTCCGTGATGGCAGATGACCATTTCTGAGCGAGCTAGGGAGCACGATCTGTATTCTGCACTTGGCTAATATGTCAACAGTGATAATCAAAGTGAGACGCCACCAGTCACTTCCAGCCCCTGTGATTTATTCCCACCAAACAGGAACAATTGTCCTTGCCGCCCGGGTGTTTCAAATGGGGACCTCTGTCTGAGCAGCGGCAGGTCGCTCAAAGCAGCCGGGCTTTAATGAGTTCAGCTGTTTGTGTGTGTGTGTGTGTGTGTGTGTGTGTGTGTGGAGAGGAGAGGAGATCACTCTTTTGGACAACAGTCAAACGTGTGTTTTCTCTCCTTGCTCAACAACTATCTTTGAACTACCCTTGAGCGGGAAACTTTAAGCTCAACTGAAAAAGTTTAAGAACGACACTGGAGTAAATTCAGCTGATTTCTATTCCAAGGCTTCTTATGAGTCGTCTAAATCAATACATCTGTTTTCCACTTCTACTGTTGGTTTCTTTATATCTTTATACACGGATAATTGAATCGTCACTGAGGGCAAATTGAGCCTTACGAGACAAAGAGCTTCCTTTGTATCTTCATGTATTCAGAGAAGAGTGTTCGCTTCTCTGCAATCTTTTGAAATGATAAAAAATTGAACGAAACTTGCTCTTATGAAACCTGACAAGGGGTTACATCAGTATTTGCCCACTGCTGCCTCACTCGGTACAGTTGGGATTATCAATAAAAATGATCAGGTTTGGCCGAGGCTTCGCTGTATGAACTTGGAGCAAAAAAAGTAAAGTTTAATCATCAACAAATGTTCGAAAAAGGTAAGTCTGTATGAAGCAAGAGTGAGCACCTCCAGATATATATTGAGGTTTCTCCACCAGCACTTCCTCGAGGGATAAGAATAAAGCAAGCAAGTCTTTTATTCACCACAGTGCAAAATGATGAGAATAGCACAGTGAATCTCTCTGTGGTGGCGGGTGGGGGAGGTAATTGGCTTTGTCTTGGCTGGCTACATTATAGTAAATGCTGATGTAGCCCATTGCTTTGTTTTTTACAAACAAAGCCATAGTTCTGCCATCCTCCATCCTGAATGCTGCATTCAAGAGCCTGAAGATACGATAATTCAAGGCATGGAAATATTGCCTGAAGAAGGGTGAGGAGGCCACAGAAACCACCTCCCCCACCGCAGCAGTTCTGAGTGCCTCCCGCCTGTTTCTAAAGTCTTGACAGCGAGGCACATCCATCAGAATTAGGCGAAGAAAAACAAGAAAAGGTTGTACTCCTAACACTGAGACTTGTGTTAAATATTAAGACTGGTGGAATTAATTTTTCAGCAGCCCCTCTAATCTTTGATGTCATGCCTTTCAGAGGTGCTGGTCCATTGAGAATCTGTTCACAAAAATGGAAAGTGTGACTCTGAGATTGCTCAGGCTCTTTTTAAAACGCTGTCTCAATTTACTATTAATGGGTCAGCTAATGTTTGAAACCTTAATTGGAATGAAATCGCCATTTAAGTCGAATAACTGCAAGCAAAAAAAAAAAAAAAAATCCTCAAACACTTTTCCTCATGATTATTGCCGTGATTACCCCTATAAATCAGGAATGGCATCGACTGCGCCGCTGTGATTTCACATCGGAGACGAGGGAGCACATAAGGCAACCGTTAAGCAAACATTTATGCATAAGTGTTCTGAGTCCTGCGGCTACCAAAGTATACTAGAACTGGATTCATTCGCAGTAACAATGCATGATGGGAGTATACCTTTGTGCAGAACATGCTTCCTGCTCACAGTTCACATTTTACCAGATGACTCCCTCGGTATGTTCCACTTCTCTCTGGGTCCCCAACACCTCCCTCTTCTAGCATTTTTTTCATGCTTCAGTTTTTTCTTTTGAGACATTTTCACAAATCCTTTAGTCCTCTGCTTTGTGTTGAAATTGCGGCACTCATTAATCACTGTAAAAGGCTGATTAGCAGTGACACATACCAAGGTAGATGCGAGACGGAAAGAAAAACATAACAAAGAAACAAAACGAGCCTTTTTCACAGCCTTGGAGACAAAAATTGGTATCAGCACACTTTAGATATGGTAAATACACAACCAAGTGAATAAGTAATTGAATAAACAAGCAATTTCCAGCTAACCACATTAACCACACCACAAAATCTCCTCTCTACACCGAAAAAACAGCACATACACGGTGCAGATCGATAGCAATGGGCCCCCATGGAGGAGCAGCAAAAACAGCACACCGCAAAGAGAGATCGATTGTCCCCCAGGAGTTGCATCTGAAAGCTCTTTCCTGTTATGTAGGCCTCCCTGCAGAACTCCTCCTGCCTACAAATGCAAGCAAATGCAACTGCCGAGATGGAGAGTGAAAAAGAGCAGTCTTGACAGAGCGGCGTCTGATAGCTCATCCAGTCAATCTCTGCATCAAATTAAGTAGCACATTGTCAGATACTCTTTTCTGGCCTGAAGCATTACGGTTGAATGAGTCAGGACCGGCTACTGTAAGACACGATGGAAAGACAAACTGCACAGAGGACGGGATGCAAAGAGAGCTGTGTAATCACCCGCGTTTCCTTAAAGAACGAGCGAGAGACAGAATGACGAGGATCATGCTGCGATTCTCTGAGCACCAAGGGAGGTGTGATTGGCTTTGTGCTGGCTGGTTACATTATAGTAATTGCTGATGCAGCTCATCTCTCTGTTCTTGTCCACAAAGCTTTAATTCTGTTGTTTGCTATCATAAGAACGGATTGAAATCCACGCGAATACAGAGAAGAGAGCTCAGCGGTTAAAAAAAAAAAGGTAGAAAGCGTGGAGGTATTACTGGAAGAAAGAAAGCTCAAATAAAAGACTTACTGCTGATTCCAGTCCCATTCAAGGTGCAGTAAATTTATGTTTTAATTAGAATTCATCACCTAAGCTGTGCTCATCACTCTCGAAGAATACCTATTACAGTATATTCTCAGACTCTCAGACTAAATTTGGCGAGCTGATCCCTTAAAAAACTTCAAAAAGCGATAAGGCGTCGTTTGACTTTTACTGGAAACAATTTGTAACCATATTTTGTCATCCTTTGGCTCGACAAAATCAAAATACACCCACGGGGGTAAACGCTCTTTCTTTTTCATGTAGGACGCCTCGGCGGACCCATTCATCTCTTAGTGTGAGATTGAGAGGGAAGATATCAGAATGAGCATTTTTAATTTGCGACTGAAGTCAAAATAAAATTGAAATAGACATTCTTAACATGACTTCCCACAGGAAATTTTTTATCAATTACCGAAACGCCCTCCAGAGCTGTGTTAACTCCTGAAATTGCCAGTACAGCAATAAGGCTTGTCCATCAGATTTAGTTTGTGCGTGGAGGGGATATAAAACGAAAGGTCCTCCAGCATGGCTCCCGTGAAGTATAAAGACTGGAAGAAATGATTTTTTCAACACCTACTGGTCAGGCTCCTTCAGTGATACACACCAGTCACAGGGCAATTTGGAGGAGGCAATTAAATTCAATTTGCTTTCTCCGTGTGACTGTTGCTGTAATGTGGTACACACACATGTATATATATATATAAACATATAGGACATGTCCCTACCAGTGGAACACCGTGGTATGTGGTTAATGGCCAATGATCCTGTTTGAATTGAATTACTCACACAGTATGATGTGTCTCAATTTAATAGGTGATTTTTTTCAAATTAAGAAAGTCGCAGTTTGTCAGTATCACACTGTGAAAATACAAAATTAGATAGACTAGACACCCAACAGCACATGACAACGTCTTGTTAACCGAAGCCTCGTAGAGCCGATGTTAGCCAGCTCACAGAACTGACTGACTCTCCCTTGGCAGAACTGCTGCTGTCAATATGGCCAGACTTGTTATTTTCACCTTGTTGGTGTTCGTGTTGTATACTGAGCGAGATGATGTAGTCTACTAGGGGGTTTCACACAGAACTTACTTTCTTGACTTGCAATCTTACTCTTTAACAGACATTATATGTGTAATAAATGGCATAATTCAGATGGGATTAAGAAGTTATGTGTCTATTATCATTAGCCAGTGTGCATATTTCTTTCTGAAATCCCGTCAGAGAAACCGGTAGGGAACGGACTTCAGCTCTCTATTTTAAAAAAGTACAACATATCAACCAGGTCTTCCATTAGGAAATGTCGGTGCTGGTCCATGTGTCCTTACATTTGAATCTTCCAAACAAATGGAAGAAATTACGGTCGAATATTTTCTGTTTATTGATCTGAAAAACAATTTACAGACGCCGATCTTTCTCCGGTTTTCTGATCTTCCATCTCTTGTTTAACGATGGACGAAGAGGTGGACATTAAAACAATAAGTGTAGAAAAATGTGATGTGGTTTAAAAAATATTGCTGACTGTTGGCTGAAGACAGGATACAAGTCGCAGTCTCCAGTGTCTACGTCAGACACTTTCTACTGTATGCTCACTAATAAATGTAATTATAGGTCACTTTAAATTGGAAAAAATGTCCGATTCAGTCTGAATGCATGTGAAAGGATACACCACATTAATAATAATAATCATGACTAATATCAGGATTTTTTTATCTCATGATCTGAGCTTGAATACTACAGCTTCAAGTGTCATCGAAGACGTGCTCTGTCATTTGTCATGAAAGAACTAATCAATGCAACTGCACTTGAATCCAGAGGAAGTTCCAGCTGCTTCCATTCTCAGAAAGAGTACGACTGTTAGCTGTCAAAGCCTGACAAGACTGCAATCTTAGATCAAGTCAATATAAATGTCACTTCTGAATCCGTCTGATAATTGAAAGTTGGCACGTAAGGAGGAAAAATCATCTCCATTATTGTTACTCTATTATGGCAGGGTAATCATATTGCTGTGAGAAAAAAACTAGTCTACAAGAGGGAAAAAGAAATAGCTAAAAATATAGTTTTCTCCCAAATACTGTGAGTTTATAAAAGATACAGCATATTGAGGTATTCATTTCTTGGTCGTACAAGTGGATTTGTCAGACTGCCACGGCTTTGTACAGAAGATTTACCATTCTCAGGTGGAAATGGGAGATTATAGAGAGTAAAAATTCGGCTTTTGCATTTCTTAGCAGTGTTGAGCGCCTGTGTTACACCATGAAAGTGGGACCGTGACCAGTCAGAAGGAATTCTTTCTTGACTGGAAGAATGGTGCGACTGTGGCAGGAGTCCACGTTTCTCTCTGGTTGACTAACACAGGCTAAGCATTCTGATACAGATCCGGATACAGGTCAGTGCAGGTAGCATCCGACTGTTTCATTTGCAATTCTTCCCCCCCTCGGTGTGCCGTGTTACACTTTCTCTCGCTCGCTCTCTCTGTATGTCTGTCTGCCTGTGTGTGTGTGTGGGTGTCCATGCATCACGGGGGGGTATGTTTTCAGTCTGTGTGTACGTTCATGTTCCCATGTCGGTGTGCATGTAAGTGTGTGCACCATTCCATTGCGATGATGCCTACTCTCCCAAAGGGATAGTAGGATTGTCCAGATAAATCATCCTCAGCTGGGCAGCCACACCACACACGAGGAAAAAAAAGTGGGAAGGAGGGAAAGGAGAATAAAAAAAAAAAACCCAAAGAGGGAGGGATGTTCCTGAGAGGAATCCAAGAAAAGCAACTGGACGGTGTTAACATGAAAGAGGACACGAAGAGTGACGCATCTGAGTTTGAAATGAACTCATAGGTGCGATGTATGGCCGGCACTTCCTTTGTGTTGTTGGACGTTCCGACAGGGATATCTGCAGCAGAATGAGAGCCAGGGGAGAGCGAGGCAAGGAATGAGGAGATGGGCAGACAGCTGCCAGCTGTATTGCCGAGGCCCGGGGTAAAAGAAGACAGTCCCCACGACGCCTTCAACGTCTAATCAAGCCAACCAGAGCCAGATGACTCCTCATCCTACTACTCCCTCTTTCTCCATCTCTTGCTCTGTCGGACTAAAACCTGTTAAAGGTCTTATATTATGTTTCGATAGCAGGTTTATACTTACAGTGCATACACATGCTTTAATGTTTTAAAAACACATTATTTTTCTCATACAGTACATTACTGTATTCTCTCTCTTTCTGAATGATCCGTTCTAGTGCCTCTCTCTTTAAGGCCTCGCTCAGGTCAGCTCGATCAGCTCGGACAGGCCTGAGCAGTCAACGCCCAGCGTGCTTCTGCATCAGCTCTGCGGGTATTTTTGCAACCAAAAATAAAGGGCTGAGGGCAGTGACTGTTAAGTTGTGACATCACAACCTTACAGAAGTCCTGATGGCTTGTTTGAAGGTACAGTCTCGAAATACGGCCGTGTGCACTCTTCTTGGCTTGAGTTTTTTGATACTTTCTCTGTGTTTATATAAGCCACAGATCTGCTTTATAATCAAACTGCAATGGAGTTCAGTAGAGGGCATAGCCCCACTGGTTTTCATCAAGATCCATGCATTATTCCCTGAGAAATAAGAGAAAATTATGAAAAATGCCCTATTTCAGGATTTAAAGGAAGTGAGAAGACATTTCTGGATGCGTCCCTTTATCCAGATCTGCACCAAAATGTAATGGGGTCTATTCTGGGCTGGGACCCATCCTCCATCCGGGTTTTGTGCAAATTCATTCAGTAGTTTTTGTGTAATCCTGATGACAAACCAACCAACTAACAAAAAAATCCAAACTGACATGGGTGAAAACATGACCTCCTTGGCGGAAGAAGAAATCTCACTTTCCACAATATGGGACCTTTAATGGAGAAACAGTGTCCCTGTACATGCACTGGATCATGGAGGCCTGGGAGACAGATGAGTTTGCCTGAGGACGGTGGTGCTACCTGGGACATTGTGGCTGGAATAAGACCGGCTTGGCCAGATGTTAGCTAAGTCTTTAACACCGAACTCTTTATCCTGACCAGAGTCGATGATTAGAGTTCGCCGATGCCTCCTGTCCGCATGTAATAATGCACTGACCCCTTCACCGGGTCACTCCCGTCTGGTTGGCCTGGTGTGACCAACAGCAGATGGCTGAGAGTGAAGCTGTGCAGCGCCGAGCAGGAGTTCAACTTGGTGCATTTACTATCACAGCATCAAGAGATTCTTTGATTAAATAGCATGTTTAAAATTTTTGCAATTCATTAGTGCTGCAAAACGAATAGAGCAAAAGCAGAGTAGGGAAACACGGCGCCAGCAGAGTTCAACAAGTAAGAAGTCTTGCTTTAAATTAAAGTTAATTGATTTTGAGACTCACCGGACGGTTGATTGGTACACAAGGTCTTCGCGCCTGCGGTAGTCCTCCATGTGAGAGTAATTGGTATTAAACATAGCATCGTAGGTGAAGATTTTCTGCTTGATGGTTCCTCCATCTGTGACCTGTGAAGCAAAAAGGAGAGCATTAATAAGATGATTCTTATAATGATGGATGGGACAGGGCCTACCTTTTTGCCCCGAGAGCTCCTCCTATGCATAAACTGCTGTCCCATGGCCTGGAGTGTAGATAGCACTGCTGCCTGCAATTATCTCATTGATTCATTTGCGGCCATGATAAGCCCATTCCTTATAATGTCTGAAAGCGAGGGATTGAAAACCTGCTGACATGATAGCATCAGCCAGACAGTCTCTTAGGCAGCTGCCAGGATGTGTTCGTGCACATGGTTAAGTCTTAATGAAGACTGACACAGTGCGGTGTTCTGTATGTGTCAAGCAGTCTGCTTTCTGCAGAGGTAATGGCTTGTGACGAGATACTGCAGAGGTATGGGGATAGGATATTCAAAACACTGGTCTAATCTTTTTTTGTCTGCGCACGGTAGATGATGGAGTAGTTCTCTCCTTTGTAATATTCACGGGAGTGTTAAAGTCACTTAGCATTTGAATGACTGTGATTTCTCCTCTCCTCAGAAGCCACAGACAGCCATAAAGGAAAAAGGGTGACAGGATTTTAATGGAGCCACTAATGCTGCTTTGAAGAAGGAAATTGTTGGTGGGCCGGGGATCCTTCTTCCGTTCGCCGGTGAAGATGCTATCGTTCTGATCCAATCCAATCCCTTCAGTGAGGTAAACAACGTCAAAGCATTTCATGATTAGCCCGTATAATGTATAATGTACACAACTGCTCATGAAGAGACAAAGCTAAATTGCGTTTATGCGAACAAACGATCGTTCCCGGTGAATATGGGGTAATTCATATAACCTCTTGCCTCTGGAGAAAGCGTGCTGCCTCAGGCTTAGTTTGCTAAGTGGTGCTGCACAGGGGAGTTGACAGTGCTGAAACAACCAAAAGCAGGAGCGTGAAAATAAATTACCTTTGTCACCTGTAACCAATAACAGGGTGGCTTTTGGATACCTTTACAGATTTAAAATCTTGACAGCCAGGACGCCTGTTTGGACGGAGGTTTTTCGAGCATTCCTCCACTTGAGCACGAGATTTTTAGACTTTTTCGCACACCGTTTGATGAGGAGAAAGTTTTGGCACCCTTGTCAAGGACCTGAGTGTTGGTGGCCATCTGCTCCTTATTAATAACACAGAGCAATGATGTGGCTTTGTTTTGAGCTACAGAGCAGGAGGAGGCGAAGGAAAAGGTCAGCCTTTAAAAGCAAAGCAATGATTGAAAATTGTGCTTTCTAACCATCCACCCAGACATGTGCCACCACTGTAGCTACAGTAATGGCCCGGCTAGAAATGTCACCACAGGGAGTCGAAAGTCATTCCTGTCCGACGTGGCTGCTCGACGCCATATTTGGAAACGGTTTGACAGAGCTTAAAAAGAATATCACCATTAACCTTATTGATGTATGACACCTGTATGGAGAGCTGAACGGCAGCACATTTTTACTGGATTAATGACGAGATGTCAGGGAGGCATAAGATGATATACACTATCAGTACAGTGTGAGGCAGGACGAATTATGCAGCAGAACTGTCAATAAAATTTGAGTGGTTCATTTCCACCTGCCTCATTTTTTTTGCTATTTCAACCAGGAATAGTGCTTGGGCAAACAACTGTGAGATTAAATCAAATATTCAATAAAAGAATCGTCCTCATTTCTGTTTGCAATCTTCAAAAAATTGTTCTGGTTCTGCCCCCTCTCAGTCTCTGAATATTTTGCTGCACTTTAGTGTCAGATGTTTTTTAAAATCCTGTCATTTCTTTGCTTGTTTGTTTTGAATGACCTGAAGTCTTTCACTAGAGCAGCCACCTCACGTCAAATTTAATAAAGCAAAAAAAAAGCAAATACTTGAACGGAAGCATTTTGCATTTGCATAACAGGGGGCGGAGGAGTATTTATCACTACAACAGACATACACCCACGTGAAACGAAACTCGGACGCTCCCGGAAACATTTTACAAGCTCACCTTTTGCAACACAGCAGCCAACATGGCGTGTCGCGCGTGTATGTGCATCCCAGGTGCTCAGTCTGCACATCGACTGTAACATTGGAGCTAGCCGTTGAGCAGCCATTGATGTGTTCGGCCCTCAGGCAACAGTGGCTGCGAACAACTGACTACACATGGCACTTTCATCGATTTTGAGTTGACAACAATTTAGCTTGTTAGCAGTTAACAGTAATATTCAGTCTGTTTGCCTTGTTAACAATTCTAATTAGAAAAAAAAAGGGAGAAAACAAGCTGTCTTTTCATAGCCGGGCAGATACATGCTTAGGGACCGAAACACAATGGCAATTCTCCAATGAACCTTTAAAAAAGCGCCGGCGTTGGCTCCACTGAGATTTGCACTGCAACTGCATGACTTCTATTAGAGCTACATCGACACCGTGGCACGGAGGTAGCTGTTCAAAGTCTTCACGTGGGTGCTGGTCAAAAACTTCGATGTCATACATCTTTCTGACCCGCTGTATGCGTTTGTGTGCCGAGCTTGACCAAAATCAAATGACCTTGCCACCGTGGCAGCTTTTGTGTTATTGTAGAAAACGCCTTTTAAAAAATACAACCGCCGACACAGCACCCCGTGTTATCTACTGTAAGTAATATCTAGGAAGGCTTTTGAAACCTTTTCCAGTGGCAG
This sequence comes from Pagrus pagrus, assembly GCF_965226575.1. Lineage (NCBI taxonomy): Eukaryota > Metazoa > Chordata > Actinopteri > Spariformes > Sparidae > Pagrus > Pagrus pagrus. The sequence continues at coordinate 7,293,154 of NC_140187.1, read as the reverse complement.
AAATAAAAGCGGTAAGTGCGAGCAGCAATAACCTTAGCAGAGCCGAGCTGAAAAATACAAAGCATTCCACAGACAGAAGCTCAAACATCATTACCACAATTGAGGAAAAAGACATCAGTGTCTAATTGCCAAGTGAGCTCCTAGAAGTGCAGTGGAAAAATACCACAGCAATGAAGACGCATTGGTAAAGACTGTGGATTATCTCTTCAAAAGGGATCGTATATTTGTATTTTTTTCTTTTAGGCTTTCATTAGTTTAATCATTAGTTTAAATCAGATGAAAAGGCATGACTAAAACTGCCTGTGACATTCACATTGTCAGTTTTTCAAAGTCATTTATTTTCCATCTAACCGAGTGGCAGTGAAAGCTATTACGGCACAAGGGGGAAAAAAAAAACACATGACTGAGCTTATTTGCAAATATGAGTGAGTGCAGCTACTTTATGAAATAGTTTACAAATCTCCTGCAAGAAAGCTCACCTCCCTCCATCCGAGCACATTACAATTGCTTTAAGAGTTACAAGGCTTCATAAACCGATGCAAAAGTGCTCTGCTGGCCCTGAAGTGCTGAGGTGAGTTGGAGACATGTTCGAGCCGTCTCCTCTTTCACAGTTCATCTAATCCAACAAGCATTACAATTGCTGTCCGTCCTCCCCCTGAAAAACCTGGTGGATAATGCAGGTGTCAGATGTCTGGTAGTCTGGAAGCCATGAGGACCAGAGAGAATATTTCTGCCACAGACAGGTCATCTCTGTGGCACCATCTCTTTATCTTTCCCTCTTTAATGATTTCACCTCTTAATTAAGACTGACCCTTAAACCCCTGTGTAATAAATCTGAAAGAATCTGCACATCAGTGGATGTCTCCCTATCCCCAGGAGGGGAGCTGTTTGTGGTATGAATGACTGACTATGGAAGGGATTGAACAGGGAGAAGGGGGAGAGTGGGAGGGAAAAAGAGAGCCAAACTGTGCCAAAACGTCTGTACAAGAGGGAGGGCAAGAGGGAGATGAATACTCTTTGATTGCAGAAAAGCACCGTTGGGGAAGCAAAGCTTTGCTACAACTGCTTTGTTGAATCCAGGCCATGCAATGCATATGAGGCACGCAGGCACCGAACCTCTCCAACACTCGGCCATCTGGAGATATGAAAAGACAGGCATGGGTGGTAAAGAGTCAGCTACCCCTCCCTCATCTGCATTGTGGCAGATAGCGGATGTTGGCTGAGGGAATTGCCAGCAGGCGAAAGAGAAGTCCACGACAGGTAGCTGACAATTGGGTGAGTCTGAAGGTGCTCAAAAACAGGGTCCTGTGCCTCTCCTGAGATGTGATAATGCCAAGATCTCTCACGATGGAGGGGGCCCTGTATCCTTCCTGGCCAGGCAGCTGAGCTGACTCTCTAATGATGCTTCCTATTATTGGGGTCAGATCGGGACAGGGTCTCAGGGGTTAACCAAAGCCCTCCTCCCTCCGCCTGTCTGGGCTGGGCCTATTTATAGGCTGCAGCTGCATCAGCAGCCACTGGAGGAAATTCAGCTAACACACTGCAGGCCAACTGTGAGAGATTCAACCTGAATCCTGTTTTATAATTTCAGGCAGCAGTCAGAGAATCACTACAGCGAGTCTTTTTATAGTATTTTTCAAGCTGGTTAGGGAAGAGAGATGAAATACATGGAAATGCACAGTGAAGTGTTCTAATCTCCACATACAAAGATGGAGGACCTCATGGAGTTTAATGTTATGCTAAGATAGGACTGAGTAATAAGACCATGATCTTCACATGGCATCGTGTAAGTAGATAATAATGGTTTTGAAGAACCACTCATTCATATTTCACCAGCGTTTTCTTTGTGATCTGAATCTACAAGTCTGGCACTTCCATAAGATGGACAGCAGCACGGCTCCAACATAATGTCTTAATGAGATTTATTCCCATTCAATCCCTCATTTAAAGACTTAGACAAGCAGCAACAAAAGAGATGATCGGAGCATTGTCATGAACCGGCTTGGCACTTTCCTTCATATCCATGCTAATTTGCCTAATATTATTATCTCACCAAGTGTCTTTTTGAAAAAGGGCACGAGCACTGGGAGACATTGTCTTACTTGTAAAAGTTGGAGTAATTGCTGTATGTAAGAACAGAGTTAATACAGAATCCAGAAGGACAGAAAGAAAAGGGCTTTATTCATATTAAAACCAAGTTATTATTTTTTTTTTTTACTTCTAATGTTTGTTTTTGTGCTTGTGACATTGTTATATTAATGATTGTTATGATTTATATTTTCTTGTATTTTCTGCCGCGGCACAGAACACTGTGAATTATAAGGTCTTGTCACGACCTTGTTGGAAATAAATTCATAGCGAGGCGATCTTTTAAACAATAAAATGCGTTCAATATTTTGATAAATGTAGACAAACGGTACAATAAGACTCAATAAAGTACTTCATCACTGGGAAATGAAAAGAAGATTTTTTTTCATATTTGATCAGCACTGCTTTGTTTAACAGTTTGATCAGCCTCCATTTTCACCGTATCCTCGAGAGAAGGGCATCTCTCTCTCTCTCTCTCTCGCTCTCTCTCCGGCTATACTCTTTGTGTCTGTGAATGCACGCATACAAACTGCTGAACAACAATCTGTAGTTGATGCAACAGCCTTACAGTCCCCAGATAACATGTTTTGGTGGATTTTTGCTGGCAAAGACGTGTGAAGAGAGAAAATGGAGAGCAGTTCATTTCCCAACTACCAAAATTGGAGTGATAGAAAGCTGGTTGAAATCCAGCAAAGTTCCCATTCAGGCAAAGAAAACATGAAAATATTCAGCATGTACAAAGATTATCGACGTTAGGTGGTGAAGCACGGGGCCTTTCCGTTCCATTAAATACAGAGTAACAACAAGCTACCTCTGAGCCTTTGAGCTACTGTAACAAACAGGCAGACGGCTGCACTGCACACTGGGAGATACGCGGTATGTGAGGTAAGGGAGTGCTAAGGTACAACAATAACGCTCCATGCCCCAGTGAGGTAAGAGATTAAATTCGCTGTCATTGCTTTTATGGAGCACAAAACATTATATACTGGGGACAATACAGAAGAAAGTGTTGCAAAAGTGTTGAACCTAAAAAAGTGCAATAAACCAAACAAAATACGATGCGGCAGGATAAAAGTGCATCGTGTATTAAGTTTATTAGTCCGCAGCACTTAGAGCTGCCAAGTGTAACTACGGGGAACGCTGAGGCGTTGATACGGCTCGCCTGCTGACTGAAGAGGTCCATAAGTGATGGCTGCGTCTGTGGATGTGCTGTGTAGCGTTCGTCTTCATTCAGTAAGCAGATCCAGCAGCAGCGGTGAACCTGCCTCTTAACCTGTGCGTTTGCAGCTCTGCATGCTGGGCTCCCCTACTGGCAGCTGAGTGACAGAGGACTTGGTTAAAGGGATTTCATGCTTCAAATGACAGCCTCCTCTCCTCCCTCTGTCTGTCACCACTCTCAGTGGGGGACCACGGCTAATTCAGGCTGGTAGCTAACCGGCGATGCAAACACGTACAGTACACTTTGATGCTCAGATTGGCCCGTCAGGCGGTGCCACGCTAATTTAAACAGATGCTGAATTTGCAGAAACAGTCAGTGTGGAAATACCTTTGAATAAAAATTGGTTCAAAACGTGTGAATTCAACAGGTTTTAGCTCATTCGGTTTGAGTTTGGGACATTTATTGGACAGATACTCACCGAGAAGGTTCATGGCAACGCTATGATCATCTCTTGTGTTATTTTTTGTTAAATCTGTGACTGCTATTGAGTCTCCAAGAAAATTTCACATTGTTCCCTGAAATATATTGTTGTGAGACAGTGTGATGTTATATATCTGTTAGTGTGACAATCTAAGTCCAGTGGCATACCAATCAGGAGATACTGTTTGACTGCGCGCAGGTCTTCAGTCTGACAAGTTTATCGTACTTTCTGTATGCACACACGGAAAAGAAGGACAGCATCATCAGTAGACATTTAATCTGGCACGATACTGGCGTCACATGCTCCCCGCTCTGCTGTCAGGCATTTTCATTCCAATATTACAGAGTACAAACAGGTTGTGATTGGCTGCTGCTGGAGCTGCCAGATTACATACATGGATTAGAGCTGGGCTTCATGAAAACTGTGCCACCAACAGGAACAGACCAGCTGCACTCAGCTGCACCCTGGAGGTAGCAGGGTGAGGGTCAGGCACAGCCAGGGTATAAATTCAGGCAGTTAAGCGTTATGCAAGCGTGTTATCTAAAGCCATCTGAGACAAGGCCATCCAGAGATGGTTATTATGGCTGTCGTTCTGAGGGAGACAGGCTGTCTGTGGGCTGACAGTGAGGAGGTGATGAGATCAAAGCAGGTCAGACTTGTTGGAGACTGCTGATCTACAGTATATTGGGTATTATATACAGTAGTTACTATATATATGGTAGGGCAGGATAGTCTCAGCTAAGCTACTTTAAAAAAAAAATGGAGCCTCATTTTTTTCTGAATGAAATTCAAGTGGTGCTAGAGTGAAAAAAAAAAAAGAAAAGAAAAAAAAGTGTATGTGTGACTGTCATGGCTCCTGGTCATATTCCAGGAGTGGCTGGGAAAATCAGGGCAAGGAATCACTCAGCTACCTCAACAATTATCACTGAGGTGCCCTTAAGCAAAGCACTTCAAACCAAATTGCTCAGTGAAGCTGATTAGCTTACAATAGAAAACTGTGGTTGTTCTAGGCTGCTCCCTTTTAATGCTGAACATTTCAGAAGTACACGGGTACCAATCATGGCACAGCTGAAAAAGACTATGCATGCGCAGGAAATGGGCACTTCTGATAAATAACATTTTTGCCACAACTCCCTGAAAACAGCATGGGTGTGTGTGGAAGAAGGACATTTACTTTTTAAATATATTAGTGCAGGATTTTCCCCCAAAAACGTGGAAACAAAAGAAAAATAATGTTAATTTAAACACAGAAAAACAGGCATTGAACCTGAAAACTAAATAAAGCATCAAATCATTGCAAGCTTTAGGGGCAGAGGTTCAATGGAGGATTGCGTAACTTCAGCAATTAGTGGCAAATTATGTAACGCAGAGACTTCGACTGCGTATCAAAGAGTCCCATCAAGGACACGCAGGTAATGAGATGCAGCACTAAGGGAAGAACATCATTGTGGGCACTTGTCCTTAATCTGTTTGATCAATGTGCATTAAGTGACTCCTCGTTCACGCCTTCCTTTGACAATGTCTTTATTAGACAGCTGGCAGGCTGAGCAGGTACTGTAGGACACAGAAGGAGAAGTGAAGAGGAACTTCAGGCTGCATTGATAAGAGAAGAATCCAATAGAATACAAATACTGTGTCCAAGTCCTTGTAAATGTGTTCATGAATTATGAATTAATTGACGTTCGTCTGTTTTGCTTCATGACTATAAAGATTTGATTTTACATACGTCCTGTTTCATTCATTACATGAGCAGCCCTTCCCTCCACTCTCTGAGCTGCTGTTTTTCGCTCTCTGGATCATCTGACCTCCAGGCTACTGCAGCCTTACTTCACCCTGTGCCACTTTGGCCCTATTACTGTAGGTGCATGTTGCTTGACATGCAAATTACAACAATTTCAAGGTAGACTGCACTCAACACTGATAATGTACTGTGTCAATATCCAGAACTTATCAGAATGGGACTCGAGCTGTGTGGAAGCAGGTCACTACAGTAAGTGGCTGCATATGTGAGTTATGGATGTTGAATTGTTGAGGTGACGGGAAATGCTGAGTGGAACTTGTCCAGTGGTCATCAGAGTCTCTAGTAGTTGTGTGCAGCTAACACATGGCGGTGGTGTATGTGTGTGACTTAGATTGCCACAACCCCCCAGGCCACTTGTGCACATGACAATGTGTTATCGGTCAACAAGCCGGTTACAAGAAAGCTGCTGTGCTGCTTCTGATGAGAGTGATGACAGTAAAATCACAAAACAATCAATATGAGACCAAAACAGAGACGGGCTACCAGCGGTGGAAAGTAATTAAAGTGGCTCTAAGTGTTATTTTCTTATTGAAAAGTAAGTGTTAAATATCTCTCTCTTCCAACAGTAATCACTGTGACAGTGTTTGGTCAGTAACCAATATCTTTCCTCCCTTTGCTAACGCAGTAAAAGAGAAAAGACACTTTCAGCTATCCCTGCTCACTTGATCCAATCAGGACAGAACTCCATTAACAGGCGGTCCTGTCTGCTCTGGCAACAAGTAGAGAGCAGGACCCTAACCACACCATAAGCACAGCATTGTCACAACATAAAATAGAAAATGGAAGCCAAAGAAGATGTATAGTTGCAACAGAAAGAAATGTGAAGTGTCAACAAATCTGTGGTTTGCAAAAATGTACATTGCCAACATTCATTCTGTCAATTGGGTCGCCCATTTGTGAGTTAGTCTGACGATGCCAGGCCACTTTAACCATCTACTGAAATACATTTTAGAGGGAAATATTGTACTTTTTTACTCTGCAATTACATTAATCCATCCCTTATTATAATCCGATAATATAATATACATTTCTAATATTGAAAAATCTGCATAATAAATACTTTTGAATGCTAACACTATCTGTACTACTTAAGTACAACATTTCACTGCAGGACTTCTGAGTATTTCTACACTGTGGTATTGTTAACTTTTGCTTTACTTTACCAGCAGTGGTGGAAGAAGTACTCAGATCAAATACATACTGTACATACAAGGAAATTCTGGAGAAGTAGAGAGAAATATATATATTTTTTTTCTTTTGTTTTTCAAACTAATGATGCAGTTTGTTCATCAGAACCTATGTTGGACAACATTTTTTGCGTTTTCGTCTTTATATCACAGATGGGTTTTGGCTCACAAGGGCACAAAAGTTGGAAAACAGATGGTCTTAGAAGACATCAGGGCCACTGTGGACATAACGAGTCTGCATATGTTTGCAGCTTCACAGTTCTCTCCACCCCCCCTCACCCCTCTTTCTATTCCATATCCTCCAGATTACTGGAGCCACCATCTGCATCTGCCGGTTGATAGATATATGGGGAGTGTTATTCAAGGCATAAATCATAAAGCAGGTCGTGAGCACACAACAGAATGCTGAATTTGGCAGAATGCTAAAATAGACAAAAGGTTTTTGTTTTCTTCGTAAATTTTATGAGTGAGTTTATTAAGATGAAGCATTTTCTGTCTTCATACTGTGAGTAAATTTATCACTTGAACAGTCCCTCTGACAGAAATTGGTTGAAAGCAGAAATTCACATAGGGCTTACTGTGCAGGACAAATCCAAAAGGTTAAAGCAGGATCCCACTGAATGATTGATTTCACCTACAACAACACCGGGTTCTGGTGTTGGTACTGCTTTCCGTGTTGCAAAGCATGCTAGAAATTCTGTTGAATGTTCTTTCATTTATGCCCTGATTTATTCATCAAGGTGATGAAGCGTTAATACATGTTATGAGGGATTAATGTACATACTTGAACCAAATTTCCCCATGTTTCATGCAAATCCTCAGAATATCTATTCGGGCTGGGCCGAAACATTTATCTGTCTGTTCAGCGTACAGCATAGGGCTCATTTCATGCTTAAATACAAATTTCTAATCCCTAATGTGGCATGGGCCCTTTTTCCATTTTTAATAAGACATGCTTGAGTTAAATTGAGGAAGCAGACAGTGGCTCATATTATTTACTCCTAATGCTTGTTTCCAGGGTGACTTTGTCTCCTCATTCAACTGAGCTAAGTACTGAGGAACAAAAATTCTAATTTAATATTAAATCCTTCTATTTTCCTCATTTACTCAACACGACTAATCTCATGTTCCACTGCTTTATCTTTTTGTCTTGATGTGTCTACAGCACAGACAGGATTTGACGCTAGCATGATACCTTTATTGTAATCAGACTCTGAATTCGTATCCTAACTTGAATATAACACTTAGGGGCCACAATGCCACAACATTAATTAACAAAAACACTGTTAATACAGCCGCGCTGTGAGTACAAAGCTTCTTTCAAACATTTGCTGTATCGCCTCCAGTAACTAATGTTGATTTATGATATTTCAAACAACAAATCTTTAATTAAAATAAAAACAATCTTTTTTTTTTTTAAGGTAATCTGTGATACATTTACAACTTGAAATCCTTCCTCTAGCAGAGGAAAAAAAGCACCAAAACACTTCGCCAAAGTGTCGAGTCAGGTGCTAAGTAACAACACTAGCAGTGAGTAGAAGGCAGCAGAGACAAATCCATGAGATAATGATTTCACAGTCATCCACATCCAAATAGTAAAAATCGTTTACAAATAGGCAAACTTATCGCCAGAAAAAATGTTAGAAACCATCTTTACATTTCCTTACCCCAGTTTTCTTTTCCTTTCTTATCAAAACACTTTGCTGACACTCTGGTTAGGTTAAGGCTCAAAAACCACTTGGTTATGGTTCAGAAAAAAACATGGTTTGGCTTAAAATACCAGTTTTGGTCACCACAAACATGGCAGGAAAAATGTCCAGAGTTCTTCTTAAACACATCTAGTGATGTCACGCTTACAAATGTTGAAACCCAGACTCAAACTGCTGTCACAGGTTTGGCAGCCTTGTCGCCTGTTACTCCTCCACCACCCCTTCCACCTCCACCTCCTGAAGTGACAGTTCGGTAATAAACATGTAATATGAACATGGCCTGTTTTGTCCAAGTGTCAATATATTACATAGCCTATGACCACCAATCTGTGGTTTGCTAGCATTATATCCTGGCGACTGGGCTGTAAGTCGGTGTTTTACACTCATTAAAACGTATTTGTTCACCTCATGTCACTGTGAGACGGTCGTATTTAAATGAAATCTCACAGCAGCTGTGTGTTTCTCATGATACACCTGCATTTTAGTTAGTACAAGGATGTCATTAGGGAATGGTAAACATACCCTGCTATGCAAAACAACAACCTGCTGCTAGGAAGGAAAAGAAATCCAATCTTAATATTACCTCAACATAAACAAAGGGTCAAAATGGAGAAGAGCGCAGGGAATTATATATAATGTGTCTATTAGCAGGTACATCATGCACTCACAGCAGAGGCCAATTATTTGTTGAAGTGCTATAAATGAGATCTGGGCTACGTCAACATGTAACCCTCCAACTCACACACACTCACACAAGCAGGCATATGAACACACACACACACACACACACACACACACACACACACACACACACTCGCACACTTGAGCCTGGAATAAATCTCCCTCAAGTCATTTAAATTACTAGTTGTTGCTCATATCAAAATATTATTAGCAGTAATAATTAGAATATCAAATTATTCCCCTGTGGGAATGTTGACACCGGCTCTGTTGACATGAAAGGGTCGCCAATTTGATAACAGTTGGTTCTCCGGAGCGGCACATTTGTTCCGCAGTTCCCTGCTGAGGTGTCAAACAGGAGGAAGTGGCCTGATTTTGACCTGCTCCAAGGGTGAGACGCGTGACCCTCTTAAAAAGATCTCACCTGGATCGTTGCTAGTATGGACAATTTGTTAATATGATAATCAGAGACTTGGTGTCTTCCTCAAGAACACTCTAATATAATTTATTGGCTTCTGATGCCTTAAAGCCAAGCAATGTCATCCTGTGATCCATCTTATGTGTCTTGGTTACGACCACATGAAAAAGCATGAATTTATATTGAATATTGGATTTGTTTCCCGATATTTCACATGCCAATATTTTCCAAATCGTTCCAGTCGATTTCATGTCGTTACTGATACATGCACATATTTTACCCATCTAATTGAAGAGAACATAAAGTCTTCCTCTGTAAAGGAATTAAAACACTATTATGCCTGCTCTTATAGTGAAGGACCACAGGCATTCCTGCTGCATGTGAATTATTAAAGCTTCATCTTATTGGCCTGTCAATAGCAGCAGAAATCAAGGGCAAATATTTCATTTCACTGTTTGGGGCGACAATAAAGATCAGCTCCATAAGGGGACACCAAAAGTGCTGTTGTATTAAACGTATAAAGAGGAAATGCTATTGACTACTATGAAAATATACCGGATAACTGACAGGTAAAGAAGCCTATCTTCAAGGTTGTACCGAAAGACGGTTGCAAAGTACCAATATCGTGGCCACGTTGACGCACAAAATTCAACCGTGAAGTGATCCAAACCAAATGCAGTCTGGTTAAACCTGTTTCATTCTACTGAGTGGTAGAATAAATTAAAAATGTCAAGCACATTGTTAAGAAGCTACTTACTGAAGGTCGCCCACCACCAGCACACTCCAAGAGAGGGGAACCAAACTTTACAAACTCTAAATTACATATTTATACATTATTTAAAAATATATGAGAGGGCTTCGTTTTATTTAAATATGTTTTAGATGCCTGAAATATTCAATAATTCACAAGGAAAACGCAAAGTTTACAAAAATATGTATTGGGAGTGCATTTGGTAAAATAAGTTCACCTTTTTCTAGCATTAATATGTTTTGCTGCTTCTGCTAATCACTGGTGTTTTAGTCATCTCACAACCCCTGAGGTTTTTCATGGGAGTCCTGACCACCCACTGATATGAAGCAGCTTCCTCTCAATTAAAGAAAACTCCCTCGTTTCTTCACCACCAGTATTTCTAAATGTGGCTTATCCAGTCAGGTAAATACCTGCCATATGAAGGTAGATCACACTGATCCAAAAATCTTCCGAACCCAATATTCTTACGACGCAATGGTAGCTTACAACGGGAGATATTGTGACATAGTATTATTTATAATTCCAACCCCAACAGTACTTGCCATCAAATTGTTCCAAATACAGTCTTACGATGTATTTATTTTTTAGTGTGTTTGCTGAAGTTGCCCACCAGCAGGTACAGCAGATGTTGGAATTCCTACCGACATCTGTGAACCACAGACTGGAATGGCTCCACCTCGCTGCTGGCTTCCACTGGGGCTGTGTGGCCAAACACACCTCCTGCCATGATCAGCTAGTCGAGATGACCTGGCTCGTAATGCGGGGTGCTCACCGGACGATAACAGCATGGGAAATGATGCCCCCGGGTGCCAGAAATGTATGTCACTGCCTTGCATCATTCTCGGTGCTGAGATGGACGCGGAAGCCAGACCCTGCGTGCCCCTCAGTGTGAGGTGTCTGGACAGAACGACTAATCAGACAAGACTTGGGAGACTAGCTGCCCATTTGATCTCTGTCCTTTCCCTCCTGGGCACATTCTCCTCGCAATGAGCCATCAGCTGGCCTAATGACGAGCGCCAGATACATCTCAGCTCTGCAGCACCGTACAAAACACTTTGTAAGGTGGAGTACCCCCTCGCAAGCTCACTCCCTTCAAGCTTTTGTACTCGGTGCCCACTCTTCTGTCGACTGATATCTGCAGTCCAAGGAGGTGCATTCATTAGCGCAGTTCATCTGAAAGGAAAACCGGTCTTCAGAGCCACCAAAGACAATGGTTTCCAATTAGAGAATAGACGCTTGGGAAAAACAATATGAGCATGTCAAGGCATAAATGTTTACTCGCTTGTAGCAATGAAACAAGAAACCACAGCCACACAAAAGGGAAAAAGAGTGCTTGTGCCGGGGAGACCTTGTTATCATCTGGGGGGCTGAAGCCATATAAAGCATGTTTCAAGGAGGTTTTGGTCATCTGGTGAGGGCTGAGGGGATTTCAAGGCTGTGTGATGAAGCAACGCTGGCTAATGAAGCAGCAGACAATAATAACACGACAAAGAGGGAGCCGGGGCGCAGCAGAAAATAATCTGTCTCCTCTTTTTTTTTTTTTTTTTCCCCTCCTCCCCTTCCACAAATCTCCTCTCATTAGTTTGTTTCCTTGTGTTGTGCACATCGCTTCAAGTCTGCTGCAAGCAAGAGCTGTCAAATGCATGTGTGAAAAAAAAAAGCCATTGTTTCCTTACTGAGAGAGGCCTTGGGAAAATATTTTAGTGTACAGTGAGAGCACACAGTGACTGCTGCTCTAAAAACCTATACAAGGCACCGGGGGGAAACAAAACTAAGAGGTATTTTCGCTTATCACACAGAGGTGAGGAGACTGGGTGCCACGAGTGCAACTGATGTATGTTTCTGTCGTGGAGGTCAACGTTAATTGTGTGATGGAGGTACTTTAGACACTTGCGGCTAAAAGCACTTTCAGTTCACTGTGACAGTTGAGCAGTGCAAAAAACATGAAATGAAAGCAACCAAAGGTCTTTGCCCTTCTGATGCCTACAGCATGGTGCCGCGTGCGTGCATAACTTCTCCTCTTACAATAGTTCGCTGTTCACAAGGACACCCTAAATTGCATCGGTCCTTTTGACGTGCTTCCATACGGTGGAGTTGGTGAGAGAAAAGTCTTTTGTTGGCAGCCCTTATAGCTGAATACAAAAAAGGAAGGAAAAGAAGGGAAGTGTTTCAATGGCATGCCTTCTTCTAGCATTACAGATTTGTGACCTTTGTCAGCAGAGGGAGAAATGTTTTTCTATGAGAGCAAAGAAAATAAATCTCCCCCTACACTGTGGGTTTCTGTAATAGAGGCCATGTATTTTTTTTGCCAACCACACAAGTATTTATGTTTGATGAACAAATCTGAAACAAAGAAAGAGCCGCGGGATATCAGCGTGTGAAAGTGCCCACACAGTCACCTAGTTTCGCTGCGCAGGGGTAGCTCATTTCACCCAGCGCCGCATTCTACATGCATATTATGGACTGCAGGGTTGAAACTGACATGTCAACACATTTTCAAAGCAAAGAAATTTTTCAATCTAATGGCAGGCTGCCGCGGAGACTCGCAGGGGGGTGGGAGTGTGGGGAGTCGAGTCTGCGTTTAAGCCACGCTGATGGATCCAATCAGATGTTTTTATCTTTTAAAAAGTGTCCCGGTGGAGATGTTTGCAAAGGACTGCTGGCGTCAGAGCACTCTATCAATGCATCACAGCTGCTTTACAATTCAGTTTATCTCTCTGTCACTGTTCTCGACTCAATTTATCAGGGAGTTCGTTTGAGCTGTACATTCAGTGCATGTTTCTGATACTGGGAGTGAAAAAGGCTTGCCTCAGAGATATCTTAACAGCTTTAAAAAAAAAGATGCATAAAGAAAGCCTTTGACAGATTTATCTAATGCCATAAATTCCAACTGGTTTTTATGTATCCCTGCCTTTTATGTGCCCATTTGAACGGTGTAATTGAACCAGTAAACAACACGACGTTTTAAATACCTGATCTGCACTGGCAAGACACTCCAAAGCATGTGAATCAAGTTGTCACCAGGTAATTTAAATCAACATGATGCATTTATTTGGTTGGATTGAGTGAAGGCGTGATATACACTTTATGGGCTCAAATAAGGTTTGCGCTCATATATTTGTTCTGACAGAAAATACGGCGGGTGCCAATTAACTCTGCCTATGATCTTGTGTCAAAATAAAAATACACACAAAAAAGGAAATTCATTCAAAATGGGACTTTCTTGTTTACTTACTGCACAAGAAAGACACCGCATTACATTTGCTGCTCTGCTGTACTGCAGTAAAGCTATTCTACGGTCCTGATATACAGTGTGTGTGTTGCCTTGTAGCACCGAAAGTAATCTGGAGCCAGGTCCACAGAGTCGACCATCTATGGAAGTCTATCCGTGAGTGATTTACCGCTCGAGTGTACATGTCAGGACAGCTACGTCAGGGTTGCGTCAAACAAGATTAGAACATGTAGCTTTTAATTGAGAATACTCCTGCGATGGCATTGCCGCAGATGCCAGGCAAGCGTCTTCCATAAACCTAACGTATGCTTCATGGTGTCACCAGTGATTAATTCACTGAGGTATAAAACGGGCATCTGATCAGACGTGCCAGGCTTATCGAGGGGAATCTTGCTTTTCTATTAAAATGCCTAAAAGTTGGAGTTTAGCGTGACAGGGTACAAAGCAAACTTGCATGATTTTTTTTTTCAGGATCAGAAACACAACATCCATAGATTGCTGACATGGGGTCTGTGGTGAGTGAAACTGCATCACTGCCAGACAGTTTTTGGCTATGATTTCTGTGCTCTTTGCACTTCTGATGGTGCTCACTCTGCTGTGACTTGGTCAACAAGGGTGAGCTTGGGTAAGCTTTTTTGTTAACAAATTAGTGCTGTGCTAAAACAAAATGCAAATAATCGAAACATGTTTGGCAGACGGCACTTTTTTTTCGGGGGGCGCAAAAGAGAGAAACGAGGGATTTAATTTTGCATGATGCTGCCTGGCTCAGAATGCCTCAGTCATTAGCTCGGTGACGAAATGGGTTTACCCAGACCATATAAAATCCCAGCTGAAATGCAGGCCTGAAAACGCAGCCCAGTATCACAGCTTTCTCAATAATTATGAGGAAGACCATAGATGAAAGGGAGCTCTTTGGACTTTTAGCACATTTCAAAGCCGATACCTTCTGAAATTTAAAAGAAAATAAGATATGAAAGCCTTCGGTCGGCTGCTATTAAGGATAAACCGTGACAATGGCACGGTGCCAAAACAAAGATAAAAATGAAAGCAGGAGCTTTAGCGCCTGCCTAAAAATATCATTATCTCAGTTACAATTAATGAAAGCACTTGTTGTTACATTGTCTTATTACTTTATGTACTTTTGCTATTGTCACGCAAACGTGCTTTGTTCTGCAAAAAAACAGAGTGTTGGGGGAGGAAAGAAGGTCAAAGTGGAACAGTTCTTCTTTGTGCATCATCCAGACTCTGGCACATTCATTAACATTACAAAATGCATCAGTTGGCAATGTTCGGAAGCATCTCACTCCCTCAAAAGAAGGCATAGCTCAGAGGATGTACTGGCATTTAACAGAACTGTATTTTACAGCTGATTGGCTCAGGGAATGAGCAAACAAACAAACAAAAAAGAAATGTCTATCATTCTTTAATGCCAAGGGGACTCAAGAGGTATGTTACACTAAGTGTCTGCTGCTGCATGAAATGCAAACTCATTTCGGTTCTAACAGCTGGTTTCAGTACTCGACAGTTTGCGATTTGGGCTTAACTGATTTTTGACAGGGGTAATAACCTGTAAAATCAAACGGTAAAATGGAAATCTAAGTGTGTACTTTAATCTGAGAGATGTAGACTGTTTCACTCGCATCTAAAGCAAAAAATAAATAAAAATAAAAAATGGGTTGCAGACTGCAGGGCTCCAGTATCAACCTATTTGAAGCAACATTGTGTAACTTTTTTACCTGAAGATAACAGCTTCAAAATCATTTTGATGGTACAGCGTCTTGTAATAGGATGAATGATGTTTCTGTCACTTGTTTCTCCACTATGTAACTTCGGTGAGAGGGTCGGATCACAGTGTTACATACATGTTTACTTCAATATACAGGTTTTCAACACATAACATTGTTATGACGTAATGAGTTTTGCTGACAAACTGTTACAGCCCTGGGATTTGTAGTAACGACAGTGGTGTTGCACTCAGAAACTGTGGGGGGCGCCAAATCACACAAAAAGCCTATTTCTACATAACGTTGCTCTTAAGGGTAACTCCACTCATTTTACAAGTCAAAGTGTGTTTACAGATATTGTGGAGTACTACTGCATATGTGAAAAAAAGCAGTATACACCAGAACCTGGTGCCTACATTACCCACAATGCAACATCTCCACTGACATCATTGGAGGCAATTTATCAGATTACATGCAGCTTCCTCTGGAGCCACAAAAGACTAAAACTTTTTCACATATGCAGTGGTACTCCCCAAGACCTGTCAACACACTTTAAAGCATCATTGTGTAGAAATTGGCATGTTGTGCAACACGACTGCGACACAAAACTCATTACGTCTTAACAATGTTGTGTGTTGAAAACTTGCATGTTGGGGGGCGGAGTGGCCGAGACAGAGACACCATTCACCATATTCACTACATGATGTTGCTTTAATGTGTAAAATGAGTGGAGTTACCCTTTAATCCACTAGAGTAATGATGTTTCCAGCACACTGCTCTTCATCAGACTAGAGCGACACTGCATGATTCCATCGTATGTACACGTAGTCAGTCACATGAACAGATAAATATAATACAACAGCACAAAAATACACACACACACACACACACACACACACACACACACACACACACACACACACACAGAAATATGACATTGCATTTTTAACTACAAACGCACTGTGACAAAAAAAAGAAAAGAAAATCTTCTCACAGTTTTGTGAATCCAAAATCAAGGCCTTGGAACAAGCTTTTATCTTAACTAGGGCACCTCAAAGTAGTTTCACTCTATGGGTTATTTAAACCTGAGCAGGAGGAATTCTCGTCCTCATTGCACAGTTTTCATACCTTAAACCAACAAAAGCCTTTCGATTCAGGTATGTACACGAGCAGAACAAACACATCTATACTTATAGATAGCTGTGAAATACGCTGTAGTTAGCTGCTCAAATGCTCTACATCTGCAAACATGTAAAACACACAACGACAATGAAATTCCCTTCAGACTGCCGTGTGCTGCTTGATGATGTGCCGTGCTTTGATCTCGGTTTCCCTCTTACAGGTTGATGCAGGTTGCAGTATTATTCTGTGTCAAGTCTTCTTCTGGTTCTTTTGTATTTAAACATAATTAGACTGTCTAGCCAGAACTGCTTGATCCCACCCTGAACTCTTTGCTGAGAGATATAAAACCGAGGAAGGGGGAAATTAAAAAAAAGGAACAGGATTCAGTGCTGGTAACTATCCATCCGTCCACTGAGCAGCCAGCCCTTTACCAACAGCGTTACATACCATAGCAACGTAAGCCTTTCGCGGGAGAATATGTGAGTGGTCTTGTCAATACTTCAGTTTGTTTAATGGGACCACTGACATAACACTTTCCCTCTGTGGCTGATCGATCAGAGCCCAGCGCACATGTGCTGCATCAGCAGGGGGGACGGACGGCACGACGACCTGAATGCAGACATATCTCTGTCGGCTTTTTGATTTCTAAATGGTTTGCTCATATCAGGATAAAGGAGGATTAAACAAAGTGTTCAGTTCGTAAATCAGAGGCTATTGGAGCACAAAGTGTGTAAAAGGGAGGAGATGATCCAGATGGGTTCAAAGGTACTGGAGTTTGCCTCAGCTGGTAAAACACTTAAACGCTGCAGCCATTCTGTATTACCGCCACGTACAGTACTGTATAAAGACTCCACCAGGCTGACGTGTCACGTTCACATTACTACATCAAAGCAGAGCCGTAATGCAATGTATGTAGAAATGTGTCTTGAAATACCATTTGCACTTACTCTGAGTCGCAGTGTAAAAACGAGACAAATTAAAAGGTTCTTAGGGATGTGCAGCGGCCTCCAGAGCCTCCAACAGAGACCATCGTGTCTCATTCGGTGCTTTTTATGCAGACAAAGCCGGCTGAGTTATAGAAACATGTATTGAAGTGGACATCAATCATTGCTCAGGTCAGCTCGAGTAGATACTCTATGTAAACAGCTAATTACTCGGGAGAGATTGACTGCTCAATTCAACATCATTTCCACCCCTGCAAGCGCATGAAGCCATGTGGGGAAAACAACAACAACAGTATTGGACTGTTTTAATAACATGAACATAAGAGACAGGCTCGCTGATTAAAAGAAACAGATCATGATTTAACGTGATTTCATACAAAATTTTCTGAGATTAAAGAACAAAATCTTACAGGATGCCATGTGGGCCAATGCTGGGTGCTGGCATGCTTCTATTAGTAACAACATAAGAGCCGACAATGGCCCCGTTTGTAGACAGTATACAAGGATATTGGTTATTAAAGCTTCACTGTCTGCATTAGGGATTCAGAATATAACCACCTTCTTTCATCAATATTTGGCTGCCTTAATAATCGATTATCGGTTAATTATTCATAATATATTAAATATGCTCGAAGTTTTTCCATTAGAAAACTGTTCGTAGGCTTCATTATGAATTAAAATAATGGACAAAGTAAACACCAATTTACATGAATAATAAACGAAATAACACAAAATAATGAATTAATTTTAATAGTGGGGCTCCAAGAACTGGCCCTGAAAAAACCCAACCCATACTGAGGCTGTTTAATGGCTATCCATTAAAGGGCAGCAGAAACATGTTGAACAAATATCATATCAACATATACAAGTCAAAACCTTTTCATTTTATATGGCAAACTTGTTATCAGAGAGTTGCACCTCCAGCTGAGCAACATTATCATTCATTTGGAGGTGTGTTTCTGATTATTTTGAGGATGTACAATAAGTCTAATGTTCAGACAGCAGACAAATCCCATTTGTTTCTCAAATCAGATCTGAAAAACGGCTTGTCCATACTGTTATTTGCAGATGATCAGATGGGATATTTGGGTCGAGACATCACCAGCATATCTTGACGGCATAGGCGTCAGTAACTCCATACGCTGATGATGTGGCATTTACAACATGGACGCACGATGCATCTTCTCGCCCTCCAAACAATCACACTGTCAAGTCGCAGACAAGACAATTTATTTCAGCGTGACTCCACAGACTATGTTGTTTTTCCATACCGCTCTGCCAGAAGCAGCCTGGATAGCAGCCACACGGACGCACGTCTCTGAATTTGACGTTTTAGAGCATCTTTGCTGAAAACAGCTGCCTGCTGCGGCCGAACAGTACACCATGTGGCCGCTGAGAGTGACCCAACAGAGCAAAATTGCAGCTGACCAGCTAAACGATGAGCTGAAACTCACTATGAAGCTCTGTAAAGCGAGGTGAGCTGCACGTTTGTAATTCTAATTCTCATCCCTGTGAGTGACCCCTTTCACATTGCCACATTGTTCTCACATTGTCATTTGATGCATTGTTATTATAAAAATATCTATTATAGCCACTTTAAGGTCACATTATTTTGAGCTGACATAATAGCCGCACTCTCTCAGGGTTTAACAGCAAAGATTTATATGCATCATCACTGATGAATGTAATGTTCTCATCGATCAATTCCTTCCACATGTTTCTATATTTGCATCGAGACAAGAGTGTAAACAAAGCATTCGCTGATAACATTAGTGCTCTCCTTGTCTGCTCTCTGCCTGCACTGGAAAGGTCTTTTGGATTTTATGCTAATATCATGTCTGCCTACAAGGATGTAAGCTTTGATCAAGATAAATGAGATGGGAGGAGGTAGGGTTAAGGGTGATAAGCATTTAGTATAATGTGAATGATCTGTAATTTCTGCAGCTAAAGAGGTTTTGTTCTGTAGCTGGGTGGGGAGCAAATCGATTGCCAGGACCACCACGTCTGTTGAGTCTACTCAATGTCTACAAACACGCTCTGTGGGACATGTTTTATACATACATAGCACAGTGTTTACCCAGGAGTCCAATAATAACTGACAGTAAGTAAAACATTCAGAATAATTAACTAATTAAAAGCTGATTTCGTTTGATGATCTTTTGGTTTGAGGACTAATACTGGATTAAAACTCTGGATCAAAACAATAATGCACATGTGGGCGGCTCCAGTAAATGAGCTGCACTTTAACACATTAATGTCAGTGGGAATGAACGTGTGGGATGCAACTTGGCAAAATCATTTATTCTCTGTGCAGTCCATGTAAATAGCACAAAGATAGTAATTCCATACTTACATACTGGGAAAATTGCGAATGTCAATGGTCAAATAATTGCAGACATCTAGTTAGCGATGGTGTAGACGAGCATACCACTAACATATTCACCTATTATGTCTTCTACTCTCCATCGGTGTGTTATATTGGTTCTTGTGCACAAAGAACGTCTTCATACTAAAAAGTCCGTGCCAACAGGAGCTCCTCTTTCCCAAACTGCTCCTGATATCAGTCATCAGCTGTCCCACCTTTAAAGGTACCTTTATGTATACAGTATATACCGTTAAATATTAGCACACCATAGCCGACGTCTGTGCCTCTCAGAGAGCTGGTGGTAATGTCACATTAGCAAGATTTATTTAGATTTATTCCTTGTCCGTTGCACTAAGACAACACAGAGCGATCACTAACTTAGATATTTAGGGCTGGGAGCGTGCCAAAGACAATTTAAAGAATGACTAAGGGAGACGGATAAACTGAGGAGAAGTCCGCTCATCCCCGAGTTAATACATCCTGTGAACAGTTTTCACAGTGCTCCATATTTTCTTTGTACAAACCTAATTATTACATTCTTTTAGTTATAACTTATAGTTTCATAGACTAAATAACTGCTTTGGTACCTAACAATAAACACTGTCATTTATCTCAACTTGCCGTGAGCAATACTGAACTTCAGCACGACGAGCATGAGAAGGCAGATTTTGTTATGATGGAGAGGTATACAGTGATGGAGTTCTGACACAGCTGGGCACTTTATAAGACTGCCTAAAGGGAACAAAGAGATCACAGCTAAAGTGAGGACAGAAAATTAAAATGAACAATATCACTGACAGGCACACTGCTGAAGATATGAAAGTGAAGGCTTTAACTTTTCTGCATTTTTTAAGTTTAACACAAAGCACCTTAAGGCTAATTTAAAATATTTCTGATTGCATTCAGGAGGAAGACGAAATAGAGGTCGCAGACAGCAGGAAGACGTTACCTCGATTCAAACAGCTTCATTTTCTAATGAGCCGCAAGAACTTTGACAAATGGACAAGGGGATTCAATGAATACATCTGAATAATGGAAAGTGTTCATTATACATTTTTTCTTTATCGAAATGGCAAACAACAAATGGTGGTACAAGTTGTTTGCATTTGAGAATATATAAATAAAGAACTAAGAGAAAACAATCCACAGCAGCAGATACGAAATATTCAAATAAATTACAGGGTATCTGCTTTTTTATTGTACTTTACAATTTACTCAGGATTATTTCTGACTAATCTGTGAAGAAATCAGATTTCCAGTTAATTCAATTAACAGTCAGAAAACTTTCAACAAAAGAGAAGCTAAAAGTGTTTTGCTTTTCTAAACAAAACCCACAATCTTCAAAAACGGCCTTTTCATTAATCTGTCAAGATGACACGATTAACATCACCAACTCAGCAGCTACACAGAGGCTGGAAAAGCTGGTGTCGATTGCCCCGGATCACATGGCATTTAAAAAAGAACTTGATTGCATAGATGCAATCTCGACTTCCAACACCCCTCAGAGGCTCTCTACGATAACTACCATGAGGAGTAGCTGTCATGGTTCGTAGTATGACTCACACCAAGTGCGAGAATGATGTCCTGGATGAATATCCTTTAGCCCCAGTGGGAGTATGCTGTCCCACTCGTCTGATGTCTTTGAGTGTCTTGGACCTAGAGGTCAGCATCTCATTTTACACGGACAAAAATCTATTACAAAACCTATCTCTCTCCACCTGCATTAAAGCCACTGGGGAAGAGAGGCTTTTCTCTAATTGTTTTTCCTTGGCTGCAGAGCTGTCCTGGTTATGAGTGAACCTAGTCCACATTATGGCTCTGATTGGTGAGCAGGTCATTCAGACCCATCATTTACCCATTGCTATGTACAGAATGACATTATTCACACTAAATGTCCTTTTTTTCACTCTGGAAGTACTGTGCCATAGCTTCTGCACGAGGCGCTAAAATGAACTGTGTATTAATGGAACCACTGCAATTTTACAAACATATTAGAGTTTATATTTTACAACCATCAACTACCTGCTGTAATGTGAATATATATGTGTACACACACACACACATATATAGCACATATCTGGCACAAGACATTGTTGTGAGGCAGTTCCCCATTTTCACAATCTTTTGAAAATCTAAATGGCTCTGTTATGATTGATACAACACTACAAACAGAGACTGTAAACTAGAAAATGGCAATCGTAGAGCACATAGCTCTGCCAAGACCCAACAGTCCCTTTGAATTAAATCAAGTCTAATTCTAAAAAAAAAAAATGTTCTAAAAATATTATAAAATGCCCTATTAAAGGAGATCTATTATGCTTTTTCTGTTTTTTTCCCTTTCATTCAGTGCGTTGTATACTGTCGCTTCTTGCGCATGTTAAAGATCTTAAAAAGGTTAAAGTCCACACCAACAGAAGCTCCTCTCTCCCACAGGAAACACTGCTCCTGAAACGCCTCGTCAGTAGTCCCCCCTTTAATTATGTCACTTTGTGACATCAAACTATGTCACCATGTCACACATTTGTAATATTTATGCCTATTGGCCAGTTTGGCACGTAAGAATTCATTTAGCACAGCTGCTCTGTTTTTGTTAGCGGTGTTGGCTCAGGCGCATTTGAGCTGACCAATCAGAGGAGACTGGGTTTTCAGGAGGGGGGCCTTAAAGAGACAGGAGCTAAAACAGAGCGTTTCAGACAGAGAGGGAATACAGTGTGCAGCAATGGACAGATTGAAAAAACGGATGTGTTTTTGAGCATTAGAGCATGTAAACCTGTTCTAGTACTAGCCCAAAATAATATTATGAAGCTGAAAATGAGCATTATAGGTCTCCTTTGACAAAAATTTTGAAAAAAGCCATATCTCACAATGCTTGGATCTGTCCCTTTATGCAAATCTGCACCAAAGGTTAATGGGGTCGGTTCTGGGCTGAGACCATCCTAGTGTCGTGGAACTCAGTTCTGTAGTTTTTGTGTTATCCTGCTGACAACCCAACCATCAAACTCCTTGGCTGAAGTAAAAATCAGGCGGGGATAATGTTAAGTTTCCACTGGCCGTAACACCTACTTTTATCAAATAAATAGGAAAGTGGAGGAGATGACATGGCGTAGGAAAAACCATTATAGCCGAAAAGACAACAAACGAAAGCACCACTTAAAGAAATATAAACCCCTGAAATCAAAATGCATTAATTGCTGAAAGAGTTGGTGTAACGACATCGCAATGATGGCTGCTTTGCAACAACAACGCTTATAGTATGGCTGAACCTCTGATAAACATGCTGATAGTTCATAAGCAGGTCACACTGTTAGGATGCGCCAACTCAATGCACAATTATCGATGGCAAATGTAGTCACCAATAGTTGCCTTGGTTACATTGTTAAAGTCGTGAGACCCTTTAGAAAGAGCTTTACCTCTTCTTGGCTTCTTTTATTTCCTCAGAACAAAGAATCAGGTTCAAGGCCACGTTCAAGTCCCTTTGAAATCGACAAATGGCTCAAGCAGCTCTCATGGCTGTTCACTTGTCCCTGCGAAATGGCAGGGTGCAAATGTCCATGCTGAAAAGCCTCTTCTGGCAAATTGTTATACTGAAGCAGCAGTATCCTTTTATAGCATCTCTCTGCACTTGCGGTAGTTTCCGGACAAGAAAACAGTAACAATGGCGTGTAGCCGTGATGGCA
Source organism: Pagrus pagrus (assembly GCF_965226575.1). Lineage (NCBI taxonomy): Eukaryota > Metazoa > Chordata > Actinopteri > Spariformes > Sparidae > Pagrus > Pagrus pagrus. The sequence continues at coordinate 7,269,818 of NC_140187.1, read as the reverse complement.
GCAAGAGTGCATATCTCTAAGTATAGAGCTGAGGCGCATTCTTTCTTATACTTTCTTTCTTTCTTCACTGTCTAAGACATAAAAATACAACATTAAAGTCTGACCATCTTGTTCTGCACACTATGTTCCTGCACTATAAAAGTTTGCAAAAAAGTTGTCCAGGTAGCTTTCATGAGACGCATGTTAAAAACGTTTTTTTTGTCAGTTACGTCCCCAAATTCTCAACCTTTTCACCTCTGACATATATAATATCACCTGAAATATAATCGGCAGGGGAGATGAAAAGCTTTATTGCATCCCACATTATCTCACACTCGATATAGAAAACAACAAAAGTATTTCTCTGTGCAAAGGGAATCTCCCTCAGTTTGCTATGAAATATTTCCCAGAAGACTGTGGGCCAAAGGAACGACCCCCACAGATTGGGAAATTTAACTTTCCATTAACACTAAATCTGACAAAAAGGGTCACTATAGCAACAAACCCTCTCACAAAAAAAAAATGACAAACATGACCGAAGGTGAATTTAATACTTTTCACAAAAACAACCAACAGGGATTGAAATAAATCAGAAGAAAAGCACACCTCTAAAAGGAGAACTGCTCCTAGAAAAAAAAACAAAAAAAACAACTACTCAAAAATGGAAACAAACCTGTGCTTACAAATGAAACAAGTGACAACAAACTGTGTTTAATCCCCGCAACAGCAGTTATACTAATAAGGATTAATGTCAAAGTAACGTCTCTTTCATGGTGTAAATGTTGTGTCTTGTCTTGGTGAAAGTAAAAGTTAACGTATTCATGTTAGTGAAAGAAAACTGTCGACATTTTACTAATTTCTAGTCATCAGATTGTACTCAACATTTCAGTCAATGTCAATTTGTTGTTTTGTCATTTTAGCTTATCGTCTGATGAAAAGCACAGGTTGATTAATTGAGAATGCAGCTCTGCAGGAAGTATCTGTTCCAGTGGTCTGATGTATCAATTTAAAGGGAATTTTAATATTTACAATATTAATGAAATGATACTACAAACTATTTAATATACAAATATTTATTCTTTCCATAACTAAATAAACAAGCTGTTCTCAGAGGAAAATAAGGTCCCAGAACACTGTTTAAAGCTAGAGCGGTGGCAGGGTCCGCCACATATAAACAAAGTAAAACAGTATGAAACTGTGTTGCCCTTTAAGGTCAGTTTTTTATCAGTTTTATTCAGTTACCAAAACAAAGAGAGTTTGTTTATTTAGTTTGTAAAAGCATAAATAAATCAGTCAATGAGATCTTTCTCTTCCTCCTAAAACTACAGAGTGCTCCTTCAAGCAATACATTCAGACGTGGCACATGTTCGGATATTCATATTTATTTTTACCCAACAGGATTCAACAAATGGCCTGGGGCCCAATGCTCTCTTTAAAACCATCTTGAACAATGAGAGCTGTACAGACAATAAAACGTTGTAAAACCAATTTTTCGGTTGCCCAAAGTACATGACAACCTTGCACTTGCACAAACAATGGAAATAACACTGGGAGTAGTAGTAGCCCTGATATGGTACAGGCAGCACAGGAAATGGGACTGGTGCTTAAAAAAAAACAAAAAACTGTCCAAAATATTTTGCCTCCTCATTTGTGTCGCATAAAATGAAGACATATCTGTCTTTAGATCTCGATTTTACTTTTCAAACAACATTTTAGTGATGTTTTTTTCTCGTCAACAATATTGCAGTTTATAGAGTCTTAGTGTTTAATGACGTCTGTGGGGTCAAAAAGAAAAAAAGACAAACAAAAGGTCGTTGATGAACATATGTTATCATAGTTGTAGTTCTCTACTTTAGTCTATAAATATTAACTTTGAATCAAAAATACAGAATGTGCCTTTAGCTGTTGCACAAACTGACCTATCCTGTGAGGTCTACTCATTGGACAGTCTCCAGCTGCCTCATGAAACTGAATAAGAAACAGCAGAAAAATGATGAATGGACGAGTGAAGGAAGCGCTGAACCAAAGCCTTAAAGCAAAGGTCACATCTCAAAGGAAGAAGTGGACGAACCTGCAGCCTCAGAGTGTTTAAATCAACTAGCATTGAGGATAAATATCTTCCAACGGTCTGCTGTTGCTCTCTCAAACTATGGCAGCTATTGCACGTCACTTTCTGCAAGCAGTTTACTTACGGGACTCCACAGTGAAAGAAACGGCAAATATCTTTGGTTAGAAATGTATTGTTGTCTGGATTACATGTTTAATCAACATTATGAGGAAACGCTGAGGATTAATCAACAGGTTGCAAAATGTTGAGAGTGAACATGTCAGTGAAATGAACACTGAGACTGTATTTGTTTCTCTGTAAGATAATTAAATGTTTCTCTGCTTGGATATTTGTAGAAAGGTCACAGTCTGGGTTTAATACAGATAAAGGCTGCAGTGACTTGAAGTATGAGAGGAAAAAAATATCAGCTTGAAGAAAATGTAACAAAAACCACAATCTTTAACTGAATTTAACCATAACATAATCCAGGTGGTGGTTACATTTCTTAGCTTAACATGACTGGGAAAAAATAATCAATCCCACATACAGTAAATATCATTTCTAGGAGGCAGAGGTATCTTGATTGTGGTATTATTATAGTACTGATATTGCTGCAAGGTTGCAGAGTAGTGGTACATGCTGTAAACAACCTATTAAGCATTGCCAGGCTACATTTCAGTAGGGTCAAAGCCTGGTTCGAAGGGATCAATACAAAAGAAAACAATCATCTAGAGACTGGCGTGATTATTTCGTGGGTACACAGTAAAGAAAATAAGTGCAAAAAATGTTGCTTCAACAATATTAATATATCATTTCAAATACTCAAATTCATTGTGGCCTAACTTGACACAATGAAACTAAATAACTTTGATTTGAATTCTAGAGATTTTTCAGATGCAATTGCTCGTACTGTCTGTGAATGCTCCTAAAGTATCGGCCCTGATCAGTACTTATTAACTCCTGGTCTTTATTAAGTGCTGATAACTGGTGCCCTATTATCCCTGTGATAGAGTGCCGACACATCCAGGCGCTTTCTATGCAATCTACTCGATGCATGCTGGGATAGCCACCTAATGACCCTGAATGGGAAAGAAAAGACACAAAAAAGGCACGGAAAGACGGATGGGTGGATGATAGCTGTTGTGCGAAGCGATGATGTCTAAATGTGCAGATAGCAATCGATATTTTCTGACAACTTCCTCTTGTTGGCAGAGCGTGGACTAATTTAGATAGTGTCAGTCACTGGATAATTTGGTTATGTTAAGGGCTCCCTTAGATTCCACTGTTGTTGCAGCTCCTGTGAGGTGTGCGTAATTTAGAAACTACTCACATGTACAAGTATGGACAAGTACTGCCGTGATGACCTATTTCTATATAAGTGTTGTTCAATGCGTTCTGCTCCCACACTGCCGTTACATCATGCCGAAGGAGCGGGCCAACACATATTACATTTGTCTAGTTTTACATGTGCAAATTTTGAAATGGTTGTCACATGTAATTATGTTATTTATATATATCAAAGGCCCAAAATATGTCACTATAGAGCCATATGAACCAACTGCAGTAGTAGGCAAGGAAAAGCTGAAATATAATTACCCCTTCTCTCATAACACTCAAAACTTATATCACCCTCACAACTGACCATTTTGTATCAGTTTCTTAACTTTTGGGTCACTTTCATGTAGCGTCACTAAATCCAGTGACCCTTCATGGCGGCAATGAACTATTTGTTTGGTGTGTTTTTCATGAAAACAATAATAGTTTTTCAGTGGTATCATCAGTTGTATTGATTTGGAGATCTCAGTGTGATCTTGGAAATAGAATACAAAGCCACCAAATTTGGAAATCAAATGACGGGCATTCACATCATGTTTCTACATCCTCACCAAATACTGTCTATTCAGCCCAGCCACCATCTGCATGTGTCAGATGTCACCATATTGACATTTCCACAAAATGTATCATATCACATTCACATCATATGTTTAGACCTGACTGTCATATCAGGAGGTGGAGGGGGATGGTGGTGCAGTTACAGTCGAGAAGGCTGTCAAGTCGGTGACTGCAGTTTCGAGACTGTGTTTCAGCATTTGTAAGCAGGAAACCACTGGATATTTTGGATGACAGGCCACAGCATTTAAAACATTTATAAGTGCGACACCACTAGAAGTTTTTAAGGAGAACTTTGTGTTTGTGGCAACAAAAACCCTGACATATTTGACAGGAAGTCGAGACATTTCCAGCCATTTGCGTCAACCAAAACATGATCTTTTCCCAACCCTAACCAAGTGTTTTTTGTGCCTAAACCTAACCTGACTGTAAGCACAGCAGTGTCACAAGACATGTCAAGTTTTATCATATGGACACTGAAGCAAAAAAGAAAATAAAGTGATGTCTCCGTTAAGATTGACGCTGAAATAAACTATTACTCCAAGACAAACTAAAACACTCATCGACGATATTTCATTGGTCATATGTTTAAATAGGCCCGACATCAACATCATCACAAATCAACTCTTTCTTTAAAGAGCTGGGCACTGTAGATGCAAGTCAACAAGAATGTATTGTGCATTTGTAGGGTACTATTTTCCGCTGTGGATTAATACACATTTGATGCTCCAGTGAGCATTTACGACAGCAGGACGCTGTATTTGGGATCAAATCAAAATACACTACAGTGCCCATGTTCATGGTAATGAAGAAACATGTCACCCAGAGCAACAGCGTGGCTCAGTGATGTGTTTTTAATAGTTTTTCGACAAATATGGAGCTCTGGAGGAATAAGATAGATCAGGCTTTGGCTACACAGACAACGCTTTTTGTTTTGTTTGGGTCTTATCATGGGATTTGTAGAAAATAAGAAAAGCATACAGTCTTTTCAAACTTATCTTAACTCCACAACGTGAATATAAAAAAATAAATCTGCAAAATTTTGCAGTCTGATTTGCATTATGGTATTTGTTTGTGCGTGGGTGTTTTTCCTCCTTTTGGAATCTCATCATATTCTAAATAATTCATAATTCAAAATAAACAAGGAAGTAAAGAAGTAAATAAATATATAAAGAACAAAATAAGTAATTGTTTCGCCTCTTTCCTGCCCCTGGAAGACCTCACAGTGTGTTGTGTTGAGGCGGAGTATGGAGGCCACTGCTAAGACTCTTCTGGCATGGAAATGACTTCCTCCTCTCATGCAAATGTCACAAAGAGGCTCTGATCCACTCCTAATCGCTAAGTAATCACTTTCCTGTTTGATCCTTCTGTGATAGTAAGAATGGATTGCAAAAATCTGGTATGATTCTGGTAGGGAGATTAGGAATTTTCAAGACATGTTGAAAATTCGATGAGCTACAATAAGCCTCCGAAAGAGTGAAGCAGATGCAATGACTTTGGCTTCAAAATTATAAATCTTCTCCCAGAGGGGCCTTTGCTAATGAAATATAACGAAGCAAACATTTTCAGATGGATACCAGCAACAATCTTCGTTCTTCTTAAAAAGATTATTTTTCAGTATTTGTTCCAAAACAAGCACTGCTACTACATTTAATACTGTTATATAACCAATTTCTGGATGAAAACAATAAACAAAGAGATTGAAAAATAAATGCGCCATGCAACCCTTTTATGATGCGTGCATGATATACTATACTCTGATGCTTACACCTACCGTAAAGATGAAAAAGTGGGATGTGTCTACAAGAGTGTATTTAATCCTGTTGTCATGGAGAAAATTAGTCACTGGGGAACAACTAAATGATCTTGTGGCGAGTTTTTTTTGTTGTTTTTTGTATAATCATTTATTCAATTACCTAATTAATTAGATACAGAGTATGCTCTTGATAGATACCTGGGGATCTCTGGGAGATGCTAACAATGAGGAAGCATTATTCACTCCTAGCAGCACAGAAACAAAATGTCCCATTGTCATCGCAGTCACTGCCATTAGCGGCACGCGCTCTCAGACGGGCGCAGCCGTGATCACTCCCTTTGTTGCTATTAGCATTTGTGGATAAAAGGGGACCCATCTTGTAGTTTGCTGACATGAAGTGTGTAATTATCATTCCATGTATAACAGGCTGCTTATTTGCCCTAGTGGCATCCTCAAAGGGGAAGGTTGCAGTGCAGTGATCCATATCACCTTATCTCCCATTCCCCTTGGGGCACCACATTCGGTATGGAACAGCAGGCTAATATAGATGACAGAGGATTGTGCCACTCTTTAAAGGGGCAGACAACTTTTTTTCCCCTTCCAACAAAGGAGGCCGTGCACATCATCTTTGGACTGAAACGTAATAAAAGTGATTTCTAGTGTTCTTTGAGATAGGTCAGCAATCTGTCCGCCGTGGAAGTCGATCACAGATGGCTCAGCGAAGCTTCATCACATCCAGTATTAAATTCCACTATTCTGCTACTACAGTTATGTATCATATAAAAGAGCCCTGTAGTGAGAACCCTAACCCCTCTCAATAAAATTAGATTTGGTTGAGGACACAAGGCTGGAGGAAAACAATGACCACATCAGGAAGTAATTACTTGGCCTGTTGATTGCAGAATTTACTATCATTACACTGCATATGGGCCCACTTGAAACGCAAATTGTTTTCACCAGAGAGAAGAAAGCATCACATTTTGTAAAATGCAAAAAAAGGAGAGAACAAAAACAACAAACATTTTGATTTATAACAGCCGCCCAGATTAAACCCTTTTTCTGAATGTATCATGTATTGACTTGTTTATGCAAACACATATTTTTTCAGTCTGAGACTAATTTCCCATTTTCCTTTTTTTCACACTTTGTAAGACAATTTAAAATGTTTAGGGCTCGCTGCGTTCAAAGGGCGCATCAGTGTAAAGTTATTCTTTCTGATGGACTCGTGTGATCGGGGGTTGAACCCGAGTGCAGAGGCAAGATAAAGGCGGGATGCTCAATCAGTCCCTTTAATGATGCTACAGTCGAACGCGGAGTCTGAGGAGGGAGAGCGACAAACTCTACTGCCAAGTAGGGCACACTAACCAAATAACTCACTGGGCATAAGCCCTAATAATAGACAAAAGGAAAACTAAACAGTTGTCACAATAAATGTTCTCTATCTAGATAAAAAGTTATGTTCACAGTTGAAGCTGGCAGACTTAAAATAGCGGACGTTCTTGTCTGTCAGCCTGTCAAAACACAGCGGCCTGGAGGTTGGCTACATACAGGAAAAGGCAGAGTGTGTCATTACTTAACAAGTAGGTTAATTCACAGGTGCTGAATTGTCCTGTGGGGACATTCAGGAGGTGATGGGAGCGCTGTGAACATGCCCTGAGAGCCACAGCCAGAGCAGCTACATGGGCACAAACCTTAACAGCAGCCAATAGTGAGCTGTCCAAGGTACTAGTCTCTGTTGGTGCTGCATGAATTTATGCGTAAAGTACTAAGTGTAAAAAACAACTTTATGAGTAATAGTTGCAGAAAACCATGCAATTTAGTTTCTCTAAAAACAAAAAAAAAAACCTTCTGCCATTATTTTGCAGACAGATTGACAGCTTGTGCAGTTATTCGGGTGGCATACAGTCACACAGATATCATCTAACTTAATGGTTTGCAAACAGACAGACAGATGGACAGGCCGGCCGTGTTCTCGCGGCGACACAAACCAGATATTTTTGATGAGAAGTCGGGGTATCTCCAGCAGTGTTTGTGGCAGGTATTTTAGGGCCAAAACACTATCTTTTCCTAAACCTGACCAAAAATCACCAGACCCTGACCGCGTTTGATCATAGAGTTTATGAAACAAAAGTGGAAATGTTTCACAGACAGACAGACAGACAGACAGATAGATAGATAGATAGATAGATAGATAGACATACGGATAGATAGATAGATAGATAGATAGACATACGGATAGATAGATAGATAGATAGATAGATAGATAGATAGATAGATAGATAGATAGATAGATTTATTCATATGGGACTGTACACTACACTAGAACATAAGTGAGACAAGAAGTTTTTTGAACCTACACAATTACACTTGGGGATTAAACAGCAGGAAGTTAGACACCCAAAAACCCCACAGGAGTGTGCTGTGTGAACACGCTCAGCGAGCTCTCTTCAGCACTTACAGATTCCAGTTGCCCAGGCAACCCTGTCTCGAAGATTTTAAACTTGGATTTAGCATACGACGCCTCCTGTGTCTCTCCACAGTCAAGAAACAGGATTACTGGCTAGGAGAACACTTCACTTTCCACTCGAGTGTCCAGTCGCATACACTTGCCACTGCATTTGGAGGAAGCATACGGGCAGAAAAAGACAACAGCAAATCCAGTGACACACTGCCCTCAGGTAATGCACTCTTATATTCCTTGGCAGACTGTGACAAGAGATAAGTCATTTGCATAGCTGTTATATTGTGCTTTGACACTGTCAACAGCTTTAATGGGATTTGTCAAAATGTGGGCCACAAGTAAATCTGAGAAACACCACCAGAGGCAAAGTAAGAGTCAGGGGTATCAGAATAAGATGCGGTGCAGAGTTTGTGTAGGCACGGATCCTCTCACTCTCATCCCAGAATAAGTTTCCTGCTGCAAGTTGGAGTGTACAGTAGTAGTCAGGTCAGTGTTTTATGTGCAGAGCTATTTTCATATTTCCAAATATAATCATCGTGCTCTCCTCAAAGCTACTAAGGCAGCTGGCCTGCGTCCAAACACAGCTGGCAAACGTTTAAGTACACGTGTACTGCACTTCTGCGCCGTTAAGATAATGGCAATATGTCGAGAGGGAAGAAATGTGCGTGCGGCATTCGGATATGAGAACTCTTACAAAGTCCCACAAAGGACTGTGGTCTGTTCATGATGTGAGAACAATGGGTGTAAAGTCTGGACATAATTGTGGAGCATAAGATTTAATCATACATAGAAATCCATACACTACAGTGTCATTATGTTCAAACTATGGGAAAAATGAAAGCAGCTCAGTTTGGTGAAATGAGTGACTGACTTTAGGGCTTTGTGGGTGTGCTTCTGTGTGGATAATGAACGGTTAAGTCTTGGCAGCTAAAATTACGTGATTGATTTTGGGACATTATTGATTTCATGGTAACATGAGCTGAGTCCAAAATCATTCCCTCGTTCACTTGTTCAGTACTCCCTGATAGACACTGATTAGTTTGCTTCATTGTGACAAATAAACTTTGAAATTTAGACGTTGTCATTATTTTTGTGTCATCTCAGACAGATGTTGTGTCGCATGACTTTGAAGGTTTGCAACTAAACAAACGTGACGCACTGCATTGTGGGTTTGAAGGAAGTAGTGCACACGCCGTGGAAACTGGTTCTTTGGATAAATTAACTCACTCATATATATATAATGGCAAAGAGTGAATATAGTGCGCTTCATACCGAGTTGTTATGCTCGCGTCTTTGATATCTGCACAACAGTGACATCTTGGACTGACGGCTAATTTGGTATGAACCTATGTTGTATAGACTATTTAGATAGAAGCAAACAACTATTAGCTATGTAAAGATGGCGGAGTAATGGCGGTGGTGCGTGTCGCAGTCTGAAATTCTCTGTTTCTTTTGTTTTGGTGGCTGGGACAGCCATGTACGCATGTGATTGCATGTGAGTCCTTCTCTGTCCTCCCCTGGTCCGTTTTCAACATGGCAGCCTGGTAGAAAAAATCTCTCCTATTAAAGTTAAACAGTGCACTATTTTATGTTTCTGGAAGCATCTGAGGCGAGAAATAGACAACGCAGTCACCGAATATTGGTTCATATTCAAACCAGCTCTGCCTAATTCAGTTTGATCTGATTTTTTTCATTTTTTTATCCCGACTTTATTAAGTGAACAGTGCGTGTTGTTTTGGTCTGAGACACTGGTGCTCTATTGTGATGTCCAGTGCCGGCGACTGTTGTGTATTTCACCTTTCAGCCTGACAATAACAACATCCCATTACCTTCTGGTTTGGTACGGATAAATTATGAGTGGTTGAACCGTTTGGCCAAACAACCCATGCCCTCTTTTTTCTGGAAAGGACAGTCTGAACCTGTCCTTTGTGCCGAAAGATCCAATTGTTCGGCAAAACAATGCTGCCGCTCGCCAAAAATAATTGAGTAACCCTGTCTGGCTGTCACTCATCCTTGGCACACCAAACGAAAATTCTTGCAGGTACAGCAAAAAAGTCTCTGTGAATAGTTTTATTACAGGTAAATTGTCCATAAGTTCGATGTAAAGTATTAGATTTAACACAAAGTTTTTCTATCATGTTGAGTCAATGTGAATAAATTAAAAATAACTTAGTCTGATTAAAGTAAATCAGTGCAGATTAAAACATAAATCTTGTGTTTTTATTCAGTTATATAAAGGTGAGTTTCCACATAACTACAATATGTATTCATCAGGTGTTAATTCAATTCAAACTAGTCTATGTCAGACTCATACTGGGTTCATAGCAATGAAAAGAAAGAGATTTATTCAGATATTATACATGCATGCATCCATCCATCTGTTGTCTGTAACCGCTTATCCTTTTCAGGGTCACGGGGGGCTGGAGCCGATCCCAGCTGACATTGGGTGAGCGGCCGACGCCCTGGATGAGTCTCCAGTTCATCACAGGGCTGACACACAGGGACAAACAACCGGTGACGCTCACATTCACACCTACGGGCAATTTAGAGTAATCAATTAACCAAACTTCTTTGCCTGTCTTTGGATTGTGGGAGGAAGCTGGAGTACCCAGAGAAGAAACCCACGCAGACACGGGGAGAACATACTCCGCACTGAGGGCGACAGCGCTAACCACTGTGCCGCCGTGCTGACCTACATACAAGTAATGCATTTTAAATTGTTTAGTTTTAAATAAACCACAAATCAAGCTATTTAATTTAAACACCTCGACTCACCAAGATAGAATAAACTCTGAATTAAATGACCCTTTACACTGAAGTGAAAATTTACATGTAATTAAACCAAAGTCGCTGTTTCAGGCACATTGTTTTTATGAGTGTAAAAGGTATCACAGGGTAGGTAGTAAAGCTAATTGTTAGACCTGAGATGCTCCGAACAGGAGGCAGATGGCTTCATTAAAAATGTGACAGGCTTTCAATGGTATTCAGCAGATGATTGAGATTTATGACTGTCTTTGGTTATTGTCCTTTCTAGACATTATAAACTATTGATTTGTTATTGCTCCACACAAATACCAGCACACACCCACACGAGAGGGGGAAGAAACCCAACAACACATTTCCTCTGAAGGTAAAAGCTCGACGTGATATATATTCAGCCACTGTATACCTCGTGGATGACAATCATGATTTTCAGGCGATGGTTAGCGAGCTGCTGGAAGGCATGCAGGGAGCTAATGTCACTTCACAAGCTAATTATACTCGAAACCACAGTGCTTTTTTTCTATTTGTGCTGCGGTTTGATTCAAAACATGATAAGGGAGGGAAAATATGACAGCTACTTAACGTGCACCCGTGGAGTCTTTGTGTGATGTGCTGCCACCTTTTGTTGTCCTCTCACGTCCAATACTATCCAGCTGAAATTCTACCTTGCAATAAAGCAAGTATATCATTTGAGGAAATAAGCTGATAATTCGACAACACATGAGGATACATAACTAGAACAGTTTTATGGCACCCACCGCTGCTCTAAACTGCAGAATGATTGCTATTATTTGAGCTTGTCTTGAAAATAAAATGTAATTTTAAAATGAAAAGCACTCTTTTTTAACCTTCAGTCTTAGCCCTGTTTATTTCCTCAAAAAGTACCGGACAAGATCACAACCGACAAAGGAATGAGTTCCAAATGCAGAGATTGGATTCCAGTATTTTCTGACTCACTCATGGTCACAACAAGTGGTGCAGATTATTTTGCAAATTGCTAACGTGCAGAAAACAAAATGTCTCCTGGACATAATTAATGCTTTTCTCACTAGCTGTCGATATTACGTGTTTTCTTGTGAAGCTGTGCACTCGTACTGCACACAGTGAGTGCTGGGCGGGATGTTTAATTCAGCTGAGAGCAGGATTATAAATACAGGTGAGTTTGAATCATAATAATGAAATGGACAGAGGTAGACACAGCTGAATGATGAGAGGAGTATCAGCAGGACCAGCTCAGCTAGCAGACAGGCCAGTGGTAAATTAGGGAAGTGTCTTAGGGAAGACACTCACGTTGCTGAGAGAGAGGATCCCAGAAGAGTTATGTCAGGGAGGATGGAGAAATTCTGTAATGGGCAGAGTGAGGGGAGGAGAGAGAAACAGGCAAGCAGAGAGAGTTGATCCAGTGATTAAAATTAACCATAGTGCAGAGCTGCACGCAACAGGCGAGCTAACAGGCACTGCATGCTCCACAACGCTGTCAGCTTTGCATACCTGGGCGCCCGCTGGGAGAGGTCCCCAACGTATATATTCATCGGGATGACATGAATTAAAACGAACACAGCGTGAGATGAGCCCGTGTGCACGTCTGTGAGGAGCGCCGCCACGCTGACATTCCTCTCTCAAACAGGCGGCACATTAGCAGCACCCTATCAAATGATCCATCATGACTATTTGGTATGCTATTAAACCATAATAGACAGCTTGATGGTATTGCATACCCATAGTGCTTAATCCATGCCCTGCCGGTATTCACCACTCACTAAAAACATTCATATGGCCTGTAGTGCAATATCCTACACACTTGAGAGGCTTCCATTTATTTGCTCTTGAAGCATTAGCTCCGGGGCAATACTACATCCATTACAGACGACTGCTCTCACTCTAATGCATTCATTCTCCGTCTCTGTCTGCCTGCTAATTTCTCATCTTGAGTAACCAACTAAAATGTGAAGTGTACTGTAATAGGGGATCCAGGCCTATGATTATTATCAGATAGTGAGGTTAGGAGGCGTAAAACGAGACAGGGTTTTAGCTCTTTTTTGTAGGCTGAAGCTACGTTTGGTTAACATTCAATTTTTTAAGCACTTACTTTTAACCAAATTTAATGATGCGTCTCCACATCGGAGAATCATCCACTTGAGCCACATTGCCTGAAGGAGGCAGACCTTGTAGTTTGTAGACTGTGCAGTCATTAGACTGGCAAAAGAGTCAAAGACTGAAAAACTTTAGAGAATTGCTTGGATAATGAGAATTGCTTATATATGTACATATATGTATGATCTGTATGATCTTAAACTGACATCTTTCTGACATCTGCTCTAGAAAATGACACATTAGGTCTATTTGTGGCCTGCTTTACAATGTAGTTAAATACAACGGGTTTCCATGCACTTTTTATCTGATTGGTGTTGACTGCACTTTTTAACCCTTGATTAAAACATCTAAACATTCTGTTTACTCCGCTTGTCCTAAGGGTAAAACAAATAACACGCCTTCACTAAACCCCCTAAAATAAAGCAGCTAAATTGAATTTTAAACCACGAATCTGCTGTATTTTGCATGAAAAAACAAGTGATCACCGCAAACATATGTATATATATATACAAAATATCTTTTAGTGTGTTGTCATTAGTGTCTTTGAGTATGAAAAGATCTGTATAAATAAAATTTCTATTATTAATATTATTAATATTATAACAATTCTGTCATCCAGGAGACTAACTTCTCCTGAGCGCGCAGCACTGCAGAAATTATGTTTTAATTATAATGTTTGCTATTTTTATTTTGATGAACATGCTCAGAGTTTAGTATCACACACTCAAAATTTTAAATGTTTGCGTATCACCAACTTTAACTGTCAGACAACTTTGGTGCTGTAAGATGTGTCGTGATGCTCTCTTTCTCTTGGCTACTTAAGGATGATTAAAAGTAATTTAATCCGTCTTAACTCCAATTAAATCAACTATATATCACTGCTAACATGTTCATGAGTTATGCTTTTCAATTTTGGTCTTTAAAAACAGGTGTTAATGTACTTTGGTTGAATTTGTCTGAGATTTCACTTCATTTGCATGTTTCCTGACTCGCTGCAGGGGAAACAGCCTGTCACTGTGTGTGCTGACTGTGCCTGCTGCTACTCTTACAGGTGCGTTATGGTGTTAAATTGTATTCTTGTGTGCTTTCACGGGAGGATATAAGATTTGTTAATAAGAGGTCTGACCTTGAGTTAAACCTTAAACTATGTGAGACAGCATATTGTACATTTCTTTGCCAATCACAAGGAAAGAACTGACTCGCGCATCTTCAGTAATTTTAGTATTTCAACAATGACATAAAGTACTGTATGAGAAATGCATTTCCAATTATATGGAAAGGTCAAGTAGAAATCTCCATGAAAAGGGAGGGTGCGGCTTTAAAAGAAAAGTTTCAAGGCGTCCCCACACACCCTCACACTTCACTCTTAAGCGAAAATATTTGTTCAATCCCTAAAAAATTTAACTAATTCATGATTTCAGGGATAAAAGGAAAACCAAAATGCTTCAATAAAATAGAAACCACGGGGTACCTCATATCAAATCCATTACTTTTATCTCCCGAGTCTTGAATATAATGTTGCGGAGAATTTGAGTTGGTGTGGCATGAAAGACTCTCTAAATGAATCAGGTTTATCTTAAGCACATCCTAAGACATGCTAATTTGGACTGCAGTCTGGATGTGTTATGCATTAAAAAATCCTCAAAGAGAATACGTCAGGATGTAGCGCCACAAATGAGCACTCGCTGAAATATTCAGTTCAAGTCAGCCCCCTGTCTGATTGGCCACGCTTCGATTAGATATGAGGATTCCCCAGGTGAGTATCAACCCCAGTTCCATTTGAACAGGAGGTAAAATGAGAAGTCAACAGTATTTAGTCAAATAAAAGGCAGAGATTAAAGAAACTTTGGCAGCCAAGTGTGGATAATTGATTTATAATTTATCAACGTTTGTGCTGAGCAGTGGCCACCAGAGAGATAGGGCCGATTTCTGTTACAACCTTTCTGCTTCCCTTGTGAGAACACTTAATATGGGCAGCTCTATTCTCGGGGAGGTTATTTAAACTACAGCTATCAGTAGACACCACAGAAATGTGATGGAATATAAGCAAAACAACGCTCTCCAATCCCTGCCTGATTAAATGAAATTGTCACAGCAATGAAAGTGATCTATGATCATAAGGTGACTGTGTAAAGTGCCATAAATCTCTTTTTGTCCTACCTTGAAAGGTCAGCATTTGCTAAGATGAGTCCAGAGACACTGTTTTATTTCACAATAATAAAAGTGTGAAAGCAGAAGCTGCTCTAAAGACAGACTTCCTTCCTAAGCAATAAACCGCTGCTCGTGTGTTAATGAACACTGTTCCAGCACAAGGTGGAGGGTGAAACCAAGGTGAGAGTCACCATAGTGCTGGACTATACATTCACAATCGTCAAATACTGTTACAATAACTATGAAGTAAGCTGCAGGATTCACAGGTAACGACCGCATACGGTAGCGGTTGACTGAGAGTTGGTTGATAGTGATGTTAGGTATGCAGACAAAGGGTTATTTTTTATGTTAACAACACTTAAAGAGAAACAAATTAACTCAATTTGCAAGCAGATCACAAATCCTGCTTCTCTGCATTCGTCCATAAAAGCCTGGTTAACTTCTGACATCTTAACGACTGAATAGGTCGATTGCCAGTTACTTTCAAAGCAACATATATCACAGCTTGCTCTTTGGATAGGTTCAGTCAAGAAAACTACTGGGTTAGGTTTAGGACAACATAGAAGTTTGGGCTAAAATAACTAAGTTACTTATTTAACTTCAGTTACAAATGTATCTCAGTACGTTAGTAAGTCAAAATAATTCATTATTTATGTTTGGTGTCACACCGTTGCAAACAACTTTCTCCTGGGTGAAGGTCCTGTTGTTGTATGACCCAACTATCCCTCCCAGATCTTTTACCGATGTGGACCTTCTTGCTTTTTATACTTAATTTTCCTGACTCCCTCCTTCACTGCCGCAATAGTTACGATGGCCACTAGAGGTCGCTGCCTATCAAAAAGACGTCAATATGGGTCATAATAAGCCGCTTTCACAGTTGGACTATATGGTGTTTTTATGCTGAGAACGGGCTGACCCAAATCTTTGTTCATTTTCTGGTGGAGGGTTAAGGAGACGAGCCGGTTTACTTTAAAGACCCGGTCTTCAAATCGCTACCAGTTGATGTTGATGGTGTTGTTACCCACAAGATGATGAGGCGCTCAAGCACAAAAGCAGTTAGTGTCAAAATTGTACAAAAGCCAATTTACATTCTGATTCGCTTCTTTGGTACGCAGAGTACGGGTTTTTATCATGCAGTTCATTACAACGGGACAGAAAAAAATCAAGAGAAAGAAATCTTTTCTCTGTGCTCGCTTTTTGTTTAACAGAGACCTCTTTGGTAGAGAAATGGTGCAATCAGTTGATTGAAAAAAGGTTTTCACCCAGGTGGTTAAAGAATACGATACACCAGATAATGGTGAACTGGAGTACCAATTTTGTCTCTTTGGCAGGATCTTTGAAAATGTCCCTTTGTGATTTAGGGGTCCCCATTGATTTAGGGTTGCATTTCCATAAAAATGGAAGCCACAGAAGAGCACTGAGAATTAAATTTTTTGCAGCACAGACCCAAAAGATATCCTGATATTTAGTCCAGTATGGGTCAAGCTCCAGAATGAATCCTTCACTTCCTATAATGCAACTGCCGCCTTCTGTCTGATAGCATCATTTAAAAACTTCCTCCAGAGCTAAAAATACATACACAAACAAACATATACGACTGCTTTCACAGGCCGACTGGGACTCCTAACGATAAGTCAAGTGTACCTCATGTGTCTATTATACAGGAAGTCAGACCTGCACATTATAGTCACATTGCGATGCCACTCTTACAATGCATCCGTCTGCATGCTGTTCACTTGTTTGTTTTGGAGGCCAACCAGTTTTTAGATTATATCACGAGCATAATGAACGTCACAAGACAGAGCAAGAATGCATTGTAGGGAATACCCAACAGCTTGGTTGATGTCATTTCACGCTCTGCAATTTGTCTATACCACATTATACAAATCCAATCACCACTCAGCAACTTCACTAACAACTCGGTGAAGAGTCAGCCGCGTTTACAAAGCGAAATCTGTACAGCTCTCAAGAATTATTGTCGAGCTTTTTGGAGAAACAAATGGTCAGAGAAGGGTGTGATAGCAGCAGCTGCTACTGCTTTCCAATTCAAGTGCTTACCAGTGGCTCTCTTGAAATGAAGCGAACGCATCCTGTGAACTGTGTTATTTTGCAGATTTATTTTACCGATCTCTACTTCAAAGAAAAATTCAAAACCATTCAGTTTTACGGTTCCAAATGAACTCCATCTAGGACATACAGAGATTTCTTGGTCGTTTTTTTCTCCTTCAACACCAATCCAATTATTGGCACTTAAGCTGTGTAGTACACCAACTGGGATTTTAATAACTGTTGAGTCGCCAGCTGTGAACTATTAAGAAATGATGGTGATGACCAGCGGATTGAGAAATCAAATTCCCAAGCATCAGCCAGTGAAGCCTCCCATACAGCTGGCCCAAATAGCAGCTTGTTTCCTGACAATTGCAGTTTGACAGTGCATGGTTGTTCTCCTAACACAGCAATAAAGCTGTGATATGACTGTTGGCATTGACCCCCTCAGATGCTGAATGGCTAGAAAATGAAAGAAATGGATGGTCCGGAGAGAGCATCGAGTGCTTAATGGTATTGAAAATGTTAACAGGTCTACTCACCCTGTACCAAACAATCTCTCGAAGCCTTCCGTCAGTTTTGAAGTTACACTTGAGGGTAACAGTCTCTCCCACAACAACAGGAGGCAGGGGCTCTATGGTAACTGTCAGATATCCTGAAAAAAAAGAAGAAGTGGAAATTGGTTTTTATCACAGTCATAAACCAGGAAAACAATTTGCCTGAACAAGCTACTTGCTTTTGTGTCTTCTTTGATTTCTGCTGAAGTAAATGTTAGAAAACAGCAATTAGTCGCAAATCATTTTTAAAAAGCTCAAGATTCAAGAGTCCGCATTCGCTTTTGGAAAACTGCCATGATTCATCCTTATAGAATATTACATCAAGCACTTTCCCACACAAAGGTTAAGTATCTTGGTAAATAGCACTTCAGTGGTGGTTACTCAAGCGTTCATTTTTCAGTGACATTGCACAATTTCTTCATCTGGTTTGGATCTTTATACAAACAAACGAGTTACAGCGCGTTACAGCGCGGCCATTTCTTTACCAACATTTCTTTTCTTTTTAGATTAAAATTCCATCTTCCTTGAAACAGAAAAATGTGTTCATAAGACATAATTACTTCTCACACTGAATAACGGCCATGACAGTAGCCCTGCATGCTTTGTTGTGCAAAGTCTCTTTAAGCTCTTCACCAGTAACTAATCTGAAGTTGTTTGGCCCTGAATAAACACGCACAGTCTGTAAACCTCAGAGCCTTTGAGACAAGCAAAGGCAATGGCAATGGCATCACATTTAATGCAGTAGTTTCTCATTCACTGTCAGTTAAGATAAAAAACAAACATCAAACCAGCTAAATAAAGGCTCAGGGTTATGATGAAAATTTATCTGGAATGTTAATGCCACCGTTGTCTTTTGACAAGGTTATCGTGTATACAATGAAATGTTTTTCTTATACTCAGAAATCAACTTTCTTATTAGTGCCACAGTACACAGCCTTGCCTATTATCAAATAATTGAAAGATACTTCAATAACAGGCAAAGTCAGAAAGAACCATCAAATCCGAGGACAAACTCTTTACTTTCTTCAGATTTGAAGTTCAGCTTTCAGCAAAGAGAAGAAGTGGAAGCAGAGTCTCGACCTTGCTATATGATGTGTCATCATCAGCCCTTCGCGCAACCATCTGCACTTCACATACCTGCAGGTATAGTTTCACTCTTCCACAATCACATCCATTCACAAGGTGATGATGCCACAGCATATCAGCAAGATTATATCTCGCGAATAAAAATGGATATATACAAAAGGCAATTAGCTAGTGATAATGAGAACACCTGGGAGAAAATAAATACATCCAATACCTGGAAGGTTTGGGGGCAAATTAAATGAAGACAGTATGGAGGATACATTCAAGTGAAGGCAGCGCATAACCTGAAACTTGGGGGAGCTCATTGTAGTGTCCAAAAATACATATATTTTATCTATTTAAAATACATCTACTTTACATGCAAGTGCAAAGGACATCTCTTTATATGCTACCACTCTGGCTAGCAGAGTGAGCCAGCGATGGTGCGTGGGCTGACTTCCACTGACAGACAGCAACCCTCTGCCCAACATAATAGCAGTTTCAACATGCTCAGTATTTAATGAGGGAAATGCATCTTGTAAAACAGATGGATATCACAGTAAAAATATAAAACTGGGTAAAAGGGACCTCCTGAGCAGTAATTGTGTTAGTAAAAAAAAAAAGCACAAGCCACAGTGAGGACATCATTGCCTCATAGAAAGTCTACAGGTGATCTCTGCAAAGGAAGAAAGGTAGACTACAGATACAGAGAGGTGTGCCGTTGGCTTGCAATGAATGAAAATCTGATCCCAGGCTGTGCCTTTTTGTCTTTTCAAAATGCGTTTTAAAATAAAAATGTATCGTATAAATAACGGAAATCAAAGAGATAAAACAAATCAGCAGGAGGCTGATGGAAAACGGAAAGGCGAGCTTCAACATTTAAACAGTCAAGTATTAGAATATCTTAGGAAACAATACATGCATAATGAACTCGCAGTGCGCACCCTCACCGTTATCTAATGAGCATCTTTGTAACTCTGTAACCTTTTGCACTCTATTGAAAATGAATAAAAACCAAAGCGCTGACACCCAAAGCGTCTCTTCAACTCGCCCGCTGAGTTTGCTTATGTTTATTTGTCTCTTAAATATAGTTTAACGAGTATAATTTCTCATCCATGGACTGCAGTGTATGCACACAGGGTTAGTTAAGTACATTTTATCTCTCTTTATTTGATCTAGGTTTTTCTTTGTCTTTGTCCAACAAGTGCTGAAATGCAGTGAATGCATATATGGCATCTTAAATCAGATTACTGTCTGAGGAGACGACAAATTTGCTTATCATTTTCATGAATATGAGCGTGAAGATGTGACTTGACAGATCATGCTGATGAACCAGTTCATCCTTCGGTCCTCAAACATTTCCAAGTTTAGGAAATGGATTAGCTGAATCCGGAAAACGACAGTTTCGAGCTCGCTTGTAGCTCATTTTGAAGAGGGGGAGGGGATGTTAGTGGAGTTACAGACGGGAAGGCTGATAAGCCACTGACCACAGTTCAAGACTGTGTTTCCACATTTGGTGAGAAATGTTGTTTCTGGTAAGTGAGAAACAACTGGACATTTTTGATGAGGGACTACAGCATTTCAACATGTGTATAATATTTTTATGGAGACCTTTAGGATGATTTCTATGGCAACAAAAAACATATATGTTCAACAGCAAGTTGGGACATCTATAGTCGTTTTGTGGCAACCAAAACAGGTAATTTGAGCCAAAACATGTTTTTTTTCCTAACCCTAACCAAGTGGATTTTGTTCCTAAACTTAATCAGACCATGAGCACAGCATAACAATTTAAGCTAAAGAAATGTAAAGTTGCAACATAAAGAAATGTAATGTTTCAACATATCCATGTTTTGCAGAAACATACATTGCCAACATTTATTCTAAAGCTAGTTTTCATATTCCAAATTAAAGACGATTTAGTTTATTAGTTATATCTGATTCATCCATGTTAAAAGTGACAACAACCTGAAGACCTAAAAATATATATGCATTCTTATGAACAGCAACAACAAAACATTAAATGTTATTTTGGGCACATCACTCAGCTTAAAGCAACTGAATTGGTGTAAGACCACAGAGGATTTTTCCAACGCCCTGACATCTTTCAAAAAACAAACCAACTGCTTCAACAATCCGCACTATGTGTGTCACAATGCGTGCTGACAGTTGATTGTTAAAAAAAAACATTCATTCTCAGAGTATGTGAAGTTTGAAGGTAATTACAACGGGAAACATGTCATGTTTAATGTTTTACTGCTTGAGGGGTTTGTATCAAAGTCAAATTACATGACATATAAACCACAAAGGGTTGCTAAGAGTTTGATCTGTTTTATTGTCAAAGTTTAAAAAGCACAAAACACTCCTTTGTAGTTCACCTCTGACGTGGTGTTTACATAAATCCGTGCAAATCTTTACAACAAATTGCTCCATTCGACTTGACTGTTTGTTATACACCCCCTAGTGAGCTTCTCCACCCACAGAGATGCGGTAATGTTCACGCATCAGAACAGGTACAGTGAGGAAAACATGCATATGATCAAAGAAAATGCCACAGTGCAGGTTGCAATGTGCTTTTCTCACATGTTTAAAATAAAGAGCCATGCTAACGTTCTCATTAATTCTGCTGGCCGCTCATTGTTAGCCTGTTTGGCCCATTGTGTCCAATATTTACAAATATTACACTGAGTCACATCTCTGCAATACTGCTGAAGTGTGCCAGTTTTTCACGTTAGGTTACAGTGAGAACATCGTATAGAGACTGTTTATCCTTTACAAGACCTTTTACATGTCCTTCCCACCTGTTTGTAAGAATCTGTGTCTACCACATTTTTATTGATCTCCCACACAGTGCAGATAAACAGAATGCATTTCAAGAATTTCCTTGGATGAAATACATAATATATCAAGGACAGTAAGACTTTACTGACAATTCAAAGAATAAGCTGAATGTACAGCACATAAAGAAGTGCAGATACTGAACTTCTCCTTTTAGAAAATGACTTCACGATCCAGCTGGGGAATTGCGCGGCACAGCAAATTACAAGCAGAAACGAAGTGAATAATCACCAGCAAAACGAAACCGAGAGACCGAGACGTTACACTGCAGAAATCCACCGCTACATGCCTTTAAAACAGATAGTCGTCGGTATCTGCTTTGGTAGACACAGATCGGCCTGTCTCTTGTGTCAGTGCACCTAGATATGCTTATTAAAGAATCTTAATTTAATCAGCAGGCTGAAGAGATCTTCTCTTTAGAGTCAAATTGAATGGATAAACCTTTCCGGAGACTGCATGTCATTAACACAGAGCTGATGCTCTTAGAGAAAATCCTAACCACTTACGACGAACCCACAAGAGGAGCAGCCTGGCCTTGTAAATGTCTCTCTGTGAGTTTTCCACAGAGGTGGTGGAAATGCATATTACAAGACAGGAGAAAAAAAAAAAACGAGTCGACTGAGTCTGTGGAACACTGTGTTACTCAGTCACCAGGGGATAAATGTGTGCTTCGCCTCGTGAAGGACATTTTCAGTTACGGGTTATGAAATATTCCTTCCAAATTTAAGATGTGCTCTCCATTCAATGCACATCCTGTATAATTAAACATAATATAGGGAGCCATTATGGCCTATTATTCACTCGACAACAAGAGTACTGTAAGGAGATAGTCGGTCTTCTTGTGTGGTTGCAGCGATTAATTGTGAACAATTCATTGACTCTGTGGCACAGAGGAAAATATAGCATAGCCAATGACAGAAAAGTGCTCCGGAGCATTCGGGGAGGGATGTGGAATTTTTAAAAGAGCACATTACATGGGTTATGCACTCGCGCCAGGGAAGTTCACATTTCAAATAATCCCTACGAGAAACTGGAACAGTTGCAGGCTGCACATACCAAGACATGAGGACATAATTCCCACGCAATTCAATATCCAACGCATGCCATCCAAATGACTTCATAAATTAGACACATTTTATTTGCCAATTCTCTGTTGAAAGCGTTCCAATGAAGCAATATCCCTTGTTATGCTTGATGCGCTTGTTAAAAACGCGAGCTAATATGGGCCACATTCGCACGGCAAAAACTCTAGTGTTAATTCAACGCCGAGCGGGAAAAAAATCAACACTGTGCAAGTGTTTATGTAAGTCGCCATCCATCGGAGATGATCAACACTTGCGATCGTTTAGACAGCTGCCCCGGAGCCGCAGCAGCTCTGAGTGGACACAAGTCTCCAATCAGCCCATTGTCAACTCAAAACGGAAAAAAATCAACATTTAATCTGCAGAGCAGGCTCTCGCAAACAATATGGCAGGTTATTAGTTTCCTCAACAGAGATGCACAAAACGTCGTCGCTATGGCTCCGACACGTTTTAACTTTGATGACAATTAAGAGAGACAACTGCTAGTCGCTCTTATTTACCGCTCATGCTCAACCAAAACCAACAGCTTTAATCCAACATGTTGTACAAACCGAATGAATGCTTGTTGATTTTACTTCAGCGTGTTATACAAAATATTTTCATAGTCGGGGGGTAAGTGATTCTCCTTTGAACAGATGAAAAGAAAAAGGCATAAATTATACAACAGTGTTTTAAGTCTTTTTTTTTTTGAAAGGGTGAATACAATTTCTCCTCAAATGTTCAGATTCACAGCGTGTGCTCTTGTATAGGTTGTTTGAATGGATGACATTTTGGAGCATTTTAAGGAAAAAATGACTGAAGTGTCAGGCTGGATATATCCGGTAAGCTCTAACAAGTTCTGTCTGGCACCGTGAACACCTTCGCTTTAGCTGAGCTTAAACTCGACAGACAGAGAGACTTAGATTCTGTTTTCATGCTAGCGCCTCGCAGTATCGATCCATCCTGTGTTATAAGCCCTGCTTTTGAAGGAAGCCCCGGTTATATTTATACAGTCCTTGCAGCATCCTACTCATAAGCCTCCTCTACATGAATCAGACTGTCGGCGCAGGCGACGTTACCTTGAAAAACCAAAACACATCTGTGACTCTCACATCTCGGGTAGAACCTACAGAGCCCGTGTCACAAATAGCTCCAATTACAGAGGAGAGAGATTTAAAAAAGAAAAAAAGGGAGAAAAAAAATGCACCTGATCAAAGGAAACTGTTCAGCATCCTCAGAGAAACCAGCTGCTTTAAAGGGACGTAATTTATTATTGTGGAATACGAGGGTAAGTGTACAGTTCTGCAGAAAATCTTTGAAATAAATCTACTTGTTTGAAACCCTAATCCATTTGCCCATGAAGCGGAATACTTGGATAACGTTGTAAGAGCACATAAGCAAGTGTGGAGTGGCCAGAGAGTGCACGGCATTTAATTGGCTCATATTAGCTGGTTGTAGAGGCAGACAAGGCCTCCAGCTTGTCTTAATCCATCAGAGGCGCTGTTGGAACAACATCTAATGAGGGCTGCAAACTATGCTTTCTCCCATTAATAACAGCAATTTGCCAAGATGCAATGAGAAAACAAAACACAGCCAATGATGGACCGGCCCAAAATGTGCCTGTTATTGTGCTCTGTGATTTATGGCTGTGGCCTACCTTTGCTTAGATGTCAGTGCAACTAAATGTAGGAGAAAAATGGATGGCTGAGTTTTCTCAGCTCTCTTCCTCATCTGTGCCTCTAAGCAGTGTAAACAAACCGAGCTGATTTGTAGTGTCTAAAACACATTTAAGCAGCACTTCGAAGGTATGTGTGAAAAAAAAAAAAAATTCAGAATGGGATTACAAGGACATATGATAAATGTAGTACATCATGTTAAAGCACTTTTACCCCTACAAAGACTGGGTATGGCTCCAATATAGCATATTTTTCTCATGAATGTTGGCACCCTTGTGGAAAACATCTGAAATTTAACATGCCTCATATCAAATTTTGTCCATTAGTGTCTTAAAAAAGTCTAGCGACGTGGACACGCGGTAATCAATAAATTCAGCTAATAAGTGCACCGCTTAAGCCAGGTGACTCCATTTCAAGGCCGGAGCTTTAGGCAAGCGAGCGAGTGATGTGCTGTTAATGGGACAGGGGGCTCTTCGGTAAAAACCAAGGATGACAAATTAATGCTTTACAGGTTTTGCGAGCGATATCCTCTCCATTTGTAATCTTCGCATTTAGTCGATGTTCTGCAGGTCCCCTCTGAAAAACGGTAAGGTCCAGAGCCTAAGGCAGACAGAGGTATAGATTATGTAAATTGAACACGTAATATATCTTATTCCCATTATTCTCAATAAAAAATATTCACTAAGTGAGGACCTTGGTGGCTATTAAAGCTTGTGAAGATATTGTAAAGGTTCCTTTACTGCCTCATCTTTTTATTTCTTAGAACATTAATAAGGGTTGATAAAGATAATGGGAGCAAAGAGGTCACTTCTGAAATATTTGCTTCACCGTCCATCGCTAGGTTAAAGAATGCTATAGAGACAGTAACAAAACCAGGAGGTTCTTGTGAATTTGCTGTCTTTCACAACTACCTGAGAAAAAGTCAGGGTCTTGGTTATTGTGCAGCATAAAAGCCAGGCCAGCTGCCAGAACATGTTGGCATTGTACCAGTCTGCAAACCACAGATATATTCCTACGTTTCATAAAAATAATACCAGCATTTCTACAGGATGGATCATATTATGTTCACGTTACATGTATATGAGAAGACTTTCTTATCCTGGAACGTGGAGACCGCTGTTCACTTCCCATTGCAACCAACAGAACTGGTCATTTAAATGCCAGTCAAGACATTTTCCAGCCTTCTTTGTTGCAACAAAAAACGAATATTTTCAATATTTTTCAAGATGCCGCAACACTTCCCAGCTGTCTTTGTGGGGACAAAACCAGGTATTTTAAAGTTAACCCAATAATAAAAATTCAGTCAAGTATAAACATATATTGATGGTTTGCAGGAACATGTGTCAAAATATATTCTGGCAATTGGACTGATCAAAGCAATACCAAATGTCTTACAGTGTGTCTTTACAAATAACAATTATGAGAGGAGGCAGTATCACCGTCATTGGCTTTTAACTTTGGCTTTGAATTGAATTAAAGCTTTGCACTCGTATTATGTGCTCATACTGGAATAACACACATTTATGATGAAGTAAAGTCTATCTGTTTACAACCTTGCTCTTATCTTTATTATTATAGCCTCAGTATGGACCACAGGCTCAATAGATGTTACCTTGCTAGTGGCTAATGGAGATCCAAACAAATACATGAAAAGAAAAAAAGAAAAAAACCTTTCAGTTTTGTTACCATCTCGCTTCATTGCTGAGATGCGGCCGTGTGGCATCTCCAGCAGAGTAGTCGGAGCTTTACAAGCTGAGTGCTCGGAGGATGCACACAAGCGATTTGTTTGACAGCTTGTGTTGCCTTAATGGGCTCTCCTCTAAAGCTGTATATACCTGTGCCGCCGCATCCCCGGATCTCACAACTGTCACGGTGTCGTAACCGAAATATGATGCTGCAAAGTACCGACAACACAGGGCTGTTAAGATATTGACATGTCTTTAGATTATTTTCTACCTGGAGACAACGTGCCCAACAATGCACAGACTCATCTACTCTAAATGATCTGATCTATTTCTGTAAACTCTTGACTCTCAGTCAGTTTGTATTTACTTATTTAACTGGTACACTGTCGTATTTGTGGCGCTCAAAGAGTTCAACAATAAAAAGGTGTTTAAAAAGTGTAAAGTGTTATTATTATCACTGTATCACCCTCTACAAACTAACGGTGTTGACAGCCGTGTAGATGATTGAACAGTGTCAATAAACAAACACACACACACACACACACACACACCTCAGGTTGTGATTTGTAACTTTACATGCGGGCTGGGCTCAGGAAGCGTAACGTGGAAGTGGAATCTGGATGAATGCTTGTTGATTTATTCTGGCCAAGAGCACAATCTGCGCCACTGGAGAAGGTCTTCCTTTTGTAAACAGAAAGCTGGGAGCTGATGCGTTTTTCAATCAGGGTGATTTACTGTTTAATGACATGCTTCAGCTTCAAGAGTGTCAGCACCCGTCCGTTGTAATCCACCGCCCTCCCACAAGCCCGTGCTGCTATAGCGGATAGCAATCACGAGGAACCCTATCACCAGGTCCTCATTCTGAAAGGCCTTAGGCATGTGGCATTATCATGTCATTGGTGAGGAGAGTTGGAGCCAGGGAGGATATGCAGCCAGCCTTCCCACATGGAGTTAGTCACATGCAGCAGTGTGTATGTCAGTGTCGCAGTTTGCCGGCCAACTAGAAAGCAATGAATCTCTGATCCCTCTGTATCCCACTCTTCATTTTCTATCCCTGCATTAGTGTTCCTCTGGCGTCAAGAAGAAATGCAAATTAGAATTTGTGCCTTTCCTTATTTTTCCTTATTGAAGCTATTCATTTACTTTCTGAGTGACTTTTAATGACCCTCAGGACCGTGAATCCGGTTAAAAACCTGTCATGTAATTACAAAAAATAAACAAACGCCAACAGGGAAACAAGCCTTTTTTTTCTCCACTCAATGCATAAAAAACTGTTTTGGGAGATACGAGGTTTTTAGCTGAACAGCTGCCACACAAAGCTCTCATGATAAAGACAGAGGATGACCACCGCTATGGGATGCAAGGGGCCCCCCGGGGAGTCGGAATAGCAGACCCTCCATGGCCACACCATCAGGAAAAATGACACACACAGCCGTGTCTGGTGTAGATTATCCAACCGGGAACTTGTATGTACAGGGATAAATGTGCCATTAGCTTGTGTGTTTCCTCTGGAGAGTTGTAATGTCTGATATAATCAGTGTGGGGAGTTTACCATGCATTTGTTTATTCACATTCCTGGAGCGTATGACAAACAGAGTAAAAAAAAATGAGTAACTAAAAAAAAAAGACCAATGCAGCACTCTTCTGCCTTTAGCACCAGCGCTAAAGACTTGGCGAGGATGCTCTGCAGTCCGCAGAGAACTGCATTTTATCACCAAAGGAGGATTACAACAGGCACGTCTGATGGCACGATAATATGTGAAAGTTTTACTTTGCAGCCGTGCGATGCCGGGGAAGGCTCTGAAACCTAAAACTCACGGGGTGACAGGTATGATTTTAGTACAGTGGATGAAAAGAAAATTGTGAAGAAGGGAGAATAGGGTTCGTGAAATGACAGCCGACTGAAAGCAACTTTAAAATGAGATCTGACAACTACAGAATGAAGAACAAACTCTGTTGGCATGCAAGAAAAACAAACAACGACAACGACAAAAACACAAACATTTATGCTACATTAACCTGATTTCAGAAGCTAAAGCGAAAATGTGGTTTTTGTTAAAGGGGCCCTCACAATCAGGTCTTTCTTATGTGTTTTTGGATCAGTGCACACAAAACCAATGATGCTTTAAATGGTTCTAAAGTGATGCTGTACTCTAATAGCAATCTCCCCCTCCCCCAGCTAAAGAGATTCATTACACTGACATATTTAGTATATTTTATGAGACTAGAGCAAAACCGTGTGATGTCAGTGGAATGAAAAGCATTTTTAGTTTTTGGAGAGGATATTGCAAAACCTGCATCTCTCCTGCTGGCTAAATATAGATCCATTTGCATTCTGGCTTCATTATTGCAGCTGGAAATGATTTGTTATCATTGTTCTGCGGCTGCCAATCTCGATAATTTCGGGAGGAATCAACCAATTTCTGCTCGGGGAGGGCTGTATCTCTGCTTTGTTTGAAAACAGCTGCACTCAAAAAAAAAAGTCATGCATCTGCAAGTATGTGAAAGATATTGTTCAGTGAAGTAGTGAAAATGTGCTCGGTAACGATAAGAAGTTTTTATAACAGGTTTCCACTCGACTTCTGTGGGCCTCTCTGGCCGCAGAGTAACACCGCGGTAACACTTTGGAAATGCAAATGATGTGCTCATGAAGCAAGAGTGTAGTGTCAGCCATTGTCTGCCCACTGATGTTCCCTTCACCAAACAGAGTGAATTGCCCACCAAAGCGGCATCTCAGCGCTCTCTCAAAGAGTCGCGGTGAACAAAAACTGTTTGTTTGAACAATGCCCGCATCTCTTGAACCTCCAACTTAGGAGATGGTGCACACAGCGGAGAGAGCAAGCAGAGCCTTCTGGCACGGAGCTGCAGCGTGACACACCAGGCAGTGGATCTGTCCAAGCTTTCACAGTCCCACGGTAAATATAGGATTTAATGAGTTAAATATTTGTCTTTTGAGCTGAGGGGACCGAAATCTTAGTCTCTTGAATTTGGAACTTCAGAAACCAACAAACTACGTGTTAGGTGTTTGTTGCTAGGGACGGAAAGAGATAAATGTTTTTTAGAAAGTGTTTCTTGAATAATAGAGAGCAACGCTTCAGCATTTACTGTAGTAACAGGTAGGTGGCATGAGAAAGAACTACTGCTAATGTCCTATCCAGCATATCTGGGGCATCAGACAAGAGCCGAGGCGGAAAAGGTAACCGACTTGTCTGCTCTGCTTAGAAGTGTTTGTTTGGCTTAAAAAATTAAGCGGACACCTGCAGAAGAAACAGAAAATGCATCCCAAAATCCTTCCTCCACCCCTCAAAAAGCATTTATAATTCTATTCACTGTTTTCCATAAAAGCCTCTAGTTGAATGAGAGTGGGTGTCTAACACGAGTAAACACATTTGGACCCGAGCGGGAGTCACGATTAAACGTGACGCGAACACATACGCACACAGACACACACAGGCATAGAAACACAACCATAATAGATGGCTACACAGATTAATACATGAGAGATAAGTTAAATATTCTACAAAGAGTTTTGAAATCGGTATGACACATTCTCATTTTAAAGGAAAAGTCCTAGCGCGGCCACAAGCTAGGGGTGTAAATAACATCTTGTCAAATCAGTTTTGGGATGTCGTGGCTTCCAGTTAAAGTCCCCATTTACTTCAGTTGTTCAAGAGAATTATGCTATGCTGTGTACGTCCAGAGATGTTTTGTGGACTACGAAAATACAGGGACAGTGGGTTAGATCTGTTGATCCGTCAGATAGGTCATAAAATAAAAATAAAAGATGTTATGGCGGAGTGCTGAGGGAGGGGCTCCTCTGTAGTCTGGTGGTACGGCACTCATCAATGTCATATTACAGTTTTTAATCCTACGTAGCCACCAATATTTTCCTTACCTCAGCGCCATGCATCCTGCAAACGGATGAGTTTCAAAGTATTGAAAATAAGTTGCATCTTTCTTTCATTCGCTTCCAAAAATAAACGCAGGTGCTAACCAGATAAAGATCTTCAGACACCAAAAAAATAAAATCTTTAACTGCTTTAAATATTTGTTTTAAAAGAAGCACGTTGTAGTTTTGGGAGAGAAATTTTAATCAGAAGAGAAAGATGTTTTTGACTTATTTTTTATGCCTGAACAAACTTAATTAAAACAAAAAATTCTCTTTGTTTTCATGGCTGAATAAACTGAATAAACAAACTGACCTTAAAGGGCAACACAATTTCATGCTGTCTTGTTTATATTTGGCAGACCCTGCCACCTTTCTAGCTTCAGAAAGTGTTCTGGGGACCTTATTTTCCTCTGAGAACAGCTTGTTTATTCAGTCATGGTTTTCATTTCTTCGCCAAACCTACATAGTGCCCCTTTAATATGAAGTTTCCAAAGAGAAGGCGAAGCTTCATGGGACTGTAACAATCCAACACCCTCCCTTTGTTTGCATGTGCGCTTGTTCAGGAATTAATGTGAAATGTGAAATAAATGAGAAAAGAACGTGGTGATGTTTGCGTTAATTTAAATTGCACACACAAAAAATCTCATATGCATCACCGCAAACAATCTACAATCCGATCTGATCTGAAGGTTTTCCTAAAAGCTGCCTGGCAGCTTGTTTGTATTTTTCCATTACTTAATAATAAACACAACAAACAAATCTCTAGCTCAGAGGAATGAAATGTCACAGAGCCTTGGAAATAGATATTCCAATCTGTTTTTAATAAGGTAAACAGGACCTGGGTGCCATATTAATAAAGGCCTCAAAGAAGTCATGATGCGGTTACCAAGGAAGCAAGTTGTCCTGGTAACCCAGAGACAGACTCACTGGGGTATCAATCACTGTTTGTGCATTCAATCTGCAGACCCCTGCATCACCACAGGTCATGAGCAATGGCAGGAAACGAGGGAGGAGACGGGGGCAGTGTGGAGAAATGGCCATTCTGAATGTCAAACGGGCAGATTTGAGGAACGCATCCAGCATGCAGGGAACATAAACTGCAGAGTCAATTTATCATTGCAGAATTGCTGCCGTTACAAGAAGGCCATTTCATGTTACTTCAGTGTCTATTCACCACATCTTTGCACTGGTTTGTTCTTTTCTCCACTTTGAAGCCTCACTCAGCCACCTCAAAAAAAAAAAAATCTTCCACAGGCAGAGTTTTTATTTTTTTATTTTACTCAAACTATTTTAGTGTCTGGGCCAAAGAGAGGAGTTCAAGTCTTGCCTTGATGTTCCGAAAGGGAGGCAAAAAAAGCGAGATAAACTACTGGCTAAGTGACCTCAATTAAGATATCTTCGATTGAGTGTATTGAGTTTGCCTGACAAACACAGCCTGCAGTGTTGTGCCAGTACCTCAGCTTATTTCTGGTACTGTATTATATATTTCTATTAACTCTAGTGGCCTTCTAAACGGAGACCTCCCGCTGTTGTATCCTCATCTTTTTTTTTTTGCTTTATGGTGAAGTACTATTAAAGTCGGGCAATGATGCACAAGACAGAAAAGAGGAGATCTGTCATCTAGATAACTTCCTTCAAGGGCAGAGCATGTTGAGCATGATGCAATGGAAAACTGGAGTGCATAATCTTCAATCTATGCTTACACAATCATCATACAGCTTAGAGGCAAGAGGATCAGTTTGAAAATGTTGTAAATGAAAGTACGAATGAGTGATGGGAAAGGGACTGGCAAAACCCACAGAAAAAAAAACTGATTTTTTTAAGTTCTTCTAAAAAGAGGAGTCATCGTACATTTTGAGATATCACATTTTTATTTTACAAGATTTGACTGCAGCAAAAACTGAAGTGGGGATTGATGGGACGATGAGAGAAAAGTTTAAGGGGCTGCAAAAATTCATCACTGTATTTATTACTGGAAGTTCAAAGAGAGGCGCACAGAGTCACATAATAGTTTTGGACGATTCACAGCTGGGTATTGTGTTCTTTGGACTTACAGTGATCAAAGTGATAATTGAAAGAAAACTTTAATTTCAACTCCCTTTTCCCTTTTCAGGCTCAAGTTCAAGTTATTTTGGTTTTCATTGAGGATAGACACATTATCATTCTGGACGATAATTGTAGCCGATGTTCAGCATTTTTGGGATTATGGGTTTCTGTGATTCTTCTGTCAGATTGTCGATAAAATACAGTGATTTCACAATGTGCTATACCCTCTCACACAATGTCCCAATGACAATATATAATTGGTTACATGTCACAATCTGAATCTGCAAAGTAACTGTATCAAATAAATGTAGTGGCATGAAAAAGAAAAAGGAAATACTCAAGTTAAGAATCTCAAAATAGTAATAAAGAACAGTACTCTATTCCAAATATCAGTTATCAGTCATCTCAATTTCTATTAATCAGTATCGGTATCAACCCTGAAAAAGCCACATCGCTAGACCCCTATTTTCCATCCGTAGTCCAACTACAAGTAGAGAACTTACATATATTGTATTAGTGCAGCTTTCTGACTGGCTCTACTGTCCTCTCCCCAGAGATCCCACTGCTCTGTCTGCCCGTGAGCTAACTGGACTCTGAGTCCATCCACCTGTTTGCCCAGTGCCTCAGCACGGAGCTGGCCCGGTGCAGAGGCCATAATCCAGGGTTGGATATTACATCAAAAGGCCTCAAAGGCAAGTGGGGGTTTGTTCATCACTCAAGAGCCAAGCAAACTGGTAAGGGGATAAAAATGAAACTCGCATGCCGATTTATCAGCACTGTGGTGAGGATTAAAGGACTGCCAGCCCCCTGCCTGCATCGCCAACCTACTGCCTGCATGCTTTGTTTCAGCAGCTTTTAAACCCCCTCTGTCTCTCAAGATGTGCTTCATCACTTCAATAGAACCATGCCTTCGTCCGACCAACATTGCTGGATCAGAAGTGCTTGCAAAGGAGACAAACAAATTCCTCTAGTCATTGATACAATTCACCTCTGGGAAGGGACACGGGCGTGTAGGTGAGGTAGGCAAAGCATCCTTTTTATTCCTTTTCCAATTCAACCTTTACCGTCAAACAAAGGAGAGAGGGGACACACCCAAACTCAATTACAAGCTCTGTTTTGTGTCGAGGGCTGGGGAGGAGAGGGCCGCATGACTGCTGATAAAGAAAAAAAACAAAACAAAAACAACACACATCTCCACCCCCACCCACTTTCATTTTCTGTTTTTTTTTAATACAGCCGTGCTGGCACTGCCATGTCTTTGTACTATGTGGAATTGCATCCCCCCCTTTTTTTTTTTTTTTTTGTACTAAAATCCACATAAAGTAACTACTCAGCTCAGCACCAGAATTATTCATTGCAGGGTGGGGTGGCGCGGGGTGGGGTGGGGTGGGGTGGTGAGCAGACCTGTATTAAAAACCGCCAGAAGAGGAGACAGCTGTCCCAACCCACGTTCTTATGTGATCTCTGCTTAGGGAGCAGGCTGGTATTCCAAAGCCCCATCTGAAAACAAATTAAAGAGGATTAGAGGCTGCCACTGCAGCTCCTCTCCTCTCTGTTCTGGGGAATAGAGTGTCCTGCTGGCCAAAATGGTGACCTTCACTTCCCGTCCTGTGCACAGGTGCACGGCGGCAAACATTAAGGTCATAGTATGGATTCAGCAAAAGTCACCATCAGTACCTTAAAGCTACAGAGGGGGTCATTAAGACTACATGAGCAGCTGACTTCTCTCAGAATATACACCATAAACAATGCGGTCCATACATGTGTGGGCATTGACACATGTTTTGCTGTGTACTCAAGCACTTTGGATGGTCACTGTGTGTTTAAGGGGCAAAATCTCAAACTCAGCCTCTCTTAATTTGAGGTTGTTTAACTTCCACAGCAGATAAACAGTTTGGGATCCTCTGGTGATATTCTGCCAGTTCCGCACTGCAGCCATCTTTATGTCTGGCTTGCCACGGAGTCAATCTGCACAGCTGGATTAAAGTCACTGACCCGTCCAGACAAGCACATTGCACTATCTTATGGAACCAGATGGGTCTCAGTATCAATGAGTACACACAGATATTCACACATTTACATTTGGATTTATATATAAATGTCTATCCACAAAATATATATATATATACACCCATAAAAAAGAAGGTTAATAAATGTACTGTATGCTAATATTTCTGATGCACACAGAAATACTTCTTTTGTCAGGCCATCTGCTCGGTGATAGAGGAACAACATTGCTACAGACAATCATTGTTCTCAGAGGATGGATCTTATTAACTACATATATTTGATGGACTGTTATGACATTTCTTTCAGACATTCATGTCCTAAACTGGGGATCCGCAGCATCATGACGTTGATATTTCAATTTCTCTTTTTTGTCACTTTGTCAATACTTTCATTTATGACTGAATACCAGCACAACCGCTGATATCCCCATCATCCTCTTGAACTTTACTTTGGTAGTTGCTCACACAAAGCATAATCAGCACGTATCATTGTAAACAAAACACCTACAAAGGATCCAGCATACTAAAGTTAGCATTTAGCTTCGAGCACTACTGTGCTCTGGTGCAGTCTCACAGCGCTGCTACCACGGCTGTAGACTCTTTCACTTGTTACTGTATCAGCTCTGAAACGTCGTCTGATCAGGGAAGCAGAGACAGTAAAGGCCTAGCACAATACAGCCGTGACTGAACTGAACGGAGCTTCATAAGGATGATGAAAGGACTTCAGAACCGCTCCACTGTACTCATCTTGTAGACTTTACCTTCTGTTTGAAGCAGTGTTTTTTTGGCATAGGCCAATGTCAGTCTCTCTTCAAGGCTGCCCGCTGTCGTCTTTGACTGAACCAAGGGCATTTTTACTGATTAGACAGTCACCGGTTTGGTCATCTTTCAACATTGCTCCCCTGTGGCTACAGTTAAACCCAGCATTAATCAGTCTTCATTAGCCCCGGTGTCACATGTATAATTCTGCTGTCATTTTACCCGCCTATACGTCCCCTCCCACCGCTAGCTAGTGGCAGGTAGGACAGTCAAAGGAGCCACATTGTCTATCCTGCGGCTATTTTCCTTTAGTCATTTTCAGATCTCGCTGGAAATGCGGAGGCAGAAAGTCAGCTGGGGGGTGAGACAGGATGGGAGGGCACCGGCAGCGAGATGGATGTCAGAGATCAGATAGTTTGGATTTATATGGCGCAGGATAAAATGATAAAAGCAACAGAAGATTGGTGTGTTTCCATTCGTTCGATACAATGGCAAGCGAGGGTGTTTCTGGCCCAGCGACATACATTTCCCTGATTGTGAGCACACTGCTGTTGCCCTGAAGTCAAGCAGTTTGAAGTCCTCATGCCTGGAGGCGTGGCCCCCCCGGTGGAAACACTGCCACAAACTGGAATGACCCAACTATCCCAAAGGACATCTATTCTTGTTTAAGATCCTCAAGGGGAAGAGTGATAGCTGATGACAGGAAGAGAATGGAGGAGAATTACATTTATAGTTTCCCTGAAAGTGCACAAGACTGAAAATTACACAAATTCATCTAATCTCACTACCTCCATTATGCCTCTCAAT
This sequence comes from Pagrus pagrus, assembly GCF_965226575.1. NCBI lineage: Eukaryota > Metazoa > Chordata > Actinopteri > Spariformes > Sparidae > Pagrus > Pagrus pagrus. The sequence continues at coordinate 7,234,239 of NC_140187.1, read as the reverse complement.
TATTCCTCTAATCGTGCACTCCTGTATGCCTTAATGGGTTATTTTTTCCCATCTCCTTCTTTGAGCTGATGTATTTCTATGGTGGAATGAAAGAAACATGGCAGCCTGAGGAAGAGAAAGCGGGAGAAACAGAGGGAGAGAGAGAGCACAACCTATCACTCGTTTTTGAGTGAGGGGAAGTAGGAAGCATTGGTATTCACAGCAGTCCCTCCATTTTGGATCTCGTTCGGCACTTGGCCGCAGCCAACTGCAGCTCTGACACATGCACATCTCCCCCTCGCACTGTTAGTAAAAGAGCCACTGTGTTAATTGGGCTAAACTGTGTTAGGGATGGGAGGGGGAAATTAATGCATGGCTGTAAACAGGCAAGGATGAATCACATCTGTCAGGTTTATGAGATCAAAGAAGACGTACAGTGCATGTGTCTCTAGCATTTTATTTTATGTGCACATCTGGTGAACTGGGCATCACGCTCGACTAAGTGAAAAGCAGCTAAATGAAAATCACTATATACGCGATCTATATTGCAAATCACACTTTTACTATACACAGTCTGAGGTTTCTCTTTCCCATTATGCAGTCTCGCTGGTTGAAATCTACATGAGTTTACACAGACTTCAAAACTGTAAGAGAAGGCGAGGTTGGGCTGTCTGAGTGGGATGGGTTTCATTAGGATTTCATCAATACTACCGCTCTTTTTGATTTCTTTTTCATTATGAAATAAATTATTTTAAAACAATATATTATTCAGAACAGGAGCAGAATTGAGGTGTTTCTAGGGCTGCAAAATCATTACAACCTCGACAATACTTCGAAGCCTAAAACGTCAATAAAATAAACAACTTTCTTGACATCGAAATACTGAGTGAAGTTTAGAAAGAATGAGGAACAGAGACATCAGTCAGTATCGGTCGTCCTCCCTCTGCTGAGGTGATTCACTGCCTGCGGGTACATCTGGTAGCTGAAGGAGGGGCTGGTTTGTCTCAGCCAGGAGCAAGAATTTGCCAAATTCTAAAATAACGTTACAGCAATCTGAGGTAAACATCTAGACTGCACACAGACAGCTCTCGTTAGAGCTTACAGGTAGCTTGTCCGTAGCGATTTGCTATTAGCCGAGTTAGCGCACTCTGCATGTGTGAAAACATATCAGCGGTGGATGAGAGACTGTAGACGGTGTATTGATAGTTTATTAGAAGTTCGCTGGCAAAGGTTTTATCGCACTTACAGTAACGAGCGTTGCTGTTGTCAACTCGAGTAAACTTTGAGTTATCTTCACCTGGTTCAGATCATGTCCATGTGTGTATGTGTGTAATAAACTCGCCACAGGGCCCGTTTGGTACAGAGAGTGGTAGACATCCTTATATCTGAGGAGCATATACTCAAAACACTCAAAACAGAAAAGTAAGGTTGAATAAATTGTAATACTCATTTACTCAAGTACTGTATAGTACAATTTTGAGGTACTTTACCTGAGTATATCCATTTCCTGCTACTTTATATCAACCTTTATACCTCCCAATTTTAGTGACTATTTACTTTGAAGATGAAGATAAAACCTTTGCAAGCAGATCAACCAAATGAACTAGTTGGTGATTTAACTGCCTCCAGCTTCAACTGCCAAAATGCCATTCTGCATAGGTACTTTTACTTTAGGTTATTTACGTATATTTTCAGGCTAATACTTTTGTACTTTTACTTGAAAAAAAAAATGCATGGCTTTTACTTACTAAAAGAGTATTTCTACACTGCTACTTTCACTTAAGGACAAGAGCTGAGCACTTCTTCCATTAGTGGTATTTGTTACTTGTTGGGAGTAACGTCAAAGAGTAAAATAATCACATAATGTGTGATAATGAGATAAAAGCCAATTATCAGATGGGTTAATTAAAAAAATTAAAACTATTAAATATTAATACAATGTCAAAAAAGCACCCTTACGTCTGCTTTTTTTTTTTACTGATTGATGAAGCTAACTGATCCTCTGAAAAGTCAAGGTGAAGTCAACAGAAGGTGGATAAATAAGTCATATGAAAGCCATCCTCACACACACACACACACACACACACGCACACACACACACACACACACAAACAGACTCAGACTTCTATTGGTACAAATCAAATTAGGTTTTGTTAACTCTCACAACAGTGGTGGTGTCATGAAGCTTATCAATCTTAACTAGTGGCAATTCATGTTCATCAGTATTTCCAATGAACCTGACAGAGTCCATGATTATTTTGATTCTATTCATTATTAATTCATTAATGGGACTTTTCTGTTGATTGCTACGAGCTGCTTTACGTCTCCAAGGACTTCACTCTCTCAATCTGAAAACTGCAGAGCCACTGCTTTAAAGGTTGAGCCTGGCAATATACCAAATGTCTGGTACAGTAATGCTCTACAAAAAACAAGGTACCCTTCGGGAACTCAGCAGAAATGATGAGCACACTGATGCCTACTAAGTGTCAAACTGTGATGTGTGAAATCTGTTCTGGCCGCTGTGGGCTGAACTTCCTTCCATGCAAGAAATTATTTTATAGAGTACAGTGTTATATATACTTAGCACATCTTTTATTAAAAAAACAAGAATGATCTATATGCAAAACACATACAGTGTACACAACTTTTAGCAATCCACAGTAACTATATGAAGTCTTGGTGTAAAGGCACAACATACACAACACCCTGGTGACTCAGCCGACGCAATTTGGATCCAATAATTGTGCGATGGTCTGGTAAAAATGAAAATCATCACAATCTGGACAGCTCAAACTGCAACTGTCCCATACTTGGGTGAGTATAGGTGTAAACCGGTCAATAGAAAATAGCTTAAAAGCTTTCTTTACAACAACTTCAAAAGACAGTATTATTCCTGACAGCTCCTTTCACGCCTCCGAGAAGGCAATAATTGTGTGTAGCGAGTGCGATGAGGGAATTTCAGCCACAGAAGACAGGTACATGTGTCACACAGATAGAGCCTGCTAAACGCTTGGATACTTTTCCTCGTTACTCTCCCACTATTTTATTCGACTTGTGTTTGCGCACGCAATTATTTATGTTTTGTTTTTTTTTCCTTGGGTGTCAAAAATAATTGAATTTGCTTCAAACAATATATGAATCTGCCGGAAAAGTCCCTCCAAATAACCGCCGACATGTACACGAGCAATTCTGCGGCCGTGCTAATTGCTGGGAAGTTTCAGGACGGCGGCTTCCTGCCCAGCATTGCTGCGTTCCCGTGCCATGTGTTCAGGTCGCTCACCGCTGTGACTGACAGGTGCCATCCCCCTGCGCACAAGAGGGTGCAACAACACTCACGACTTCTTCCACTCATTATTCATACAACTTCATTTATAACACGGTGACTGTAGATATGACTGGACTGAAGCAGGCAGTAAAAGAGCAGGGTTTTTTAATTGGTTGTATGTGTATTTGCATATTAATTCACAGATTCACAGAACACCTGCAAAGTATTTAATGGCTTGAGTCTTACTGTATAAGTTATTGCTGTATCAAGATGGATAATTCTCTCTACACATGCATATTTTGATTGCATTTACTGCCTACCCTGTGTCTATGCTATATATGTATATATTTACGTATATTGTCACTGTAACTCATAGGTTAACAGTAAGGGTGATTGTTTAATCACAAGCCGGTATGGGGGTGGGAGGGATGGGTGCAAGGGAGGCAGAGAAGTGGAGGCATAAAGCTAAATGATGGAAATCCCTGCTGTCACCCAGGGCCTCTGCAGCATGTTCACTCAGGATGCTCATCTGTCTCAGCCTCCCACTTTAGCAAAGCGGTCTAAATAAGGAACACGAGAGGCATCCTTGGCAAAACCCTGAACCTGTCCACAAGGTCAGCTATCCCACTAGGGCCCCGGGTTACCTTCATGGGGGACTGGAGCGATCAGGTGTAAACATCTGCACTAGGGGAGCCTCCACTTCTCTAAGGCTCCAGCACCAGAGGCAGTGAGGACTGTACTGAGGCTTGGAAGTCAGAGGAAAAAGCACTGATACTCAAGGCCTTGATGAGGGAACAGATGTATTACAAAAGATTCAAAACATAATTCTGTGAATTGAACACTGACCTTCCCTGTGAAAAGAACCCACATACATCATGTCAGCGAACAGATCCGACAATATAAATTATTAAAGCAGTTCAATCCGCAAAGCTGCAAAAGGAGATATTTTTATGTAAATGAACACCTCGCCTAGACCACAAAGACAGGCTGCAATAGAGCCGTCTCGTTCCTCTAATATAGATGCTGACGATACATCATATGCGCACGAGTAAAGCATGACAGCATGCATTTCTCTGTCTCAAGGAAAGGAAAAAATTGTACTTAGACTGCAACAAAAATGTCCTCTAAACATGAGTGAGCGTGTGATGCCTTATCATTTCGCAAAACATATAATAGACCGACCGCACAAACATCATCTCAGTGTGCAGAATATACTGTCTTCACTGGGGAGTGGGAGATATGTTTTTTCATGGCTGTATTAAAAGCAGTTATTAGCAATCAAGGAGACCAAACAAATATTTGGAACCGATATACATTTGCAGTCAAAATAAAAATCTTAACCAATAACCAGTGATGGAATGTACTACATGTACTGTAGTACAATTTTGTGGTACTTTACTTGAGTGTTTCCATGTTAAGCTGTTATATACTTCCACTCCACTACATTTATTTGATAACTTTAGTTACTAGTTACTTTGCAGATTCAGAGTATTCAGTGTTGATAGGCTATTACTTACAACGTGTAACCAATCAGATAGTGTTGTGGGCAGGACTTTGAGTGAGACCACAGGGAAGTCGTGAAATGTTTACATGTAATTGGTAGGGATGAACGATATGGATTTTTTTTCAGGCGATATGATAACTGATAATTACGTGACTCCTGTGGTCGATACCGATAAAATAACTGATAATATAAACCAACATTTTTATGCTTTTTTTATGCACACGAGTGCTAGAAAGACTAAGATGTAGTGATCAGAGACTGTTTATTTAATATTCCACAGCTGTGATAAGATTTTATGGTCACACTTGTAAACTTTTTCCTTCGTGTTGTGTTCGTCCTGTAAAAGAAAAACGTCCACACCAGTGACGACACGTGTGGCTCATGTCTACATTGCGTGCCATTGTGGCAACAGCGTGTTTGTTGTTCTTCTTCTCTGTTTTTATTGGCTGCTCACAACACAACTTCAAAGGATGCATACCGAAACCTACTGTGTGCACTTAATAAAACAATAGTTAAGTCAACAAACGCAATTTGGCTTTGAATTATCTGCTAGATTTATCGACTATAATTTCTTATCTGTCCGTACTGTATGTATATCGTGCATCCCTTGTTATTGGTGTCAGATTTAACCAAAATCTTCAAAATCTTCCCCATGCTTGAATCTTGTTACAGGCTCGGGCCATGCCACAAAGACATTCTCTGTGAAAAGTGTGCAACTGTGTGAGCAAGGTGATGTTTGCCGCTGAAGACGGCGGCCCTATCACACACTGCCTTTGTTCTCAAACAGCTTCTTTCCCAAGTTCCTCTACTTGTCTGCAAAGTCACAGTTCACATAGAGCTGTCTGAATAAAAAATGGCGCCTGCATTTTCAAGTCTTCTTTCATTTTCACTTATTCATTTGAATTTTTCATCTAATTATTATTCAATGATGGCCCCACTCTCCCAATGACAGGTGATATCCAATGTCCCAAATATCAATTTTAATGTTGTGCGCCAGCTACAAACACATCACAGTGACTCATGGGTTTTAATAGATTATTTTGTGAGCTGTCAAGTCCAGGGTCTGTAATAATGTGACAACGGCTCATTGACTTTTAATAGGATGCAATTTGAGCTGAAACTCAGTGTTTAGAGCAGCAAAGTGGAGGGAGACGGCAGAGTGATGCCCCCGATTCCCTTAACTTGCGATGTTTCCTTGGGTTTTAAACGTGGCGGGAGGAGGGGAGAAAAGGGAAACAGTCAATTGAGCTGTAAATCTCGAGAAGATACCGATGGGGCCGACACAAAAAGGGAGTGAACCTCGACTTTGTATGTAATGCAGGAGAGAGGCATCAAAGTCATTCAATGACAAGAAGACAGATGCAATAAATATTAGCTCTGAGCGGCATGTGATGTTGGATGATGACACAAAGCTGTCCGATATGGCTGTCCCTCAGTCACAGATTGAGTTTGTAAACGCTGTACACGGACGTGTGACCTATGGATGAACTGAGGGCTTTTTTTTTCTGCTTGGATGAAGACAAAAATGACAAAGAGATTGTTGGTGGAGGGAGCAGGAGAGGGGCGGGGATGAAAGCCGGATCATTTTGACATTGCCTTTTCTGACATTCATAATGCTTAAAGGACACAGTGAGCATCCAGCGTCCTCCTCCCCTGTCGTTTTATGACAAGCTCAGACACTCCACAATCTGGTGGCGCCCAGGTACCATCACTCCAGTCATTATCTCGCAAAACCCATTCCATTTGACCTCTGCAGTTGATGCGCATTATTCACGATAGGAAGAGCTCCAACATGCACCTCGACTCTGGTGAAGGAGACACGGGAAGAAGAGAGTGCAAGTGAGTGAATGACATAAAGAAGGAGGAAGACAGAGGAAGAGGGGGGTGTGGGAGGGGGAGGGATGCCAACACAGAGCCAAAGACCAGAGACAAGGAGACAATAAGTTTAAAGAGACAACGTGATGAAGAGTTTAACAACTCAGGGGAGACAGATCACATACGTGTGGTGCACCTCCATTAAAAACAGTGGTCACCTTCAAACAAAAATAAAATGACCGCTGTGTGTCTCCACCCCATGGCCAACACCCCTCCTGCTTCCTCATTAGAGCATAAGTATAGCTCTAATGAGCAGGAAAAAGCCTCCGTGTTGTGGGCAAGATGAATGAATGCGAGAAGCTACTTCACACCGCTCTGCCTGACGCTGGGGCAGTGTGTCTGTCTCCGTGCTCAATAGGAGGGAGCCTTCTGGTGAGTCCTACAGGACCAAAGGGTCCTAAGAGGCCCTAATTACATCATTCAGATAATTATCCACAAAGCTGTTGTCATGGATAGCTATTTTGTCGGGGTGAAAGCCTCAATGGAGAGAAAGGAATGACCTTAAGGAAAGGTTTCCAGTCTAGGATGAAAGCCCTCAAGCAAGTTTTTTTGAAACGCACACAAACAGGTTAGATACACTCGAGATGAAAGAGTAATCTCATCTCTTTGTGCCATACAGACTTTTGTTTCTAGGATGCTTTGGCAAAGCTTTGTAGCGCACTGCAGTGAGCAATACTGTTCATCCAGTGAACTGTGAGTGGCATATTTAGAGGCCTAGAAGACCTCTGGCAGCTTGTGATATTTAGGTCCGTCACTCTGCAATACCATACTTGATATCTGAAATAGGTTTTTCTCTGAGGCTGGCATAATAAAGGGGCTCTTAGCCATAGCGGGGGGCATTACCAGTTTTACATAATTCAGTTACGTGTCAAACTTTGAAGAAGGATGATCATAGCATAGCCTTGCTTATGAATTTCTTTTAACACTATTTCCGAGTGGCAGATCATTTCATCTGGTGTGGTGGTGCCATCTCCTCTTCCTGTCCAAGCCTCCATCTGTTCTCTAAAGCCTTCTTTCATTCTGTGTAGAGATGGTGCAGAGGGAGAGACTTTCTTTCCAAGCACTGAGCAAAAAGATAGGGAAAACACCCCGGACAGTTGACCAGTCTATTGCAGGGTGAACAACAGCCAAACATTCATTACTAGAGAATGGGCAGTAAGTAAGTGTCTCTAACCCATGTGTGTCTGGGCTGTGAGGGCAAACTGAAGAAAGCAGGGAAAAGGTCGATGTTAACATATGAAAAACCCAGCCAAGGAAATGAGATTCAAACACAGGACATTTTTGCTGTGAGCTAAAGGTGCTACCCAGTAATGTTTTCAGGCTAAGGACCCCTAAGGTGATAGAAAGATGGAGCGGGGACCCCCTACTATAAATATTGTAAAAAACTAAGTTGCATTTTAAACTGGACCTACGATAACATATAGGGTGACCGATAGCAGCCCAGTCACCAGGATATAACATTGGCAGGTAATATGTCCAATGTGGTACGCATCCAAGATGGTATGCATCAGAAGCGCCGTAACTTATTGTTATTTGTACAAAATGTGCCATATCACATTTACGTTACATGTTTATTTACTTGACTTTTGACCACAGTTGGAGTCTGTGTTTCAGCATTTGTAAGTGTGAAGCTACTGTATATTTTTAAGGAGAACTCGGGACAATTTCCAGCCCTGTTTTTGGTGACCAAATCATGGGAATCATGGGTGGATTATCATCATTGTTGTGTAAACTGAATGTTTTTGTTTTTGTGGATACAAATTACGAACGTTCCTAAGCAAGATTGTCTAGCCATCCATCCATCCATCCATAACAATGGTATCACGACAGGAATTGTGCAATAATAGATACATTGCCAGACAATCCTCTAACAGTACATCACAATACAAAATACTCCTTAAAAGGTAAAAAAAAATAGTCTAGATCTATCTATCTATCTATCTATCTATCTATCTATCTATCTATCTATCTATCTATCTATCCATCCATCCATCTATCTGTTGAGTGTTTGACAGCAACAGTGTATGACAATGATTATTATACAACAAGATTATTATACAAGTTTGCAGATTGCATAACAGTTGGATTGGATGGGATTCTGGCACGCAAAAAAATGATGGAGTGGTAAAAGTAATTGTCTTGCGTGAGCTGTGAATCTGTGTTGCGAGGAACAGCCCGAGCGCCCACATTATCCAAAACATAGACTTGTGGCCGTTGAATGCTCTGTCGTTAAGAGTACATTCTTTACACCTAAAGGCTATGAAAATAAAAAAGAACAAGGCCTGTGAAGTGAGAATTGAACATTAAAGGCGGTAAGTTATGAGGCTCCCCGCTAAAGGTGGTATAGATTCATCAAGGCCAGCAGAAACTAGAGGAAGAGAGTGGTTGCTTGAGCTCAGTGATGGATTAAGCTGTCTGATGCTGCTCATGACTCATATAGACTAATCATTGTTTAGAGCAGGAGTGCACGGTGCATTACAATTGCATGCTGAAAAATTACTAATACAGTAAGCTACTTCGGCGAAAGATTATTGAATTTATCTCTAACCATCTTAAGTTGTGGTAATACAGTGTGTTCTTCTACAGGATACAATGGATGTGAATAAAAAAGAAAACAACCGAGCGAATGTCAAAGAGGGCAGGCTGGTAGTCTAACCAAAATTACTAATATGCTGATGCTGAATAGCTTGAATGCATACTCCTAAAATATACTCAGCACGTGTAGTCTCCTTCAAAATGTGCAAATGTCAGAATGTGCTCATAGAAGCATAATTTTGAACGATTTTGCTTTAAACTATGCCCCGTGACACTGGTTAAATTGCTACAATTTTGCATTTCGGTACATTTAAAATGCCATCAGGCCTGCCCTAGTGCACGCAGAGTTAACACTGAAATGGACAAATGGATATAATGAGGGGATAACAGATCATTGAAGCTCACTATCCGAAATAGCATCTGCAGATCCCGTGTTTGCAGAGCACTCAGTTGGAAACAATGATGCAATACATTACTGGGCTACTTTGAATTCATTGAAAATGGCTGTTTCAACACATATACAGAGGTGTGTTATAAAAACCTGTTTGAGATAGCACAGGGTCTGTTGCAAGGATTCAGATAACTCTGTGCTACTGCTGGCAGAGCCTAATGAACCCTCAGTGCATGCAAAGAATAACTTCTTCCCATAATTGGGATTCAAGTTGCATTTCAAGGTGTGAAAGTAAATGTAATGAGAAACAGCGGGACAGCTATGATAAAACAACATACTCTAAATGCTGTCAATTTGGCACTGGAATTGATTATTTGAGTCATTTGACATGTCTGCTCACTCGCCAAAAAACTGCTTTTTCACCACGTCTCCTAGGAAATCACTCTTAACTAAAGCTAATTGGCTGGAACACTTTGGAAGTTAGTGGTGTGAGACCAGACACAAATATCTGCCAATCAATCACACTGTATCCTCCTGCAGGCCCTGAATGCTACATATGCTGGAGCGTGGTTTACGGCATATGCTGTACAGACACTGACATGTCCCGAGGTGACTGATAAGCCTCAGTAAGGATCTGATCATTCCTGAGGGTCAGCATGGCACCCACATGCCTTCCAACCTCACCGCATGACTGTCACAGTGAAGACAGGGTGCCAAAATAAGGACAAATTCTGCCTTCGTGTGCACTTCAAACCTATGTCAGCCATGACAGCCGCTCCACTTATATGGTCTAATGAGGTGGCTCAACAACAGCATGTGACACATGCCGGGAAAGGTGAGCGGAGAGTGGAATGCGCAGCCTTGACTGGTATTTTTTTGGAGAGCTTGACATTTTTTGTCATTTACTTTCAGGAGGGTGTATGTTGTGCAGGAAGGAGAGACATTTTTGGTTACTTTTGTGAAATGCTGCAGCTGGGAACGTGTTTACATGTGCACAAAACTCGTGTGAGCATGGACCATCTTATTTCCACACATTGGTATACAACAAAAGTAACAAATTTGACTCAAAACAATATAAGGTAGCCTCTATATTTTCAGGGTGATTGTTGGGAAGAAGTTCCTTGCAATCGTGAAAGTGTTTATCCAATTTCCAACAAGGAAAATACTATGAATATATGAATTGCTGACTTGGGGTCTATTTTCAACTAACACGTACCTTGAGAATAAGATATCTTCAAATATCTCCAAGTACTGTATTTTCAAGGGTGTTGAACATGCCAACATTTCTGTTCTGTTTCTTTTCTTTACAAAAGCTGTACGCCTGGTAGCACTGGATGACCTTGTAAAAGGTGCAGTTGTCTATACAGCCTGCTCGGCTTTCTATAGGTTTTAACTCAGTTATCAGGCATCGACCAATTTAGTTCCTCCGGGTACATAGACTATTGGTTAGTAAGGTCATTTTCCAGGCAAGGGGCCAGAGCAGGACCACTGTGCATCCATAGATGAGGAAATATCCTTCAGCAAGACACTTAACCCCTACATGCTGCACTAACTGACAGGCCCTGCAGGCATAGGGTGAAAAGGGAATTTCATCCTGAGGCAATGAAGAAGGCAAAAAAAAAAAATATATATCACACCACGCACAGAAAACACGTGCAAAAGAAGACGATGTGTTTAAAAAGGTGTGTTATTATTTTGTTTACCATCTGAGCTACAAAATGATATGTTGCTATAACATAGCAGGTTGTGTTAAAACAGGAGACAGAAAGACTTAACAAGAGTCTCTTTCTCTTTTTGTTGCCTGAAAATCTTGCATAAGACGGCCACATCCCTGACAAACCGCTACCTGTTCATAATAGACCTTCTGTTGTTCATGTTAAAACAACTCAAGCTGCCTTGTAGGGAAACCAAATGTCAAGGCCTACGTTATGACTTTATTTTAACAATACCCATAAGACTTTACTGAACGACCCAATAATAAGAGGAACTTAAAGGTGCCTATTTGTTCACAACAGATGCTCAATTACCATATACAGTTCAAGAGGAAAAACTCAATAGCAAGTGGCCTGCTAACTTGCTAGCATGTAGGTGTTGCTACTTATTTTAGCTGTTGGCTATCTGCTTTAAATTTGATAGCCATGCAGCTACTTCACAGAAAAAGCACATAAAGAGTATGTTGAATAACCAGCTGATTTTACTGTATATTGACCTTTAGCATGCTGTAGCTAAACATCATGTCTATACATCTTCCTATTGGAGGTGGATATATGCTTTTAGACTTAGGTCATATTTATGAGTTAGATGACAAATCACCAGCATTTCTGTGAAAGCTCTTTCTGTGAGTCATACGTTGATGTGCTACACTTGATGTTGTTATGCAATTGATCATCAGGAAACTAAGAATTTGCACTGCTTCTCTGGTTGCTGACATATATCCCACACCAAAGTGTTCTACAGACAGAATGGGTGATTTGAGAAAGTTTTGCAAAAATATGTCGAAGAATGTCAATAGCTTGGCAATTTTGAAAAGGAGCACAGACAGCAATTCTCATGAAAAAAAATCTTAGGTTTTTAGACTTAGACTGGGAAGACAGAGGGAATTTCTAACCAGTCAGGAGGGTATTTTTTCATATAAGCATATTACAGGTGGAATCACATTAGAAATATAATATATGCTATTGTACAGCCAAAGGAAAGAAGCATGAAACTGTCAGAAATTGATTTTCTTGTCTGTAAATGACTTAAATCAAGTGAATGTAATGATGTTAAGGGCAGCCATGGCACATTATTTCACAGGATATAGCTCATCATTTGAGGCAGGAATCGTTAATCAAGCCAATTATCAAAGGACATGGTACATTTAAAAATAGCAAATAATTTGTCATCCTCTGTTTCAAAAATGCATAATATCTATTAAAGCCCTGGGAAATGCTGCAGTAGCTGATCCTGAAATTATACTTTGTATCCACTTTATTCACCTGCGAAGTAAAAACCTCTGCGACTGAGTGATAAAATGTATCTTTAGGCTATCTGAACAACCACGGCGGACATTTTAATTGCAGCACATTAGAACCTTAATTTAACAAGAAAGTGCCGTATTTTACTAATCATTTCAAAGCACTAATTATTACATTGCTTTTTGACATTTTAGCCAATGGACCAAAAGGTTTAGTGAAATTCAATGCCCCCCCCCCCACCATCAAGACAAAGCTGCTTATTACATTATTCTCCCTGTTTGGCAACATTTTCTGAATTATTAACTCAATGTGAGAATCACTTATGAAACAACCTTTTGACTTCAAGCACCGTTAAATCAATATAGATGTGCGCATATTCCCCAACTTTTAACAACATTTAACGAGCTACAGAACGACATCCGTCTTACCAATTGAATTACCATCAGAAATAAAAAGGTTACCAACGTGCTTATTCAGTGAAATCAGACATTATTGTTATTATCATCATCGACAGTGGTGTCACCCAGGTAGAGGTGAGTTAATTAACCCTTTGAGGCACGGTGATCACTACAGAGAACAGATATTTGGATGCCATTTGAAACATTATAGTTGGAGCACCACATCCCAACCACCAGTTAGTAGAGCCCCAAAGCCCTGTACACAGTTCCACATGATTATTATCCTTGTATCGCTTTGTCAGATTTGGGATATTGCATCATAAATGTAAGACGTTGGAGGGAAGAGGAGATTCACCAAGTACCACTAAAATAACTGTTAAATCTTGTTATGCTCAGATATATTTTTCTACTAAGTAAGGTGTGAGAAACACTTTGATCAAGACTTTACCAACATTTTTCTCTTACATTTTTTTTTTTTCATCTGTCCACACTAGTGGGCGTAATGTGCCAAAGGGTATATTCTGCTTATTCAGATTCCCCCCTTTTGCATGTTTTATTTAAAACTATGATATAATCTACACTTGAATAGTTTAATTAAACAGCAATATTAAACAGTCTTCAGATTTTATCTAAATAATGGCCCCTTTTATCTCAATATATGTCCAATAGGCAGAATATACCCTTTGGTGTATGATGCCTCCGGGAGTGGGTGGATGTATTTTCAGTCACAGAAAAAAAACTTACAAGAAAAATATCATTAAAGTCTGGTTAAAATGATTATTTTTTAAATTATTGTTTAAGTAGTTTCAAGGGAATACAATGATTTAACAGTTCTTCATTCTTGTATATTACTTTTTATACCATTGATGCATGGTTTGCATTCACATAACTCTTTCAAGATGAAAAAAAATATTGGCATGATTTTTCACTTTTGCAAGAGTAAAAACAAATATTGACATAAATGATCACTCTGTGATTTAATAGTCCATGCACGCAGGGGTAAAAATAAAACAAAGTGATAAGCGAAAGATGAAAAATAATACAATTATACATTTATTATAGGGTTTAAAAACATTTATTCTAGTATTATGAGATAATTTGGTGATTGAAGAAGGAAGAAAAAGTTTAAACAAAGTACAAATCAAATGACTGAAGGAGAACGCAGGAGAGTTGCTGTTGTAGAGGGTGAGTTAAGGTGATGCCGGCAGTATGTGTTTAGTACCTGTGCATTTCAGTGTAACTTACATATTACAGTCATGAGATAGAGCGTAATATATGGCTTGTTCACAGGGTAGACATTAACACATCGTATGCATTTTTTTCAAGTAAAGAAATGCATCACTTCCGCCATTATTCTGCCTGTAACTGGGGTAAAGTGAGTTATTCACCTTTTCATTCTCAACACCCCATTTGAAGAGCATTTTACTGGGCTTTTCATACATCTGTGTCATGACAAGCTTAATTTCTGTACCATGTAGAGATTGATAGCCGCTGGTTTCGTTAGTTCCATTAGTTCCATACAATGCACCTGCAGTGCTGAACTTAGTCATGAAGTGATGTGATGGCTCTACTGAATGACTTATTGTGCCCATGCAGAGATCTCAGTCTAGCCTCTTAGTCATTAAGTTTGCTCGGTTTCTATATAACACATACATCATTAGACAATTAATGGAGGTGTTTCTACATTTCCGTTGAGGCATACTGTACAGTTCTGAGAGTTGCAGCAGGGTTGCAACGGCACCAAACTAATATTTAATAAGATGCTAAAATAAAACTTGCTTGGAGATATATAAATATTTGTTAGCTGTTTTGGCACATAATCTGAACCACACACACACATGCATATTTACAAAAATTCACACCTGAAAACCGACATTCACACACATAGACAGCACACACACACACAATCAGGCACACACCTTACCCTTGCTGCCTGCATAACAAATTATGTTTATGCCTTCAGCACTGGGTTGATAACACTTTAGTAAATATAGATTGTTCATGGGAAGTACATTACGGAGTCTCAGCTGTGTCTATGCCTCTACTGAGACACAAGGGCAGGAACTTCAAACAATGTCTGCTTGTGTGCCAGGGTTAGTAAAAAATACAAAATACATCTATATTTATTTGGAAATGGAAAACTTTATCTTGGGGATGAACTTTTGTGGGATGAATGATGAATTTCACCGAGTTATTGGCCTCCGCTGTCAAGGTTGCCTGCTTTGTCTCAGACAATTCAATTCAACGGGCAACAGCCACCACGAGAGTTCGTATCAAAGATCTGCTCGCCTTATTATTCTAATGATCACTGTCAATCTTGATGGATTAGTGTATGCATTATCGACCTGAAAATATGAGAGAGAGACAGACTCAGCATGCATCAGTGAAGGAACAGTTTGGTTTTATGGGCAAACCCATTAGGCGCGTTAATCAGGATAAAATGTCTATCTCATCTATTTTCAGTGGCTGACCGCGATAATGAGTCATTAAACATTGTGTTTCAGAGAAATCCATCTCCATCTTGGCCCAAAGATATTCTGAGATTATTCACATTATCTCTTATTCTGCACCAAAGTATAGCCTCGGATCAAATTTTAAAGACATCTGCAGAGGAAGATGGACAAAGATTAAATAAATCAAATCAAATGTATTTAAAAGGCTAATCAGGAGGTAAGTATTCAAACTCAACCTCTTTGCTTTCAAAAATCTTCTACAGAGGACATATTTTTGTACCGTGCCAACTCATCCTGCCTGAAGAAAAGACTGTCTCCAGATTTTTTTTATTTTTTATGTGAGGTTCATTGATGTTTGCAGTCATCTGTTATCACATTGGCTGTGTTTACATGCACACGGTATCCTGGAGACTATCACATTTCCTGTTTGAAATCATATTTGGGAAACGCTGTTACCACCACCATTTTGTAATGCCCATCTCTCCATATGGACCCCACTGAGTAATGAGAATACTCCTGTCTATGTATTTATTGTGGTCAGAATAGACTTCAAGTCAAGTAAATGTACAAACTGTTATGTTGCTGTATACCAGTGCTCAGTGTGTTCATTGAGCCTTTTATCCATACATTTATGCCTGCTAGGGATAGGAAATACAAGAAATAAGTGAAGATAAAAACAGTAGTACAAGAACTCTCTTTTTAATATTACTTTGTTGAAACAATATTCCTTAAAGGTAAACTATGATCATTGTTTTTTTTCATCATCTGTAATTTTATGCTACAGAAAATGAAAAAAAAAAAAAAAAAACATAAATAAAAATAAAAATTGACTGACAGCAACACAAAACCAAATGTTACCCAGAGGCTAGAATTTGTGTAAACTCTGGGTGGCAATCTTGAAACGAGACCTTCAAAAATCTAATCTGAATGATAAAGCTGCCTTCATCAAACAATGACAACAGAAAACAAGAAAACAGAACATTAACCACAAACGGGGAAAACTTGCCATCTCCTTGTATGCAAAGTAAAATAAAAGCAACAACATAGAATTTGACCACACAGAACCTGAAGAGCTTATTGATTTAGTTAATGAAAGGATTTCCTATTGCTTTAGCTGCACCGGGGGGAGCTGAGCTCATCACATTTTCATCTCCTTACATACAATCGCTTAAGACGGCACAAGAGCTAATGATTCTCCAAAGATTCTCCGTAAGAGTGATGCTGAATGGCTCTAACTGGTTTCATTAGAGCAGGTGGCTTCAAGCGAAAAAGGAAAGACAAACACCAGGCACTGACGGGAAATGGCCAATCAGAACACTTACTGTGAAAACAGAAAGAATGGAAATCCAACAGACACATTTAAATCTATGCCCATTTGCTGTAAATCAAAGTGCTTTGTCAAAATGGATTCAAGATTGGATAACGAGACAGACTTGATGTGAAGACACAGCATGACAAATCATCACTTACCGATCTTATGAAAGCTTTTGTAGTGTTTCACATTTTATTGCAGGAAATGATCTGCTGAATGATGTATCTCCCAATTAAATAAAAAAATATTACTTGCTTTGCAAAGCTCACACTGTGAGGCCATGCTGAGGAATGGTGTTTCCCATTAAAAGATTGGAGACAGTTATTCATAGTACAGAAATGCATGTGATACTATACATCTGTGAAAGCATATCAACTCAAATTTTACGAAATTGAGTTGTTGTTGTAAAAATGTACTACACAAAAATGTTAAAAAGGAAACTTTGGCTTTTACCTAAAACTGGTCAATAAGGCCTGTTGAACAAGGTCATTAGAAATATCAGCATATCTAACTATTCTGATATTCTTTCATTTTCCATAAAAAAAAAAATCAAACATTTCTTTCATTGAAAGCTAAGCAGTACTGCATCTACAGGCCATGAGCCTGTGTGTGATTTTTTTTGTACATGTGGCTAATGGGATAGCGGTGTGCGCTGGTATTGTCTGAACATAGAAAGTGTGCCATGGCAGAAAAAAGGTTGGGAAACACTGCCTGAGGCTGTGTACTTGCTGAAACTCTGAAAACTGTAATCCTCGACAAAATATGCCGTGGCCTGTTGTAAAGCAATTTCTGTGTCAGACTGTGTGGATAAAATGAATGCTCCCTGATTTGCCTAAATTGCGTCTTCTAGCTGTGTGTGGATGCATATCTTTGCTTTTCAAACTATATTTACGATTAGTTTGTTCAGCGTTTGTGTGTATGAATGTGCATTTGCAAGACTGCATGTGTATGTATGTGTATGTGTACTTGTACTTGCTACAGAGCGAGGACCAGAACAATTAACAAACAGATTGAGGACATTTTTTGGAAAGTGAGGACAATTTGGGCAGTCCTCACGACTACAAAGGGCTGTTTGGAGGTTAAGACTTGGTTTAAAGGATTAGGTTAGAATTAGGTCTAGATTGGGGTTAGGTATTAGGGATTTGTTGCGGTGGTTAAGGTTACGCTGAGGGGCTAGGGAATACATTAGATGAGGTCCTCACACGTGCAGAAGTACAAGCATGTGGGTGTGTGTGAGTGAGTGAAAGGGCGCATAAAAGGCAATAATCTATGAAACAAGATTATTTGCATATGCTTTTGAATTAGGATGCCAGACTCCTCTGCCTAGTGTTTAATCAAGCATTTAATCAATTCACCACATTCTGTACAGCTATGCAGAAACACGTATTTCACTCTCACCAATGTTCCAATCCTAAGACCTTTCCCAGCAAACAGACATGCACAGCAACATATATCAGTCAAAAAATGTAAGATATAATTTTGTTAATCTACTTGCCACAGTAATTATTCAACCTGTGAGTTCATGAAAGTTGTTTTAAGTATATAATAAAACAGGAAACGGAACATAATAACGACAACAACTTAATAGAGCAGCGTGATCTTTTCACCTTAGGTGAAGTACATTGGTGAACTTACCCTTCTGAGCAATTCATGTTACTTTCATGCACAGCCTTTTGTTAACTAAGATTACATGGATAGTTAGAGGTGGAGAGCAGCCTTATGGTCAAGCCCAGTTAAGATGTTTGAACCGGAGAGACCTCGAAGAAATTACTGTTGCCCCACTGTTGAACTTTGCCGTCAGTACAGTCAGGTGACAGTGAAAATGTCACGCACTGATGGCTGGGAAAAAGTTCTCCTGTAAATCTCTATTGATTATCTATTGCTGACTCTTAGCTGCAGAGCACTTGGCAAGAGCTTGATTTTGTCTGGGTGCTGTTCAAAGCAGAAATACATCTAGTGATGGAGGAGCATTTTAGGAGGGCAAACCCAAGATGGCATTTTGCAGAGAGGACAGACTACAAAGCCAAGCAGGAGAGGTCTGGCGAGGGACCAGAGTGTTCCCTGTACTCAGACCACATCACTCCAAGTAACGCTTGTTCTTGTGCAATTTTCCAAAGAATACCAACAGTAAGAACGTGTTCAGATTTTAAAGGAGAATAAATGCTACCTGTTTTACAGTTTACACAACCAGTATTGCGGTCCCTTCTCTGCTGCTGAACTGCAGTGATTTGGATGGTATTCATCGAGACAACATTAACTTTTTCTATGGCACGGAGGTCCTGCCAAGGTCGGCGATAATCAAATGAAAAAGCCACACGAAAAAACACTTTACTGTGAAAAATCTGGATTCTCAAGTGGATTAAAATCATTTTCAGATTATTCTGTTTGGTTCTGTGAACATTTCAGTTGGACAAAATCTATACACACAGTTGGAGGAAGAATAAATCATCAGGTCATTTAGAGATTACAGCAAGGAGAGACTGTTTTCATTGAATATTGTCTTAGTGACTCAACGGCGAGGGCCTTTACGACTCACTCAGGACGGTCTGAGGAAGCTTACCCTTGTGAATATCAAATAGTCTTCGGCTTCGTCACCTGCCCTTTTCTCTGCCAGTGACTTCATACATCACAATGTTGTCTGAGCCTAGCCCTTGGAACATGGAATTTATATGAGATTACAGTTTTACAGGCTCTGACTGTATTGTCAGCACATCGGCGCACTGAAGAGACTAAATCCTTTGATCGACAGCGTAGGTGCATGCTCAGTACAGTGACTGCAGATGTTTTAAAGATATTCTAGCCTGGAACATGAATCTCCATTTTAGTAAAATGATGATAGCAATGGTACATTTTCAGATATTTTATAGAAACTTAATAAATATAATAATAATAAAAATAAAAGTCAATAAATACATTCTATTCTAGTCTCCTTAATAGGCGGATTTATCAGGATTGCTTCACTGCTGCCAGTTCAGTATGGAAGCCTTACAGTAAATTAAGTACTTTGTAGCTTGCATCATGCTGAGCGAACTGTGTGAGGAGCTTAAGAAGAGACTGAGATGAAAGAGCCGTGGGTTTTGGACTAATTATTTCTGCCTACTTGATAAGGATAACTCGCCATGACCACAGGGCTAGCCCAAAGTCTGGCTGTGTGACAACCACGATCACTAATGTAAGAAGCAGCGTGCACAAATCCAGAACAGGTGCCGAATCAAGAGAGAAACTACAAAATAAGCGACATTTATTTTTCTAAGAATTCAGGGATAGTCAAAGGGGCACATGCACTCTTGATTGTAGCTGCTTTGCTGCAAGGGAGCCTCAACATTAGCTCTCACAATCGGCTCTTCTTATTTGCTCAGCTGACACACACTGATTTGCCAACATTCACAGATTTCTTTTGTGCCATTACCACAATGAAGTGGAGCTTAATAGCATCTGGATCATGGCGCTCTCAAATACCAAAAATCACTCACCACTTGTGGCTTGTACCAAAAAAATCTCCATGAATCAAAGCGCTCTTGATACAGTAACTCACAGACTACAAACACTTTCAATGAGTTTTCATCTCATATCGTTTTACTAAAAGAAAATATAGCCATCAAAGTTCCTTCTCTGTTGAGTTCAAGCACTCATGAATAAAGTGTGTGAACACAATGACACTGCAGTGGAAATACAGATAAAGAATGCTGGATAATCATACGTAGGAAATGCTACCGTACTCTATAGTCCTCAAGGTATTTGTGTCCAAATTGTGTGTGTTGTGTGTGTGAAATTAGCATCTAATTTACCAAGGCAGCAGCTAATTAAGCAAAAAGACTGCCTTTAGGGAAAACTCAAGTGGAGCTCAAACATGCTATACGGTGCTGGAAACTACCGAAGGTTGAGAAATTGACAAAAGAAAGAAAACAAAAGAAAATCGGTTTAGCGGCACTTAAATAGAAACCCTCATCAATGAATTAACAAGCTACGCAAACTTTTTCACAAGGCTGCAGTTCAACTATACCTGAGGAAAGTTATCTGAAGCTTCTACTGAGCATAAAGTTAATGCAGTGGAAGTTACTACATACTCTTCTACGCAAATGAAACAAAATGGAATGACATAAATGCACAAAGGGAAATGGTTGCTTATAGGGAAAACTGCTGGGGGGGAGGCAGATAGCACCGATTGAGATTGTGTCCCAGCCTCTGCAACTAAACCTTTGCAATGTATCCAGAACGCTGCAGCACGCCTCGTTTTCAATCTACCCAAGTTCTCCCATGTGACCCCCCTACTCCGTGACCTCCACTGGCTTCTGGTTGCGGCCCACATCAGATTCAAGACCATGGTGCTGGCCTTCAAGGCCGTCAACCGTACTGCACCTGTCTACCTCCAAACACTGATCAGACCACACAAAAAAAAGTACTTATATGCACTTGTATGTTCCTACCTTCAGCACTTACATCATAGCACTTATCGAAGGTATCCTTGATGAAAAAGCAACTACTTTGCTCTGACGAGGGCTTGAATATTGTTTCTATCCTTTCTACTTTATCAACAGAGAAATGTTGTGGTTTCTTTCTTGTGAAGAAACAGTTATTTTTACTTTTAAACTCACTGAGGTCATCTTCAGTGACTATTATTCCACCTTCAAGAGCCGGAGGAATCCTAATACAAAACTGGCCTCTAACAAACTAGTGAATCCAACAAACTGCATCAACCACATTTATCAAATCTCATTTCACGACTTGTTTAATACCTCCTTTATTGCATCTGCAAAATGGTAGAAGGCACTTACAGTATCACTCAATAGCAAGGCCGAGGTGCACATCAAAGTGCAATGTTCCCCTGATAAATTCAATGATGATTATCATATTCAATTGTAAATCAGTCCTCTCTTCAGAACAGGTATTATTATGGTGACAGGTGTTTTTTCTGTCAGTAGAATGTAATTCTGTCCACCTCATTTATGTCATTGAGAAAGGCCAAATGACACAAAAACCAGTCTGTGCAAAGCAAACCCATTCAACAGCACTACTAAACTGAAACAGTTTTTGAAGAGGGCTCAGTACTGTACTCATGAGTGATCTGCTGCTTCTTGTTTTACAGTGTTTTATTGTATTACAGTTTGTGTTTTACATTGCTCTTTCTGTATTTTATTGTACGTACTTATTACTGAGTTTGTTTGTATTGTCCCTTGTGTATTTATTGTTTTATGTATTTTGAAGGCCCATCTAGGAACAGGCATTGCAATAGCTTAGGCTCTAAATGCTTAATATTTGTCCCTGTTCAAATAAACATCTTAACTAAATCCTCCTAAAATGACCATACAGTAAAATCTAATAAACTGAAGTGAACTGAACATCATAGAGGCAGGATTCATTGTAGGTCTGTTGTTTTAAACTACTTTAGTTTTAGGTTTGCTCTACTTTAGAGTGAGAGTATGTCTGCTCAACCTCCTACTGCTTTTTCCTTTACTCCACCTTATGAGCCACATTTCACATATCCACTGTAGGCTACTTAAATGTAAATGTCGATTTTTGGCATGTACACAAACAACTGATTCTGTTGTTTTTTCTTGAGAGAACAGTATCATGATATATACACCGATGCCTCCTAAAGATCAATCAAGAGTTAAAATAAATAAAAGATTAAATGATATGTCTCCAGGCACTAACAACTGCATTGAATTCCACATGACAGCTTCTGGTTGCGTCATACGCCAAAGTTGGAAAACCTACAGTATCTGCCATATATACTAATATAAACATAAAACAAACCCTTTTTTTAAAAGATGTGACATCTTGCAGTGTGTGGGTTTGTTTTATGATCCTCCATTCAGCTTGGTTCCTTGGCGACTGGGCCATCTCATTCCCCAAACCGTCTGTTAAGAAGCATGCAAAACATGAAAAAAAAACAACAAAAAAAACAATTACGCCTAAGCCTCTTTTCCATAATGAGTCCTGGCCCAACATTTGTGGTAATTGCTGTCATTATTGTATGTGCTGTTGGTATGTAATGAATGTGCAATAGCTGCTTCAGCTCAGGCGAAAGAGAATGACGGAGCAGATTGTGTCGCGTCTGGAGATCCAAGTAATTTCAGATCATTTACGATGTGAACACTTAAAGACTTCCAATCCTAAAATCAATAACAGGACAGGCCATCGGCACCGGCAGGAGAGATCCCGGTGAAAAAAGAGCAAGAGAGATGTTTTGTTGGCTCACATCCTTCTCCAGGGATCACGTGAACAGGTGGATTCATTGCGTGAAGAAGGTAGCTGGGCTGGCCTGGGTTAAAAAAAAGTCCCAGAGCCGTTTTTTGGTCTCAGTCCGTCCCTCTTAACATCCACACATGCTTAACATTTACCAAGTCGGATTATTAGTTGAACCTTCTGTAAGACACTACTCTTGTTTCATTTGTTGAATGAACATTTGATTAGTTCTCCAGCTATTTGCTTTACTATTTCCATATGATGAATAAATTAATTGAATTAGAATGAGAATTTATAAAAAGCAATTATGCAGACACAACTTAAAATACTGAAATGTACTAGTAGTAGTATTATAATTTTTCACATTTTTACAATATTTGTTTTGTGAAATGCTCAAAAACAAACACTGATATAGACATTTTATCTTGTATTTTCTCTTGCTGAAGTTATAATTTCTCCCAAGGCTCTTGCCAGATCTGGAGATAATACAAAGACTTAATAACCTTGGTGCAAAATTGCCTTGCTTTTGCAAAAGTGGCAGATGAGAGGAGTCTCATGCCATACACATGAACTCACAAAGGTCTCTTTGTTTCACTTAAACATGGAACTGTGAAATTGAAGTCATGCCTTCACTTACCTGCTCGTAATTACATCCACTTAGTGTCAATGTTTTGTTTTTATTGTCCTTGACAACCTTTCAGTTTTTTATCTAATGTGGGATTCATTCTTTACCGGGCTGTGAATGTGTCCTCTGGTCACACATGTTGCAATCATGTCCCTGTTCACTTTGTACTCCTTTTACACACTGTCCGTACTGAACTCTAATATTACACTTTGCTAAAATGAGTCTATTTTGAAACGGAAATGTCACCTCGAATGTTAAAATTACAGGAGCCTTTAACTAGACGCCTGTTGGGATATTGACAGAGGTGCCTGTGACAAACACTGAATGCAGAATATGTAGCTCAAACAGTCCAAAAATAATGCGTTTAAATAATAAATAACAATATTAACAATTAATAAACTCTTCAACAGCTTCAGTATTTCAGCCTCCGGGGGAATTTGCAGTTAAATCAATGATATATGAAACTTTTTGAAGCACTTAACAAAAGTATAAGTAGTTTTAAGAATTATAATTGTAATTAGCAGTACAACTACAGAACTAATTAGTATTGCATTAATGGAAATACTGAGGTGCATTATATATCTTACTGTTGATTTATATCAATACAGGATCTTTTTTCTCTCTCTTAAACAATATCCTTGATTTTGCCTGACAATAGAAACCCCTACTTGCAGAGAAAACTGCCACTTCCGTTCTTTCTGCATCTCTGCACGTTAATTACTGCCTCTTAAGTGGACTTGCTGATACGAATTTTTACCAACTATACGGCTATTAGCTCAGACTGAGCTGCTGGAAAACTGGGAGCTAATGGATTTAGAAAAAAGTATTTAAAGCTACCATTCTTCCTTCTGACAAGCCACATATGTAAAGCAATCATCAGAACATCAGACGGTTACTCTCATACTGCTTACTCTTTGAAACCACTGTAATTCCTGTGGATGGATGCGAACTTGTGGACGCAATACAACCTTAATTTTTACCTCGAAAAACCATTGAGGAGGTGTTCTCAATAACAATGTTCAATGTCAAGGTGTAAAAAAACAACAAAAAAACACAAGAAAGTATTAGAGATTAAATGTTAAAATCAAAAAGTACGGAGCAATAAACATGCTATGGAATAAATAATAAAATAGAAGAAGTAAAAAGAACTAGAATAAGTATATTCAATGAGTATATGCAAGATTAAAAAAAACATATAATGAAAAAATAGTTAATAGAATTTACAATCAGTTAAAACAAGATCTCAGGTAAGGCCTTTTTTAACAGCTGTAGTGACAGCAGAGGGTCCAATTTTAAGGTCTTTTTACAGATTATTCTCTGTATGAGGTGCACTGTGAGAGAATGACATTTTTTCCAATTCAGCTCTGAATAATAGAATGTGGAGCAATAACCTATTCTGTGTGCAAGAACCGAGATTATGTGAGTTCAGAGTTAAGAAATCCTGCTGTTTTGCTTCATTCATCAGGATGTGAATGCAATACTGCGAGACAGGACTGAAGAGAGAATACTGATTCAGCCGGGGAGGGTGGGGCGTCCACTGGACAGACTTTTTTTTATGCATGTGCATGCATCTCTGTTGCACTGTTTAATGAGAGCACCAAAGACGTCAACAACAGAGAGGGGGTTTCATCTATCTATCCATCTATATATATCTTGTACCTGTCTGTATGAAGGGATGGAAATTGGCTTTTGAATCTTAAGGACTGATTCAGCCGTTCTTGTTTATGTAGGCTATTAGTCTTGATTTCATTGCACAAATCATGGTAAAAGGTCTACAAACATAGAGTTCAATAGTTATATCGAGGGGAAGAAAGAGCCAAAGGACTTATATTGAGTCATTAATACCATACAAAAAAGGAAAATATGTGTTATTATCAATATCAGACACAAGACAAACCTCAGCAACAGTATTAAGAACTGATCTTATTGGACAAATGTAAAACTATAACCAAAGTAATAAATAAAATGTTTAGGACTGCAGCTTACCATTGATTTCAGCGTCTGCTCTAGAATTAATTTCACAAAGAACCTTTAATTGCCTTCGTCTGATAACTAATTGTCAGATAATGGTTAAAAATGTCCATCAGTGTTTTCCCAAAACCCCAAATGACTTCCTCAAATGTCTTGTTTTGTTCACAGCCCGAAAGATATTCAGTTTACTGTCATAGATGAGTAAAGAAACCAGAAAATATTATCATATATTTGGACTTTTTTTTTTTTTTTAATTACTCAAACTGATTCATTGATTATCTAAATACTTTGACATTAATATAATTGTTTACTGCAAATTAATTAATCGGCTCTAAAAAATGTTTACAAAGACAGGCAGTGCCATAATTGTGCACGACATGAGAGTCTAATGACTCAAATGAAAGCTGCAGGTCTCTTTTCTGCATAAAGAGCTTTTTAACATTGCACAATTAAGAAATATTTGTCTGTATGTTGGTTGCATGACAACCCGACTGTGTTTACAGCAGCTTTTTGACATAAATCTCAGGTTTTTCATGTTAAACTGAGGTTTAAAATAGCGCTACAGTGTGGATTTAACCTGAGCAGGTGTTGCTTAAATCTCCAGTGGGCGTATCATTATCATCTGGAGTTATTTTAAATTTCCGCCCCAAGAGCGCACGATCATAAACAAAAGAACAAATGTGTTGCTTCAGCCAGATCTTTTTCTGGCTCAGTGTAGTTTAATCCTCTCGTCAGCTGATGTTTTTCCTCATGGGTGGAGCTTAAACGGCAGAATTAATATTAAGTCTGGTGTAGCCTCGGATGGAACGGTTAAAGAGTCGGATTTATGAATAGTACAGCCCTACAACTGACACGATTCAACGTACTCTTTATTCTGAGATTATCGTCCTGAACACTGATAGCAGCCAGTGTGGTCCCATCAGGAGAGTGGCTGAATGGCGTGGAGAGAAGGGATAGAAGGGATGAGACATATATATCACCACACTCTGTCTCTGGGGGGTTGACAGATGTCTACTTCACAATACGCTTTAATTCTAGGGAGAAAAAAAATAGTCAGCTCCCAATCTCATAGAATCTATCATGGCAGGAGGCGACGATTTACATATTTCATAACTTCTAATGGCACTTATTTTTACATTTGCATCTCGACTGTGATGACGATGTTATTGTAGGAATCCAAAGCACTGACCTTTGCTCCCCCCCCTCCAGCCATATGACAGAGAGAGTGTCGGTCTAACACGATAATCTCACAGTGATTCATGCTCAGCTGTCCAACATATACAGCACCGCCCTCTATGCTTTTAAATAAATAAATAAATAAGCATGCAGCACAGGGTTACTTTTAATTACATAACATCTGTTTTGTTGTTGTGGCATCAGATGTCCAACATCTGACATCAAGGACATTTCCCTGAATTTCAATGAAGTCGAAGTAGACTGGATTTTTCTAATGTTTTAGTACTATTGTGCAAAAATCGAGGCTGGGTGTACATATTCATTGGCTTTGCAGGGAAGAGGGTATTAGATAAAATGGAAAACAAAACCGATAATACACTCTATTGAATCTACAATCTGACTGCATCCTGAAACGGGCGTTTTCTATCCCTTAGTGTTACTATGACATGATGGAGGTCTCACTATGCTGCAGAATGTAGCCTAATGTTCAGTCAGCTGTGACCAGGACTAATGTGAGCTTTCTTTTACATTCAGCTCCCCTTGGAGGAGGCAGCCACATGAGGAATCTGAGCAGCTGAGTGGGTGCGTAAATCAAACCGCTGAAGTGACAGGAAAGCAATTCAATTCAACTTTTGCCGTTGCTTTTGCCAAACAGGTGCATAACCAATATTTAATACATAAAAACATAGTGAAGCAAAGTCATTAAAGGTCCGCTGTGGATGATTTAGCGGGGATCTATTGGCAGTAATGGAATATAATATTCATAATTATGTTTTCATTAGTGTACAATCACCTGAAGCTAAGAATCGTTGTTTTTGTTACCTTAGAACCACTATTTGTTTGACTATCGTTGTGCTACTTGGACAAATCCCAGAGATACATTTTGAAAATGAATTAAAAACCATATAAATGTATCAAAATACTGCAGAATTTTGGGATCACTGAAACTGAAATGTTCATGCATGTTGCACGCATACATCATCCATGATTAGTCATGAGCTTAACTCAAACTGTGATGGCAAGTAGGGGGAGAATAGCTCAGGCAGCCCTGTTGAAACCCAAGTTGACAACACTGAACGAGCATGAGTGCTAGTAGCTACTTAAACAGCGGCTTTGACGTGCTCACAGCACCTGCTATCGTTAGCAGCAAATGGCACAACAGAGTCAGGAGATATGACTTAGAGAGCCTAATATTTTCTGAGGTGATACACGGTATAAAGAAGTTTGAGAAACACTGCCTGAGAATGAGCAGTTTCTATTTACAGAGAGAACGGATCCTCTTACACAGAGTTCGCCATGTTGCACCGCCACGTTCCTACAGTGTCCCAGAACAGACAAACTAAACGCCGGCTCTAGACCGGGCCTTTCACGTTTTGAGCATCCACTGTGGAGGCGAGGGGTATTCGCCGCTAGATGTGACTAAATCCGACACACTGGACTTTTTATGTTATTGTCTAGCTGGATCCAATATTTAGTTTTGGTTGTCCTAAGATAAAACAGCTGCAGAGCTAAAGGAGGCGTAAGTAATAAAGATCCCTATAGTGTTTTGTGTAATCTTTCAGGAAATGGAGGTTTCAGTCTGAGGCAGGAAGGCTTGAACAGTCTTTTTTTTCTTCCCAGCATGAATAAGAAGTCCACTCATGAGCTTCAAAAAGAATCTTCAAGCATTAGCAGCACTTTGAGTAGTTAAAATCAATTGGTTTTATCCTTAGACGACTATATTTAGATTTCTTGCTTTTTCATGGTTAATTAATTACACACACATTTAAAAAAATAAATCATTCAGACGAGTTTACAGCGAGGCTCTGTCTTGGGTCGGGGTCATCAACAACCTTGACCTGATAAAAAAAGTTCATGAAGAAAGCTCCAAAAGAAAAAGATTCCCAGTCTTCTAATCTACTTTTAACAAACTTAAAGTGCGCAGCTCTCCGGGCCGTTTTTTTTCCCAGCGCACTCCCTTTTCCTATTACCATTACTTCCCCATGCTGCTCTCTAAGTTTGATTAAGTACAATCCAGTGGGGGTGTTTCAGCACAAACTTGATCCATGGCCGAGGGCTGACTTTACTCTGCTGCATCCGAGCCAAAGATTTTTGTGCAAGTGTTCCTTTTCCCTTATTCCCACCTCATATTCATCACTTTCATTACAGTCTGGATATGTAAAATCTCAACCTAGTGAGAGGTCCAATAACGCAGTAGTGCCTGTTGGGCTCGGCCACCTGTTGTCTAAGGACTACCAGCACGCAGGTTACAAGATTACATAACACACGGGAGAACCACTGGGATTTCATTGAGTTTTATGAGCAATATTCTGCTTCTCCCCCTCTTGGCTATAAAGAAAAAGATTTGACCCTAACATGATGCTGGTGCACCAAATATTTTAATAAACCGATGTACAAAATAAATAATGTTTCCTATATTACACAACTCAGGTAAATCACTGCTTGGGGATGTAACTGTATCATCAACGCTTGAATATTAAAGACAGTAAGATCCATGAGCAATAAACTTAATAACTTTCAGAACCAACTGCTTGCAAATTAAATATGAGCACAGTTTTAACAGCTAAAATGCCTCCAAAGTAAGAAGGGCTTCATAACTGCTTAATATTAGGGTCTCATTGATAGAATGTTGACACTGTTACTTACACATAGCCTGTATTGTGCTGAGCGACTGTAGATATAATGGCATCAACAGCAGCAGTAATGCTAATGGCATTTTAACAGCTAAGCAGGGCAGTTTTATGTGTGTGTGTGTGTGGGGGGGGGGGGGGGGCGACTGTCACGACTCGGTAGAAATGATTTTTTCAGACACCGTGACTTTGTTCAGGGAGAAGTCTCTGCTCACTTAAACTTGGATCGCAAAAAGGAGGTGACGTCTAATGTGCTGTGAATGGCTAGAATTCATATCGACTGACTGTGGGATGTCGGAAATGGCATATTTCGTCCTGTTATTCGGGTAAACTTGAAGTAATAGCGTGCACCGGGTAAACAAGAATGAATCAAGTGCTATGAATTAGATCAAATAACATCTGTGGGGCGCTGTCTGTGTTTACAGAGAATTGGACATCTGTCAGATAAACCAATTGAGGGTTTTTATCCACGAATTAAAAAAAGCAAAACTCTTCCCAGACGCGATAAATGAAGGCAGACAGAAGCGCTATAGGTGCTCAGGCAAACACATCTGAGGACAAACACATCTGAGGACTGGAGCGGGGAAACATGCCATACATGACATTCATCGATGTGGACGTTCAACATATCATCAGTCAACCTAATTCTGCTCACCATGACATGTTCAGGAAAACTTAATTCAGGGAAAATACGCTGCTGTCGTCTACTCACACACCGCTGCCTTGTCTTGACTTTGGTCTACCAAGCATCATGATGAGGTGTAACACTAATGCCTCACTGTTTTGTGCCATTTCGACGCATTGTGAGCTGCAAACCTCAGCACGAGGTAAAACCTTTAAAAGCGATGCAGCAGACGCTCTCTATGCCTCTATTGCCCCGCGATGGAACACGAACAGTAAAATGTGATGTAAAAACTTTTGACAGAGCAACAAATTGTGCGAGCTGTTCCTGATGATAGTTATGGCTGAACATAAAGAGGAGCACGAGAAGCGTGTTCCCCTCACCAGCAGTCGCACCAGAGCAAAAAAAAAAAAAAAAAACACAGCCAGAAGGTTTGACAAACAGTTTCTGACAGCTGAAAGAAAATAATCCTTTAGAAAAATAGAACGGATAGTTAGTGCCTCAGCGTATAATGGTTCAGTTATTACTTTGGCTAATGGCCTGAAGAAAAGGAAAGGCAGACACATGTTACGGTGAGTGTTGTGCTCTACAAAGATAACCGTGTAAAGGTTGAGCACCCGTGTTTGAAAGTGTACACAGCTTGGACCTTCATGCTTGTTCGCCTCGAGAGACCGCGAGAGGACAAATCACACCATGACCCGACATTATATATTTTCATACTACAGGTTAGCAACAGCAATACAAGCAACCAACAGTGAGGAGTCATTACAGCTGCTCCCTGGCAGTATTTCATTCTGTCCTGAGAACATGGCACTGAACCAGAGTGTTGCAAGGTAAAAAAAAGGCATCAGCCACACTCACTTTCAGAGTAAAATTAACGCTGACAGTTTTATTGGCCGAGAATAAATTAGATCATCTATGGTTTATTTAAAAAGTCAGAATAGAGGGGCGAGCAGCGAAGAGTTAAGCGTAATCACCCCAGAAGATGAAGAAATCTTGCAATATTAAGGTTCCTCGTGGAAAACAGTGAAGTAAAATAATTATGTCAAACGCAGGCTGTGATCCGTGTGCAGCTGCAGTTTCTATCATTCCATAATTCATGTCACATGTCGAAGAGATTAATTCCCTCAACTTGTGAGTCAAGTTCTGTGGTGGATCAAAGGTTCGCTGATAAATGTTATCATAAATGGCAGACGTTACGGGCCGAACACAGAGACTCGTCCTGTCGTGGACCGGCTCTGTCTGTGAAACCTCACTGAGACCTGCTCTTGTGACTGGAGATTGATGTCTCCGTGATTCTTGTCGATGATAGAAAATGTAGGGAGGCTGTCCCGAGGGGAGGAAAGTCTCTCCGTGAGCGTGTGAGGAGGAAGTCAGCATGCATAAAAGGAAATAATCTGTTGTCATAAGATGCATAGCCCACACAGTCCTCCCTTACTCCCATCTGCACTGCTTCAACCCATCCGGTGTGACGTCAATGTGCAGATTAGAGCTTTTTTTTCCCCTCTCCTCCTATCCCATCTCCTCCGTTTTTTCAAGCCTAATCCCGGGTTTTCATGAAACCTCTGCGATGCTGCATTCACTGCCTAGGAGATGGCTCTGAATAGCTAAATAACGGAAGAAACTAAGAAGGCAAAGCAGTGATTTCGGGATATTTACAAGGAATCTGCCACAGAAGTGGAGATAGATACGATAGAGGGATTACATACAGTGGTATCCCTTGACATTATGAGGATTGTTGAGTTATAATAATAATATGACGCTCTTCATATGAATCTTCTTGACTAGAAAGACAGATTTCAATGTGTTTTTCATTAAATGCACATATTCATCTGACCATACTCAGTCAGTGTTTTGCCCCAATTTAGTTTTAACGACCACAACGAACACTCTTGTTCCAGTGTCACCAATCTTATCTGAGATTTTGTATATTTTACTGCCAATGCAAGTCGAGCTGACCACTCCACCTTCCTTCGTAACATAACCTTCATATATTGTATTGTATGCTAACGCAGAAAAACACAAGGACAGCCAGTGTTTTATCTTTTAAAACTGAGGTCAAAGCGACATTGAATAATTCCTCCTGCTCTCTGAAGAAAAAAAAACGCAAATCGCTGGCAAGAAGAAAGCAAACTGCGAAGCATCAGAATGTCTGCATGTGAAAAATCATCTGTGCACAGCAGTGTTACTCCTGGAAGCTTAAGCCCCCCCCGTGATAAAACACGAATGCAGAGATAAGTGTCACGTATCCTATACGTGGCACTTCTCACAGTCTTAAATAAGGAGGCTAATGTTGGGACACGCTGGCGGAATCATTGTTATAACTCAGCAGCCATGTTTGAACACGATAAGCAGAATCGCATAATCCACATTAGCATGTAGGAAACAGTGAAGGGAGAATGGAGTAAAAACTGCTGCTAATTTGAAAAACAAAAGTGAGGTTCTGATATCAGAGTGACGTCCGCGAGATAAGTGTCATTTTCAGAAAACATTTCTGTTAGAGGAACATAAGACATTATTTGATGTTACTGTTTGCTAACTGAAGATCACAAACAGCAGCGCTATACTTTCTCTATGCAGCCTGTCTTGGGAGACCTTTCTGAGCAAAGCTTCCCTACTCTTTTTCATTTACACCAGCTGCTGAGGGAATCAGAGTTGCTTCGAACTCCCACGCAAGCCAAAGACATCGGCAAGCCAGCCTACATCTGCGTATGGAGGACTTCAGGCTGGGGTAGAAAGGGAAGTTACTGTGCTGTTTGAACTTCCTTGCCCCGAGCATTTAGTTGTCTCTACCAATCATAGGCTTTATCATTTGATCATTTGAAGCATCACTGCTTGAGATATGTATTCCAGCCATATAGGCCATCTTCCTTCATTCTCGCCCTCACCACTTCCAATGCTGTTGTGGTGGCAGTGGGGGAGGACAGATTTGTCATGACGGTTACAGATTCCGTTGCATTATTTGCATTGTGGGAGACATACGGCCTGTGGTCGATCCCCTTGGGTTTGAGGCTTCTAGGCAACAAGTCATCTCGGATGCAAACCCCGTAGCTGCAGATGCTAGCTGTTAATAAAATATGTTAATGGATTTCCAATGACTGGTTCACTGCAAACACCACACTTTAGCTCATCCAAAATGTCAAAGAGATGATTTGGTTTCACACATTTACCTGAGAAGCAGAGAGTTGGCATGTATGCTAATGCTCAGAATATGTTATTCTCTCACATGTGGCTTATCACTGTCTCAGACATTTGAGGGTGTCACGCTATTGGGATGGATGCCTTTGAAGAAACTAAAAGCCAGAATTTCTTTCAACATCAACAGCCGTACCTCAATAGGAAAAGCAAATGAAAGCGTGGTTGAGAAGTGTAAAACCATTTCAGGCCTGCTGTTTGAAAATTTGTAGCTTTTAAGTGTCGGAGTTTTGTTGAATCATTGCATAACGAGTTTACACAGCCCCATTGTGAAAAAGCACAATGTGATTTTTTACGACAAAAGGTTTGAACCAAAGTTAAGGGATTTCATCACCGTTGATGATCTTCACCACTGAGACTCGGAGGAGAATGGAACTTTGTTTGTGAAGCTCAAACTGATTTATTTATAAAACTCAACAATGTGAGGAAACAAGGTGCTGGTTAGCCATGATAATAAGACCTCACTGTTTTCACTATTCTCTGATTATGGTACAACATATCATCTTCAGCTAAAAAAATCTTAACAGAAACTGTGAACAGGACAGTTTTCAGTAGAAAACAATTGTTGCTGTCAGGTTGTTAAATGCTATCCATTGTACTGAGGTCTCAATTACGCACATTTTAAAACCTCAGCAGACGAACAAAAATGATCCCTATTCCTATTTTTGTGATTTGGGTGGACTTACACTTTAAAAACACAGTGAATCTGATCCTGTCTGTGTAAACATATGGCATAATGCTGTGTTAAACATAAATCAAACATAATGTGATCATTTGCAAATCCTTTTTCGATCTTTATTCAATTGAAAACAAGACAAATACAAGATTCTCAATGTTTAAACTGATGAAATCCACTGATAGTTTGCAAACATATGCCTAGAATTGGAAGAGCTTGGAATATCTGTCCAATCAGCCAGATTTAAAATATATCTTCTGTCGCCACAAACCGGGCTGGAGATGGGCCAGCTTCCCGTTAAAAATATCCGGTCTTGGCTGCCACAAACACGGCGGGTAAGGTCCTCCACTCTCCTTAAAGATGTCCAGTGGTGTGACGCTTGCAAATGCACCAACGCAGACACCAATGGTCACCTCATTGGAATGCTGCTTTGGAGTATTGCATGGGAAAACCAGTTCATTGGTAACATGTGATCGTATCATGATCGGGTATAAAAGGGGCATCCTCTAAAGATGGGTCGAGGTTCACTACTTTGGAAAAACACATGATTGTGTAAAGTATATCACTGCATGAGCTCAGGGACAATTTGTAGAGCCACTGCTGGTAAACACAGCTCATTCATAAATGATTGCATTTTGCTTTTGTTTACATTTTACACAGCATCCCAACTGTGTCAGAATCAGGGTTGCATCAAACTCTTTCCCTTTCCTGTAAAACAGTGAAAGTAAACATAAATGTATTCAATGATTTCAACTACCTAACCCTGCTAGCTTGATAGCAGTAAAATATCATGGGTCAGAGCTCATTGTTTACTTTCCAAAAGACCACGGTTCTGTTCCAATTATAAATTTCTCCCTTGTTCTCCTTCTCCTAACGTTACTACACAGGTGAGGGAGGTGACGGTGGACAGCAGTGCTCTCCAGATCAATACTGCTTCTATTCCCTCAGCCAAACGAACTATTTCCTCATAATCATATCTCACCAACATATTACATCTCACTGGAAAATGAGTCACATAATGCACGGTAAAGATGCTCTTGACTTAAAGAAGTTAAATCTCCTCTGCTCCGGATAATCAGATAATAAACTCCAAATATTCAGTGGAGTCCTGCAGGGACTGTGTGACGCCGCAAAAAAAACCTTTTGAGGTCATTCTGAATTTTCCATTTCATTTTTTTAGCACAGTGGTCTACATGCACAAAGCTGGCAGAAGCCCTTCAACAAAAGCCATCATTTCTGGGTCAGCAACCTGTTTCAAGTTTTAATACGGCTCTTTCATCACATTAAATAGGATTTCAAGTTACAAAAGATCCAGACTAAAAGGTGAGCATAACAAGAATTATACTTTAATTGAAGGTGATCACTGAATGAGACAATTGGTCGTCACACACGGTATCTACGGTGACTGCTGTACGGATTTCTGAATGTTTTTTTTTTTCTTCTTCTTCTTCTCTATTGAAGCTATTACTATAAAAGTATTCCCGCCACCATATTGCTTTGATTGCTGCCCTAATGTCCGTAAAAAAAATACTCCCAACTAGTGTGAGAGGTCAACCGGAGACTCGCAGCGGTTTTGTGCTGCTGCTGCGTCATCGTGTCCAAGTGAGCTGCACTCTCCTGCTTTTCGATTAAATTACCACCTAAAAAGAAATTAATGTTCTGTTTTTCTCATTGTTTGAACTCACTGTCGCATCAGAGCTATCAGGAGAATACTTAATGGAGTTTTAGGGACAAATGGGATCCTATCAGCTGCAGAGGATAGTGTGATATTAAATTATAATCCATCTCAACAGAACTGCATATTGAGTCCGGGTGATTTTAAAAATAGTCAAGAAATGAGACGTGAGCAATAAATGGACAAATAACTCAAACAGCTGCACTGTGCATTTACAGATATCTCAAAACATACATGATGTATTTAGACAGTCACAGTGACGAGCGGAACAAACAATAGCAGAACAAAACAATGAAGACAGTTTCTAATCTGTGTATAATCATTTTATATAACTGCTGAAAGCTGCAGTGCTGATGCAAAAGCCTGGTGATTGTTAGATAGTGGCATAACCACAACCCATTTTTCCCAGCCAGCCATCTCTCCTCACTTCCTGTGAGTCAAGAACCAGCCATCAGTAGCAGACAGTCACGGTGCACCGGAAACCATCAGATCTAACAGAGATCCACTGGCTGTTAAATCTGTCAACACCGCTCTGATCCGCAATCTATAAAAGCCAACCTACAGTAGGTGTGGCGGAGCGAGGCGACACATTTTCTCTGTATTTCTGCAGGTGGAGGCGGTTTAAAATAAACGTGCTGAAAGAATACGTGACATGAGATGCTGTTTTTAGCCTAAAGCAGATTGAGACAAGCCTACCGGAGGCGTGTCACGTCATGTTAAGTTGACTGACACTATAATTCTACAGCCACCTGTAGCTGTCATTACATTTATGTATTTCTATACTGACTCATTTTTAACTGGAGCAACTCTAACAGTCACAACAGTGCTGTTTGAGTCTGTTTTTCCATAATACTCGGGGATAAGGAGTAAAAATAATCAACGTTCATGGACTCATGTTCGCCGTGTCAAAGGTCAAAGGGATACTGTGATATTCCCACCAGATTCCGCTGGTAGCAAATCACCAGAGCTCGCCTGGCCCATTTCCTGATCTACATAAAAAACGGAGCGCCTTGTGCTTTGCTGCTTTGCTCTTTGAACTCACGTGCAGCTGTTCGAAGCTGACTCTACAGAAGTTCCCACCCCGTGTTTGTGTTACGCCTCGGAAATGCAAAGGATGACACGTAAAAAATATTCATTCACGGCAGCGCTAATTGGAAAAACGTTAAAAGAAGATATATAAACATGAACGTCTGAGAAAGAACGCATAATTGATTGCACCGGGCAGCAAATTGCCACTCGCAGTGAGAGAAAACGAGGGGTATTACTCATTTTCAAAAAAAAAAACATTATCCTCAGCAAGATTTATGCAGAAGGACTTATCTAATACTACATGTAAGACACTTCATCCACAGATTGCTCTATAAAGTGAAAGGGAAATGAGATACAGCATTAGAGAAACTTTGATTTCTAGGTAAGACTGATCTTAGAAAATGGTCTGGGCCAGAGGACGGATATGAGTGGAAATACCGAGCTAACTACTCTGGCAGGAGGAAAAAGGCATCAAAAAGCTGCAATTTGATAAAGAATTTCAATCCAGCTTCTGAACACTCTTATCTAGTTACAATCTCTTAGAGAAATCTGCCCAGCAAGTCTGTTCCTCTCTAAATGGCATTGTAATACAGACAGTAATACCACCTTGTGCCATCCTATTAGGTTCCTTTGTTTCTTTAGGAGGGTGGTGGAGGTCTGTAAGGGCTGTAAAATGAAATGAATCCAGCTTCACACTTCAAAAAACATAAAACCAAAATCACCAAGGGGACTGCAGAGAAAAGAAGCCAATCCCTTCTAACCAGTCAAATACAGAAGAACACTATTTGCCCAATTAAACACTACGGGGTTTGGGTTTATTAATTTCTTTCCAACAAGAAGTCATAAATCAGAACCTAACAGTGAACTATACACCATCTCTTGGACAGCAGCAAGTGATCTCAGAGCAGCAACGGTGATTGGTTAGTCTAGATGAAGCTGGACCAATACATCATCTGCCCGCACACATTTTTCGGTACACTTTCCTATCAAGACATCAGGTCACTGGCATTGTCAAACCGAAGTGCCACATGTTCAATCTCGTGCCATCAGCACTCTAAAGCTGTGAATGTGTGATGTTGCTGGTGCGGCTTAGACAGCTGTAGAGACCGTAAAGCTTTTATCTTATGTGACATCTCATGTGACACTATGGCGACTGCACTGTACTTCCACACCTGGTTGGTGCTCCCCTGATTTAAAACAATAGTTTCTGTGTGGAAGAGTAAATGTGAGGCTACAGCCGGCAGATGGTTAGCTCAGTTTTAGCATAAAGCTTGGAAACAGATCGTCTGGCTCCGTCTGAAGGCAACAAAAACTGCCAAGCAGCACCTCTAAAGCTCATTAATTTACATGTTGTATCTTCTTTGTTTTAATTTGTACAAAAACGTAGTGTGGAAAAATGACAAGCTGTAGTTTTATGGGGGATTATGTGCAAGGCTATCGCTCCGCTAGGAGCTGTAGTCTGTAACTTTTCTAAAGTCTTGTTGTCACCTTGAGGTTGTTGGGCAACAAGCCAAAGCTTCAGGAAGTTACTGCTCCCAGCCTGGAAATGGTCTGGCATACAAAACTCATGTAAATCCACTGCTTAGCATTTTTTGTACTTTTTCTAAGAAATAAGCAAACATATTATCATGCGTTACGGTGAGCTTTAGAGGCACTGGGAGAAGGATTCTGGGTGCCAGGTGCTTCCAGTCTTTGTTGCTAAGCTATGCTAAGCTTCGCTTTATACAGTTATGACTGTGGTATAGATCTGCCTGTCTAACAATTTCTTTATTTCCAAGAATTTTTTCGACGCTTCTTTGCTATGTTCCCAAAGTTTATAGTACGAGCATGTAACCCCTCATCAGTTCACGAGCCGATGCCCTTCAACTCTCTTGGATAAGACTTGATTTCTAAATGAATATTTCACCTACAGGGCGTGCACTGTGGTGGGATCGCTCCTCATAATGGAGTGTCTGCACTGATGTTCCAAAAGTCAGTCAGATGTATCAGGTGCACTGGGGGCTGAAGACAGCTACATGTTGTCAACATGGACATAAAACTGTGTGAATGCTTCAGAGGAGATGCTGCTACAGTATGTCAAGCAGAACGTCAACATACATACAATGCTAAATAATGCATATCTGCTCTTTTATATTGAATGTCTGGGGAAAGACTTACTCAAAGCCCACTGTGTACGCACAGAAGTTATATAAATGTGCATGGGTTAAAACAGTGACTGTGACATGCTTTAAAGCCACACATGGATCCCCAACTGCCAAATCCCACTAGCTGAGGCTAGCTTGTAGGCACAGCTGCATTAAGCAGGGACCGGTTCTGAAGTTTTTAAAAGGGCAACACATCTGGCAGACAGCGGTGGTGTGTGTGGTGCGTGTGAGCTGCAAGTTAACAGAGCAGATAAAAGAGTTTTATTCTAAAATTAGATGCTGTACGTTTCCTTTTTTTTTTACTGACATGACAGACACTGTTGGGGGAAATAAAAATGTATGACGTCCGTAGATCGAGATGAGACTGGAATCCCTGACCGAGGGCCCTCTCTTAGGGGAACAACATCTATCTTAAGACACTGGTGCACACATTGAAATACAGGGACCTTGATTTTGTTAACACACACACACACGCACACCCCACGGGAAAACTGCATACTGGCGTGGATTGAGTGTGATATCCAGACAACAGCAGACATCAGTTCATACACAGAATACCTCTTGGGAGAAAATAAACAGAAAAGGTGATATTCTGAGGTGTATGCACAGCGTGAATCTATTTTGTTACCACAGTTGTGACAAGGGAAGCCAACAACGACAATGCAGCCTGACTGCAAGTCACTACAACTGACATCCCGCCAATTGATTGGTCAAATTCAGCCTTTCACTGTTTGTCTACACGGCGATCAATCTCAACTCCTGCATGGGAAAATCTCACCGTCGCTCGGCGTAATGAAAACAAAGTCATCTAAGCCGTTGTGAACACTTCAAATGAGCATGATTGCATTATTGAGGTAGCCCTAAATACTTCACATGAGGCAGGGCTTGAGTGCAGCTCAGCATCATCAGAGCAAAGGCAGACCCAGAGGCATTTTATCACTTAACATTATGTTAAGCTCAACTGACATAATGATTTCCCATATGGGTCAGCGAAGGTCAGGAACACTTCAAAACAACAAAATCCTCGGCTAACAGCGCAGGTTAACAGGTTAGTTTGTAAGGCACGCTGCTCTGATGTTGTAGCCAGGAGGAGTCAGCTCTCCTCTGAAGTCCTTCAAACACCACAATGTTACCACCACCGGTGTGTGAGCCTGCAACTCCAGCAGAATGAAAAGGAGCCTTTACTATTTCTGTATTTCTCTGCAAGGGATTTTTTTTTTTTTTTTTTTTTTTTGCAATGCAGCCCCTCTAATGCGAGCTCCTTCTTGATGTGTGCCACCATGAGGGAAAACAAAATGCATATATGACCAGAGGCACCAGATGTGAGGACAAGTAATATCCACAACAGTGTGCCAGCAGGTCCTTATCTGTTTTGCAAATATTTGAATAATACTGGCTTCCCATAAACTGCAGTACAGCATCCACAGTCCCATCACTACCTAAAAAAAAAAAAGAAGACAATCCTGTAGATGACAGCCTAATAAATCTTTCGGGTATACATATATTATAATCCGACTCCACTCTCACGGTGAAATGATCACTGTTGTTTTCATCCCCTCTCCAACATCTTAAACGCGTCAACGGGAGGATCGGGGAGAAAAAAAACACGCGACACTGATGCCACCGCTGTGCCGAGCGGATCGCACTGAAAGCAGACTGCATCTGCATGGGAGGCGGGGAGGGATGGAGGAGGAGGAGGAGGAGGAGGAGGGGGTGAAAAAGACGCACTTTAATGTTTTTCAAGGCAACAACTTTAATATCTGTTGAGCCCAGGCCAGGGTGCTGTGTGATGGGCTAAAAAAAAAAAAAAAAAGCACGATGACCAACCAGGACGGGAATGTGCGCTCCGGCTTCAGCACGCGTTAGTTGCTCAGAAGTAGGTGCTGTCATGCATACATGCTGGTCGTGATAGTCAATGCAGAGGAATTAAGACTTAATACATAACCGGGCCTCCTGCTTCCCCTCTTTTTTTTTTTTCTTCTTTTTTTTTTTGCATTTCCTCTGAGCACCACGCATTGTGCAGCCGGATCTGAATCCCGACCATTATTCATTGATTTCTCTCTTTCACGACTTGATCGCCACGGAAGGAGGTGGAGAGGTGGCGGCGGCGGCGGCGGCGGTGGGGGAAAGTTGGCATGAGGCATGAATAGCACCGATCGCCTCCATCCGGCTGTCCTGTTAATGGCCAGTTAGTATCTCACTGTCACATATGAATCAACTCATTGATTTTGACACTTAGTGCTATTGTTGGACCGCACGCGTCGATCCGTGCGTGTGCGGTTCCGACTGCGTGCAGCATAATAATAAAAAAGAATGAAAAACAGGAAAGGGGGTCAGACTTACCGACGGCTAAATCCAGTAGATCCGCGCACAAGAGCAAGCACAACGAGAAGACGGTCATCTTTCCCTTATTTTGCAATAAATCCCAAACTCCATTTGCGTTTACATGCTCTCCGGGTTTCGGCTGTGTAATCCCCGCCATTCCAGAGGTATGCGATTGAAAGGTGCCCCCAAACTATTCATGATGCAGCTCAAGTCTTAAGTGGAGAAATCGGGAGAAGTTGTCAGTGGATACAAGCGTTTCAGAGCGGTGGGGGAAAAAAACCGAGCATCAGATGTTCCCCAGGAAGAAGAAGAAGAAGAAGAAGAGAAAAAAAAAGAAAAGGCAACACAAAAAAAATGACTCACAGGATGCGATTACAGAAGAAGAAGCCGGGGTGTTATTTTTTTTTTTCTTTTTGCCTCCCAGTTTAAACAATGGGGAGCTGCGGTGAGCCGCGGAGCAGAGACAGGCTCTGGAAAAACCGGAGGTTTGGATGGAAATGTGTTCCCCCCTCTCTCTCTCTCTCTCTCTCTCTCTGTCTCTCTCTCTCTCTCTGTCTCTCTCTCTCTCTGTGTGTCTCTCTCTCCTCCCGCCCTCCAGACAGACGCACAGTCATTCCCGATCACTCGCTCTTTTATTTCACACAATTTTCCTTAATCCTACCCTGGATTCAGACCACTCTAATTCTGTCCATTAAGCCGATTTATTTCTGTAGGATTTTTTTTTTTCCCCCTTTAAAGATCCTTATGCTCCGGTAGGCTATATGATCACTACCAGAACATGACTGCATAAATAAAGCATGTCCAGTTTGTCACAGCAATCAGTTATTCAATCACCTGGAAAATGAGCGATGACTGTTTTTTTCCTCTTTGCTCACCCAGTTTTGTGCAACCAGTAAAAACAAGAGGAGAACTCTCTGTTCTGCCAAATAAAAGGTGCTTCAGTTCAGTTCATGCTGCATCCAATCAAGATTCATTCAGCAGGACTTGTACTGAATGTGTCCACAGTTAAAGATGAGGATGTTGAGTATATTAGTCAGGGATATGGATATACATGTGTGCATGGATGTCCTCGAGATGTTCCCATACCATTTTTTTCTTCCCGATACCGATACCGATACCTGGGCTTTGGGTATCGGCTGATACTGAGTACCGATCTGATACCAGTGGGGTTAAAAGAAGAAGAGAATGATTTTTTTTTTTCTTTCAACAGCTGTATATACAACACTAACCTTGTCTAGATGTGATATGATTGCTCTTTGCTGTTGTTTGGCCTGGCTCAGGGAAAACCTTGCAGAGAATGATTGCCACACAATGACAGTCAGTCATAACCGAAAAATAACAAATAAAGAAATCGAGGAAGAAATAACAATTCCTTTCAAAACCGTTAAAGTGAAGCCACTTTTTGAATAGAACAGTTTAAAACAGTAGTGCAACAGCAACTCAAATAAATCTAGTAATAAGTAATTCCCCTTAAAACTTACTCACGTGACTCGTTTGCTTGCAGCACCACACTTTGGAGGGCAGATGTTGGAAGTGATAGTGTGTCCACCTGGTGTGCAGACTCAGCAAAGACACGGGGCCCACGTCGGAGGTCCAAATGTCAGTAGTAAAGGAGAGCAGCTTCGTCGTGCTCTTTCGACCGATGCATCTCCAAATGCTTTATAAGGTTGCTAGTGTTGAAATTGGCAACACTCGTGCCATCCCACGAAAATTACAGCCTTGCTTGTCGCCGTTTTACTACTTATCCAGAGTAAAATATTGCTGCAACGTCCTGTGAGCAGCAAAGAGAAGTTGATTTCCAGTGTTGTGTTAAGCAGAGCAAACGGAGCTAACTGGGAAGTAGCAGGGTTTCTAAATCACGCGGTATCAGATTGGCGCATAGACTCATGTACTCGCCGATACCAATACCTGCATTTTCTGATTACGATACCAGTATTGGCAGCATTTCCAATACTGGTATAGGAATCGGAACACCTCTACTTTTTGAGGAACAACAATATTCCAAAACACAAAATGTCACAGAATAAACAAGTGAAACACTAAAATATCCCAGTATCAGTAACTAACTCTGAGTAGTGTATTTTTGTAGGCTGCAGAGTTATTTGTACTTCATGAGCAGCTGTGTAATGGACCTGGTCATGCAGGTTAAAGTCACTTTTCTGGTTCAAATTGGCAGCAATCATTTGTCTCATTAATGATCATCCATCATGCAGCCAGGCGTGTGTGGATTCAAGTGTCAGGGAGGATTTTGCCTCAGATGAAGTGACCATTTTTACTTGGATGTTACAGTGCATGCCTGTGTTACCAATGGCAGCAGCACTACTCTTCCATACTGTAATGTCACTCAACTTTAAAAGCCAGCTTGAAAATGTCACTTTGATTAAAATCGTGCCTCATGTGTACTTTTTGATATAACAATGACATTTTCTCCAAGCTCTAATTAGCATCCCTGCTGTCCTTAAAAAACTGTTTTACATCGGTCACATTTGCTTAATAATACACTTATCAGGACTCAGCAAATTGTGAATTTTGCGTTAAAACATTTAACCATTGTGAAGAAATAACAATGTGTTATGTACTGTGTTGCAGAGGTGCCTGCTGACTTAGTCTTCATCTTGTGTCCTTATAACATCACCAGTAAAAGGATGACAGTCCTATAGCTAATATAGATAATTTACACTTCCAAAATCACTAAAGATTATCTTGCTGAACAAAACATGTAAGTATAATAAACTTGAATTTGCCACAGAGATTATTTTCGGTGATAAATCCAATTCAAAAACTCCTATAGGCTTTTTGTCGAGGCAACCAGGGCAATGCTAACTTCTGGGTTAGCCTACAAAAATACATTGTCCCTTCACCACCCTACGACATTACTTATCCCCCACCTACAATGCTGTACTGAGTTCCCTCCCCAGACAGCTTAACAACCATTCACACCTGGGCTCACCTGGCCCTAGCAACCCACATGAAGGCCGGTTGGGTCAACGACCCACAAGATGCCCTCGGGACTCTGAAACTCAGAGCTCACCTGTGTCCATAATGACTCTGTAAGGACACTCCCACACAGTTTAAAAGCCTGCAACTCCCCTCCAGTTAGTC
Source organism: Pagrus pagrus (assembly GCF_965226575.1). Lineage (NCBI taxonomy): Eukaryota > Metazoa > Chordata > Actinopteri > Spariformes > Sparidae > Pagrus > Pagrus pagrus. The sequence goes on along the minus strand of NC_140187.1, from coordinate 7,190,211 downwards.
AGAACTGAAGGAGCCTCTTGGATGAGAGGTGAAATGTCTTCAAGAAACTGAAACATTTCCAGTTGCCTACGATACAGCACCTAGAATTGTTTATTTCTGTTGTACTAACAAAAACATGAACAAACAAACAACAGCCTTAACTGTAACCTATCTGACTTCTCTACTGTGCTTTTTTAATAACATTAACTATGTTGATTTGCTTTGATTTCTACACAACAGCAACATCTTATGCTAACGCTAACTGGTAAGTTTGGTTAAACTCAAGCTGTCTGTGGCCCACCAGGTAAATTAAATTAGGTCTCCTACCTTACATTAGTGAAAGTGTTGTTATTGATGACATATGAAATCATCAAACAAGCATTTTACATGAATTACATTTGTACACTTTTGAAATAGCATTATGAAAAATTGTAGCCGGTAGTTGCAGGGTTTTCTACCTGGCAGCTGTTGTAAACAGACATTGTGATCTGGTCAATGTTTCTGAAGCTGCCATTGAAATCTGGCATATTCTACAAATAACACTTTTAAATCAAATATCGGGGAGATATATTTTGTATTTTTTGTCATCTTGGCCATCTCCATCTCTGAAGAACAGTTTGAGAGCGACGGGGCAACAGCTACTGCCAAGACTTCCCAAACTTTGACAGGTGCCTCGGGCTATGTCATTCTAATCAGCATCACCTCAGCAAGGTTGGCCCTGGTTTCTGCTACTCTCTTTTGCTCTGAAATGATGTTTGCAGCACTATAAGCCTTTTGTGAAATGGTCCTCCGGGTTCTCTTTCAAACTCCATTCAACAAGTTATTCAGGAAGACAGCCACAGGCATGCCAAATCCATTCCCCCCCCAAAATATGAATTCAGGTGAATAAAGCCATTGGTTTCCCATTTTCAGCAAAGCCGACTCAATATATCAAGGCCGTAAACTTGTATTGATCGGAGAAGCAATGACCCAAAGACTTTTACCTTTGCAGGGACCCCAGGAAAGAGGCTTTCTGACAGCTAGCGATTTGGCGACCCATACATTCGACTCATTATTAGAACCTTGTCATGCAGTGCAACAACATCGAACTGAATAATGAGATGAGCGAGCTGCTCCACAAAAGACAACAGTGTGAAAAGGAAAAGGTGTCTCAAATAAATAAACTCAAACGCATAAGAACATGCAAATGCAGTGCCGGAGACTCTTCCACACGCCCTCCCCCCTCACAGCTGACTGGGAGGAGAGGATTCTTCCTCGGTCAATGCCTGCGGTACTAATGCACAATCACACATCTCTAGAGGGCAGTGTCAACAACAATTTATTGGGGTAACGTAGCTGAACGTGTTGCTGTCCATATGGCATCCAACCCACTAACAAAGAGGGGTCCTTCAGTCTTGTGAGAGGCCACATACCGTTTTCATGTGCTCACTTTTCTCCTTGTACCATAGGCACAAATCAATAAGCCTTAAAGTGTTTCTTAGCTTTTTATTTAAGATCTGAACAATTGCGCAGACAAAGAAACCTGACAAGCAGATAGAGCTGACTCCATCTTGGTGAGGATTACTCTGCCTCCTCTCATTCCTCTTGTCTTTCCAGCGATCATTAAGTACCTGTCCCTTTGAATTATTTGTTGTGATGCCTGCGCCGTTCCCACTAATCCATTAACTATTTTTGTGAGTGTTGCTTCCGGCCACTCTGCTATCAGAGATACATTTTGGTGAGTCACTAACTCGTGGCTACTGGGTGGACACAGTTCTTTTTTTTCTAATCCTGTCGTTGTGCGCACATTAGTTTGCTTTGCAGCACCTTGTCTAATTGCATGTTTTTTATGTAAATAGAGTTCAAATGAAGGTCAGCACACCTGATGAAACAGTCAAGTACTAAACGTGGAGGCGAGAGCACATAACTGTTGGATATCTTTAACTCAATGACATATAATAAGTATGTATGGTTTTGTGCTTGGCGCGTTATACAGTAAGGCTAATTTGCGATCCCTTAATATAACATTTTCACATTAACGTAGCCAAATCAGCATTTTCATTTGGTATCTTTATACAAATGAAATCAAAACTGCTGTGTTGTAAAGCGCATCCTTTGTCTTTAAAGGATCATGGGAATCATGTCTCCTCTGGGCAGCTGTGGCTCAGGAGGCAGAGCCGGTTGTCCACTGATCACAGGGTTGGTGGTTCAATCTCTTCATGTCCATACGTCAGAGTGTCCTTGTGCAAGAACCCCAAATTGCTCCCAATGGACAGACTAGCCCCTTGCATGGTAGTGTGCTGTCAATGTGAATGTGTGTTTGAGAAAGGTGAATGAGAGGCAACATAAAGCAGTATGGATAAAAGTGCTGTATAAATGCAGCCATTTTTTTTTGTACCATTCCTCTAAGGAACTCTCGAAATCTTGTGTTTGAGAGATCTGGTAAGATTTGTAGTCGGTGCTGTCACGTCCTTGAAAAGTCATCAAGTTTTCTGCAAATTTCTCACTGTAGATGTTTTTCTCAAACACTTCACAACTTACAATAGCCTGTTTGTTGTGAGGAAAAAACAAAAAAAAACAAACAAACAAAACATTTTTTAATTTGTAATGGTGTAAAATAAAAAAAAGCAAGAAAATACACAGTTTGAGAGGTTTAAAGTTGCAGTGTTTACGTTTCGGGAGAAGAGAAAGATCTGTTTTTCCAGATTTACGCCACCATGTACCATGATGCCATTGCTGAAGTAAACCTTAAATTCTATTTCATGTTTGTTATCGAGGTAATCCAAAAGTAACGGGAAGTAATCAAGTTACATTACTTTAATATTGGGTCGCTTGGATTACATTTTTAACAGGAAATTAGTAACTTTATTGGAATACATCTTCATATATCAAATACTAGCAGCCAATCAAGCTGAGCTTCTGCCTTAATACCTTTTTATTTTTTGCTCCATTTGTGAAAAGTTACTTGTTGTTGTTGTTGTGTTTGTGATCAGTTTGTTGTTTGGTGATGTTGTCCACCATTTGGCATTACCAACACAATTGCAGATGGCTTCTCAAAAAAAAAAAAGGCCTAGCACTGTGCTGACATTAAAATACTTTTATTGTGAATAACATTGTGCTCAAAACATTGTTGTGTAAACAATGACTTAACAGATAATAATACAATCTGTCAAGACAATAATACTGAAGTAACCTAACTGAACAGAAGAGAACAGGAAATAATGACATTCTGATGATGCCATTTAAATGATGAACGATAAACTTGGCACTATTATCTACAAGGAATTGCAATGTACTGGAGATTCAGGTGCACATGTGCTGCCACAAACCTAGTATAATAACTACATATATGCCCTGAGGCTGTATGCGACATATGGCGGCTATGCAACACTAATTTTGTAATGTTTTTCTACTATGTTTTTGTGTAATTTGCATCAATATGACTAATCAGTCAAAAAAGCGCATTTTCTGACGAAACAAAATAAAAGGCGATTGTAACTTTCAGAAAAAGAAAACTTGATATGAGGGCATTATACTTATGTACAAAATGGGTATTAAAATAGTTGAGGACAGACTTTCTCATGAGCCATGTTGTAAGAATTGTAAGCAGCTCAATGTTTTCCCTCCAACACACCTGTCCCCCCACCCCCGCTGGACAGAAACAGGCAGGAGCATCTGTCAGTAATCGTGGTAGCCTGTGATTGCACAATAACATTGTGGTATGCTGAATTGACCCAGCTGATGTCACTGATAGCATGACAGGCCAGATGTCATGTCCGGGGAAGCCACTCTGTGTTTTAGCCAGGATGATGAATTTGGGTTTGTCCCCTTAATACTGCAAACTGTCCAGAGTGCACAGGTTCAGTCCAGTCGAGGCCATTTATACCAAAGAATGCAGGTGCTCTTATTGAGTTAGGACGATGCTTCAAGGAGAGCACCTGATGCCTTTTTACAGCCCAATGCCCCTTTCACAATAATGATGGAATAAAACAAAAATATCTGACTGGTGAAAAAGCTTCACCATGACCCCCTTATTTCCTGAATCCCTCTCTCATGCAGTATTTTGAATTTTTTGACCGACTAACTACAGGCTAAATAACAACATCAGTTTTTAAGTTCAGTAAAGATCGCATCCTTCATCGTTAGAAGTGGGAGTCCTGACTGATCAACCTTTGTGAGCGCCCCAGACAGATCCTGCATCCTTGGCAGTCCCAGGATCACCACGTTGGACAGCGGTTGTTCAACACTCTGGCCCAGAAAGTCCTGAATGATTCACCTCAGCTGTTCAGGAAGCAGGAGAATGCTTGGCTGATGTATTGACAGTTTCTAACTTTCATACCAGCTGAGCCAATGTTATTTTGGGTCAATAAAGTTTGCTTTATTAAACCAAACCTGGTGACCCGGAGACCTATAGACTGATACCACCTGAACCCCTGTCGATCTTTTGATTAAAAAAATAAAAATTGCTAAGAAAGAACAAATCCATACCAGCTTTAAAACTAAACACACCTATGTTGCAACTTATGAAATACAATGAAGTGTGGAACTCCCTTGCACTTTATTGCTGGCTTTAGAAACGTGCAGTAAAATCAATTCTGAAACTCACAGATAACCAGTGAATGGCGGCGGGAATCGGTGTGATGTGGTCACGTAGTGTCTCTTTGATCTCTTAGTATGTGTTAAAAGCCTGGCTAAAACGTTTTGTGTGAATTGCATTCTCTGGATGATTCACCTGATTAATGCCTGTAAAGTGCGATGCAGTAGTCAAGTCTGACTGAGATAAAAGCTAGGAGGACCTTTTTCTTGATCTGTAGATGAAAGGACTGACCTGATCTTGTTAAATGTTTCAGTTGGACAAAGCAGGACAGGGGCACTTTAGTCACCAGGGCATCAAAAGATAACTGAATTAGAAAGTACACTGCGTTTTTTTCTACCCAGACTACATGAGAGATTGTCAATGCTGCTTGTGCTGCTCTGAGTTAGAGTCTTCTGCAGAAACATTTGGATATCTGATTCATTTCACTGAGGAAAAGTTGGTGTGTGGCACATGTGGGACATACAGTCGCATATCAATCATGTACCAACGGACATTCGTTCTATTATGCTTGGAGATGCCGCTGCCTCTCGTGTTCCTCTCTTTTGTGGGGTCCCCCAGGGGTCTTTTCTGGGTCCCCTTTAATTCACTATGTACTCGTGGAGCATTCATGCCTTTAGTACATATAACTTGAACAATGGCTAGAATTCCTCCCCTGTTTCTCCTGAGGGCACAGCGCCTTTGGCAAATGAGGCATGCAATGTAAAACACTGCTTAAAATAATGTTATAATAAAATGTTTAACAGCATTAGTAAGACTAGCTGATGAACAGCCCGAATACATTCAACCTGATTCTCTAAACCCTTAAAAATGTCTCCCCGAGGAGAAATACATGTCATTTACAACATTCGTAGGTCTAATCTTGTTGTGTGGAACAGCACACAAGGCTTAAATGGATCATCAGTGGAGCCATCAAGCAAAATGACACAAATTAATTGGCTAAATTGAGTTGTGTACACAAACCAGCGGTGTGACCTTTTACGTTTGTTCCTCGGTCAGACACCTGCAAACAGCAATTGTGGAATCACATGGGAATTCATGTGAGAATTGTCTCTAAAGCTGACTTCTAAGCATTAAGAACAGCTGCCAAGAGAGTATTTTTTAGAACCCTCTGCATTTTGTGCAAGGGATGTCAGATTGCAAACAAGAACAGATCGTGTCTACCTTAGGCTGAATAGACCCTGAGGTTCAGGCTGACTAATACCACAGTGTGTTGCCGTTTTTATACTGCAGTGGTATCAACTAAGAGCACAGATGTGTTCATCTTAGTCACTTAGAAATCAATTGTAGCATTAAGAGCACACTGAATCATTCTTTATTCCATGTAATGTCCCTAAAATGAGTTGCTATTCAAGAACGGAGAAGCATCTTGCTGTCCTAATCTGCCAATGACAATACCTGCATCTTCCAGCAGAATCAGCCGTCATTGTGAACGGCCACACTGTGCAAATTTGTTATACTACCTGCCAAAGAATCTCACATGTGCTGCAGGGATTTGAGAAAATTATGTTGCAAAGTGCCAGTCATTAGGAAGCTCCCAATTCACTAAGTTCTTACCAAGACAAAACTATTACTACTATCACAATAAGGACTTTTTCAAGTAAACATCATGTGAATACAAGGAGACCTGCAACCAGACTAGTGTTAGACAGTTTCTTTTTACCCACTGAACATGGATTGTGAATAGCAATGCATTCGTATTTTCTGATTTTCATTTTGGTTGATGGAAGGAATGGTATGCATTCAAACATAAGTTAATTGATGTCAGTCTTGGATGCAGGCTCTCTCTTACTGCCTGCATCCAGCTCACTGATAACAGCCAACCGGAGCTGATGTTGCTGGACACACCTCAAAAAACTACATCTGAGGGTCAGCCACACACAGCCCAATGACATCCAACGGCTGACTGTCAGCTCGGTGTGTAAGGGCCCTGCCAGCTTAGTTCTAGTGCATCCGTGATACATTCTCTCACAGGGTGTCTAAGTCGTTAAGTGGGGGAGGGATCCCTTTAAGGACACCGTGCCTATAGATCAACATCAGAAATCACAGCTCACAATGCTCATCTCTTTCAATAGTCTCTATGTATTACTCAAATTATTACTTAGGGGGGAATTACTATCCAAATGTGTGGCGATGGAATTGCCTCTCATCATCTGAAACCTTGATCTGAATATACACTTGTCTTGTCATCAGTGTAAATGCCCTGCCAGCTATTAAACACCTTTCAATTTTGACCAATTTAATTGCTAAGGTACAGTAGGATTGATTTTAATTATATCCATTACTCAATCCAAAGGGCTCTCATGTTTAGAGTCTTATGCGAGGAATATTTAATAAGACAATCACATCGGAAAACGCTTTCACACTTTCATTAGCGAAATGGGACAGGCCGAGCACTGTGAAGTACAGAGGAAGAAAGATTAGGATCACTATTGCTTTCCTAACCATTACCAAAAATGGGAGTCACTCTGTTTGATCATTTTGCTTGCAAGCATTCAAAGCATTAACTCGTGACAACATGGGCAGAGATTAAATATTCAGCCGGCAATTTGAGTTTACTTTAAATGGCCCACAATTGTGTTGATGAAGGTTCTCAGTCATCCAGGTCATGGTAATTCTAAGTGCTGCATCGTAATTAACTGGACTTGTTTCAGTTTGTTGAAGACATTTCACCTCTCATCCAAGAGGCTTCTTCAGTTCTGACTAACTGGAGGGGAGTTGCAGGCTCTTAAACTCTGTGTGGGAGTGTCCTTACAGAGTCGTTAAGGACATGTGTGAGCTCTGAGTTTCAGAGTTGTTACTTGTGGGTCGTTGATCCAACCGGCCTTAATGTGGGTTGCTAGGGCTAGGTGAGCCCAGGTGTGAATGGTTGTTAAGCTGTCTAGGGAGGGAACTCCCTAGTGCATCCCTACTGCATTGTAGGTGGTTGATAAGTGTTCAATTACGGTCGTTCTAGTACGACATAAATTAATTCTTGTACTCCTCTTTCGAACCATCTGTCTTCTCTGGTCAGGATGTTTACATTGTTGTCCTCGAAGGAATGATTTTTCTCCTTCATGTGTAAGTGGGCAGCGGAGTCTTGACCTGAGGACCTGCACAGATTTGTACACCGGGGAGACAAAACAACCCCTCCATTAACAAATGGCACAACACAGGAGGACTAACCCTCCAGTTTGTTAGAACTAAAGAGGCCTCTCCAATGAGAGATGAAACGTCTTCAAGAAAGTGAAACACGTCCAGTTGCCTATGATATACTGTAGCACTTAGAAGGCACACAATGCTGAGCCGATACAGATGTTTGAACAGATGTTATCTCTCAAACCGAGATTTGCTGTATACAGCAAAATTTGCTGTACAGTTATCTTACTACATATTTAATAATAATAACACAATTAACTTACATAGCACTTTTGCAAGATGCTCAAAGATGCTTCACAAAAGAAACGAAAAAAAAAAAAATCACATAAAGGGACATGTCATATTGTCATATTAAGAAGCTCGATGCAGATTAAACATGTTTCCAGATGTGACAGCACATTTGTGCCAGTGTCCTAAACATAGTTTTAACAAAGCTGTATTTTGAGATCAACCAAGTGATCAGATTAAAATAATTGTAATTGTTGAAATACCCCCTGCTGCTGTCACTTCATGAATTATTTAAAGTTAAAAATGTTTATATAATAAACGTATTACGGAATCCGCTTTCAAAGAAATTAATACCGAACTCTGTATGAAAACATGGATAAAAGGCCAGGCTCAAGGCGAGGATTTTTTTTTTTTTTTTTTTTTTACATTGCAGTTTTTCTATGTCATTTTCTCCCTCAAACTTCTCAGACCCACAGCTTTGAGGCTCTTACATGTTGCAAATGCTCATTTTCAAAGAGATTACAACACATATCTGTCAGAAGCAGAATTGCATGGATATTATGCATGGGGACGACTCAGAAGTCTGCCAGTGGGGAACACATTGCAGTGTGCCTGAACCATCACCAGAGATTACGGGTGACTTCTTAAAATGGGACAAGACCAGGCTCGCGGGGTTGACCAGGTTGGAACCAGCTGTAGACGTGCTTTAGCTGCACAATTACGCTTTATTTGCAGCACACGTAGATATGGAGGAATAAAACATCTATGTCAGCTACAAGTGTTTCCTGAAGCCATTGGCCTCATATGACTCACTGAAAAGACTTGATACCCTGTGGTGGCTTTGCAGAATCCTTTAGGCCATTAATACAGTAATGACACAAATACACTCTCAACCACACACACAAATCAGGCAAGGGGTCATTTATAGCTTTATTACACACTTTTTCAAACACAGTAAAGAAAACGTAGGTACTTAAAGATGACATATTATGAAAAGCTCACCTTTACAGTGCTTGTTCACATACATTTGGGTATCTGGAGTGCATAAAAACCTACAAAGTGTGAAATAAGACAACCCAGTCTTTTTTTACAGGCTGCATATAGGTCAGAAAAAATTGGATTCCACAAGCCATTCAGATTTTGGCGTCCATCTTATGTAAAGTGGGGTCTCATTTGATTTATAACGCCCCCAATCTGAGTATCTCCACCCATGGCTGGAGAACTAACACTCACATTATGTTGAAGGTAACAGGGCCCCAGCCTCAGACGACATCAAGTTGAGCGGATTTCATTATTTTTGATGGAAACACTGCGATAACAACTTGAAAACTTTTGTGTGTGCAAACTATCTCACTTCAGAGGGCTCGAGCAGCACAAAGCTGAGAGCTAAACACTCTGAGGATGTCAAGACTCAGTGGATTATCTTTATTCATCGAAATGTGATAGAAATGTCTTTGTGTGTGTATTTTACTACCAGACTTTTTCAGTACCTACGTAATTTCAAGGATATGTGAATTTTACCACAGACTGCATTATCAACAGGGGCCAGTGAGCTCAATCAATATCTGCTCTCTGTGACCTGACTTCAAACTGTAAATTTTGCCATGTTTTGTGTTGTATTACTGTATATTTGCAGGTCAGCCTGTTGAATTAGTTAGCATGTTGCTTGGCTAGTGTGGCTTCTCACAGAGAGCGTGGAGTTCCTTGGAGTGCAGATCTCACAGGACCTAAGCTAGAATAAGAAGACCTCAGGGATCACGAAACGGGCCCAGCGGAGACTGTGCTTCCTGAGGAAGCTGAAACAAGCCTCTCTCCCCATCAGCATCCTCAGGACCTTCTATAGTGGTGTGGTGGAGAGCGTTCTCATATATTGTATCTCGACATGGTACTCCAGCTGCAGTATGTCAGACAAAACAACAACAAACAGACTAATCAGCAGCTTCCTTCCACAAGCTATTTGATTGCTGAACTGCTGATCTGGAGCAATGCGCACTACTGCACTTCATGAGCCTTAGTCATAGTTTTAGTTTTAAATTATTATAGTAATATGTTGTGTGTGTTTATTGTGTTCATGTTATGGGATCCCAGAGAAATGCAATCTCATTTTTGCTGCACTACTTTTGTAGGTGCAGCTAAATGACAATAAAGCATTGATTGATACTCCCAGTCTGGGGCGATGTTGGACTCATAACTGTCTTATAAGTCTTATTTGAAAACAATTCAATAATGAGTAGTAGGTTTCATGCCAGTTACTGTATTTAAATGTTTTTTGTGTGTACAAGATACACTGGTCAAACTACAGGAATTCATGTGCTTCACCCAGCAGTGAGCTTTCTTACACCAAACAAAGACTGTTACACAAAGCTGGGCAGTGAGGCCAAGGCTGACACGGATCACATTCTTTCTCTTTGCAGTTAATTATGGTTAAGGAGCGGGTGTTGAGGTGATATTCATAGTAGAAGTGGAGCTCAAAAAACATCAGCAGCACTGACCAGAGACGCTGTGAGCACCGTTGGCTCAGAGCTGTGTGGACTGACCAATCAGGGCAGACTAGGCTTTTTCAGGAGGGGGGCCTTAAAGTGACAGGAGCTAAAACGTAGCGTTGGGAGAATAGTTGATGATCACTGTACTGTATGAGAAACTGAATTTTTTTTCAAAACACAACACAGCATTCAAGCATGTAAACCTATCATGAGCATAATATGTCTGTCTTTAAGTGTTTAAATAGAAGTTAAACTGTTTTTAAAAAGAAGACAAACTGGCTATGATTGCTAGCATATTCCCATCTAGCCATGTTAGCTATCATGCTAGGCATCAGCAGAATACCTCTGCTGATAATAATAAATGCCTGTTCCTAGTAAGAAAACACTAGAGCCAAAAAAACAGCAGAATCAGGGTAGGCTAGTGCAACAAGCAGGCAAACAGGCTGCTTACTCACCGGCTTCCTGGTCCTCAGGCGAAGTGATCTGCTGAGGCAGAACGGTCTGCTGAGGAGCTCATGATGACTTATCCTGGTTCTGCAAGGTTTTGGGAGATATCTGTTGTGGAAAATATGTCATGGTAATATTCACTGATTGATTGCTTATTGGATTGTGTGCACGATTGCATTGTCAATACTAATCTGACCGACTTGTGTCTTTATCTGCATATATAGTATAAAGTTAACCACCCACATGTGGTTGAGGCAGCTGTGATAAATTACTAAAAAGGGGTGACTGTCCACACAAGGGCCTCCTCACTTCTCCTCATATGTTTAGAGTGGGTGCTTGTTTGGGGAAGTTTTATTGAGATACATTTGTCAAACTGCATTTCCATTTGGAAAGCAAATTGTTCTGATACGTATGGACTCACTCTCCAACACAAGAGCTGTTATGTTGCAGCAGAGCATCTGCTCTTGTGATGCTTCCATCCAGTCCATCAATATTTGGATCACCTGAGCTACTCGATACGCAATATTGAAAGTGGGTATGGCACACTGTGTTCTAGTTGACCTAATTAAACCTCGTGGGGATTTCAGAGGATGTACGCCATGGTGCTGACTGGTGTTTCTACTATTTTGTCGACCCCGTTTATAACAACGACTGTAGGCTAGTGATAGAAGCAACTCTCAACACCACTCTAAAACTGTTTCAGCAAACACTGAACAATGAAACCTTTATGAATGTAGGATTTATTACAGGGCTGCATTAGTTTAGCTCAGTGTTGTATATTATTAGGTGCATGACTTTCTGCTTGCCCCTGGTTGTTGTGCTCCGCTGCCAAAAGGTACCTTAGCCACTTTATTTAAGTGGCTAACTCCAACAACACCGCCTACATCTAGTGACTAATGAGCTCAACCTGCGATGTGACCTCTGCTTTTTTTAAAGTACAAAAATAATCATCTATTCAGGCCAGTGTTAAAATATATATATATATATATACTATTAAAAATATGAACAAGGGACAAACCTAATTAGGCAAAAGCTTTGGTACACATGATGTCTTTACTTTCACTTCTGTTTTGTCACAACTGCACTGGCACAACTGCACATGCTTCCCTCTGTGCAGCGACAGGCGGTTGGCAGGCAGACTTTGATGCAAAATAATTCTGTTTCCAATGAGTTCTGTGGATTATCACCAGAAACTGTGTCACGAGTTAAATTGCCCTTATATCAACATTTGGTCAGAAGGAACACACTGCAACAACTCCGTGCTCGAACACATATTGGCCGTGCTCTGTCTATCAGAGCGAAGACAACCATCCATTAATTATGAAATTGATGAAGTTTAAAACCATTTTGATTAAACCCAACCCTGACAGTTGTGCTGCACATCAAAGCACCAGAAATAATCCATCTTCCGGATGAGATTCTGTCATCTGTTTGCCTCTGAATGTGAACATACTGCAGCATAGAAATGCAGTTCTGTTTAGGGGGCCTTCAATCTTTTCCATTGACATGTGAGCACGGCATAATAGCTATGACAAAAAAAAAAGATAATTGCCCAGTGGCAGTCATCCCAGACCCGGACATCACCAAAATCTGATCAACTGAACCTTGGGCCCACGGCCATCTGCCACCAAATTTCATCCAAATCCGCTGATTAACTTTTTTGGACATCTTGCTAACAGACAGACGACAACAAATGAGTGAAAATATAACCTCATTGGTGGAGGTAAATATCTTTAGCACAATATTTTAGCCATATCGCAGAGGCTGACAGCCCTCTATTCCAAGTGTCATGTGAGTCATTTTGCCGTAAACAAGACTGCCAACGCATCTGGGTCACTACACGTCTCCAAAGAAAATATCATTTTGTGTGTGTCATGTTGGTGATGGAGGGATAAAGAGAGAATTTTTAATTCGGTTTCACCAAAGCGATACTGTAACCACTTTGCTTCCTTATGCCTGAAAGCATGTAATTATGCTCCCACCCCCATCTCCCTCCCTCTCCCTCCCTCTCTCTCAGTCTCACAAACACACACACATACACTTACACACACACACACACACACACACACACACTCACACACATGTATATTTATGTTACATATGCACAGCATTTTGCATCTGGCTAGAATCAAGGTTTCCTCATTATGTTGATTGCTTCTTTAATATATTTATTGTTGCAAACTGCCACTATGTAAATGTAATTTCTACAGGTTTGAGAATGCAGGATGTGTAAAAGATCATTCCACCACATTCATACTCACACTATGCAGTTTTGGAGAAGAAATTCAAACTTGATAAATGAAATAATATATGTTTTCCATAACTGAATAAACAAGCTGTTCTCAGAGGAAAATAAGGTCCCCAGCACTGTTTGAAGCTAGAAAGGTGGCAGGGTCCGCCACATATGAACAAAGGAAAACAGGGTTAAAGGTCAGTTTGTTTATTTAATTCATTCAGCCGTGAGTTTGCTTTTGTTTAAAAACAAACTAAATAAATGAAGATCTTGCTCTTGAGTAATATTTCTTCCCTGAAACCATATAGTCCCCCCTGAATTCCTTGACCTTGAGGAATAATGACAAATATAATAGTTTTCTCTGCTGGTTTCAGCTACATAAAATAACTGTGGACACAAAATAGAGGCTTGTGAATTTTACCTTACTGCTTTGAAATTCATGTTATTTAGATTAGTGCACCTGCATCTAAAGAAAATTAACATTTACATTTGACATGTTTCCTTACAAAAAAAAAAGAAAAAAAGACAAATCGGAAGTCATGTGGGGATAGTTCATCATCAACTACCACATCACATCCCTTTATTTGCTTAATGGATACACTGACTTTTATGCATTGGTACAAAGGGAATTTGGAATAAGGCGAACCGCCGTCCCCTCTCCGCATTTAGAAGCCATTCAAGTTCATGCTTGAAATGCACGCTTATAGTTTTCCTACAGTAAACTTATTTTCTCCTCAATAAACTCCCACTTCGAGGATTAGGAGTTACACAAACGGGCCTCATCCAATAACGCAAGATGGGGGAAGATCTCCCACCCACTGACTCATTACTTGGTAATGCCTTTAGTCAGCTTTGATTGCTTGCCTCCATTTCAGATCTTCATTGCAGATGGGCTGCTCAGTCTTATCGTGCATTCATGAGATGGCATCTCTGACCACATCTCACTTTCACTGTATTGTACTGTGCTGAATGTATGGAAGGAGTGACACAATCCACCAGCCCGAGTGCCTTTGCTTTCTTATTGATTATAAACAGTTTGTAAACAGTGTGTTTTCACTGCACTGCACCAAGCCAAACACTGGGAAATACATCTTTTTAATTTTGGAGTGCTGACAGAATGAGATAATATTAAGCCATACATAATAAGCCTTAGGCCTAATTTTCATTTAAAATGGATACATACTGTGCCCCTGCTGTGGCAGAAGACATGAAATTTCAATCAAAGCATAAATTAAACTCATATTACACACTTAACATGTAGCCATATTAATGTAATCATTATAGTTTAATAGCATAATAAGGATGAATGGTATCTTGAATTGGATTTAATAGCAACAAGCAAGACCCTTAAAAAAAGTAAAACTGCAGAATACACAGTACTGCCCTCATAATGTTTTGCAAACACTGAGTTTTATAATTATTTTCAAAAATAATTAGAAAAATTACAGCAAAATCAGGAAAAAAAAACATGAACAGGTGTAAAAAAGTAAATAAAATGAATATGAAAATGTAACTCAAACATCAACACTGTGAGGATATCTGAATGGTTACTCTCCTCTAGCTTCAATTAATTAAAATACCACTGCACAGCGATGGATGAGCATATGGTGAAACACGCTCGCTGCTCATAATAAGACCAATTAGAATAAGAATTAGCTGTACATTTTGTATCTATATTTCTGTGTGTCGTGACCCGCGATGTAAGCTCCACTATGCCTGCAAATTCTGTTTTCCAATCCAAGGAAGTGTTTACGGTGACCTGAGATCGGGTGAAGTGAACTCATACATTTTCCATGCAGCTGTGCCAAATTGACTGTAAAAATCAGAGCGTGTAAGAGCGCATTCCCACTGCAGGTAAGGCTTTTGAAAAATCAGCTGCATGTCATTACTGCTGGAGAAATGTAGCTATTAGAAGAGCAACAGTTTCTTGCAAAATGTTCCTGGAAAAGAAGTGAGGAGATCGGAAGATGACGAATTAAAAAGTTATAATGTTGCTGCTATATCAACTCTTGAGAGTTTCACACTCTCTGTGATCACAATAAAGGTTACATGTGTTATAGCATACATATATTTTCTTTTTGTCCTTAGTTGCTATTTTCAGTCACTGTTCTTAATTGTTGCTCTTAGCCATTGTTACAATCACTGCCTTCAGTGATTGTCTTTCTGTTTTATTGCTAGTTTTCATGACTATTTTAAAGCTTTAAAGATTGTTTAATTCCCCAAAAGCCAAACCAGGGACAAGGACTGAAAATTAGCCTCGGCTAGACGTTGCTGCATTTTAATTTGATGTAACGGTGCCCACATGTATTGTCCCTGTCACATAAACTGATAAATAGAAAGTGAATACATAAATATGGTGAATTCTTTAAGAAATGAAGAAATCTATTTCCTTGGAGTTCATTTATTGTTTATTCTGCTTTGCTCTCTGTGTCCGGAGTTTAAGACATTCTAATTTAAAGTGCACTGACCAAAGCTGCAGAAGCGGACACATGACTTCCTAAGGAAGATGGATTGCTCTTTCCTCGGGAACTAATTAGCCAGAGTCTTCCAGGGCCCATGTTCAAATGCCAAGTCCTGAAGCTCCATGACTATAGGGGAGACGGCCAAAGAAGGATTCATAAAAGAGGCAGATACACAGACGATGCTAATTGTTCATTATGAAAGCTCTTTGGAGGCCATTTGAGTTGTCTATTCTGAGGTCAGTTTTGTTCAAACTGACTAAATTTCTTTCATTTTGAGGGTTGGAAATCCAAGTCGATGCGTCTCAGAGAGAAAGCACTTTATAGTGTCTCTCCAATTTTGTGCTCCAAAAAGACTTCCTGATGTTATGGTTTCCTTGTGGGAACCCGCTGCACTCCAAGGACTTTTGAGTAAGATTTAAGGATAAAATTTCATGATGTAATTTCGTGAAATTCTCAATGACCAAACGCAGGATCAGAATCTAGCTTTTCTTTCCTGTCGGAGGTACGGTTCAGGATATAAAAACTTGATATTTCTTTCATTCGTCATCAACCGGCAAACCTGAAATGCACAGACGATCCAGAGTGTTAAAAGTATAAGTACCTCTTCAAGATCTTTTAAGTAGATGTAATTTTTCCTCTACAGGTGTTTGCATTTTGAAACCATGTTAATTACTTCTACTTGGATCGCCTACAAGAGTCTGAAAGAAGTGTCGCATTTTTTTCACGCAGTTTCTTTTAATGAACATCTAACACTCACATGTAACCTCCACTCATCACACAGTAGATGATGTGTCATGATCCATGTGCTATAAGTGGATTTACCCATTTGCGGAGTAGTGAGGTAGGCTGCAGCAATAACTGATAGTGTTTTCTGACACACTCCATTTTGATTTCTCTCTAGTGAATTTGAATAGCACGCTGAGTGATACAATGGCTAATTGGCTGATCCATCTCGACATTAAAGGCATTTCATCGCACACTTAGTGTCTTTTCAATAGCATTCAATGTGCCATTACAAGAATTCAATTGAAGGTAGAGAAAGTAATGGAATGGCACAGAAATGAATAGTCATCAAGTACTTCAAATCATCCACAAGCTATCTCTGAAAACTGCCAGTGTGACAATAAGCATAATTTGTCTTTCAGTCATCCACTTCCAATTGTTGAATCTGTGTGATGACACTTCTGTGTAAAAACCCACATTTTTCCATGTACAAACACACACACACACACACACACACACACATACAGTATATACACTGATCAGCCGGCGCATTAAAAACACTGACAGGTGGAGTGAATAACATTGATCTTCTTGTTACAAGGCGATGCTGCGCTAGGGTCCATTTACTCATGTGGATGCTCTCTGACAAGTACCACCCATCCGACCACCATTGCAGAACAAGTCAACCCATCCATGGCTCCCTGAAGGCAGTGGCTTCCCCTGCAGGACAATGCACCTTGTCCAATCCATGGAGGCCCCACAGTGGATCCACGCTGAGACATTCCTGAACAGTTTTGGCAGTGTAGCAGGGCACACTGTACTGCCATCAGGACTATGCATATATACTATACATATATATACAGTATATATAGTCTGTCATGGCTATGCATGCAGAATGGCTCATTATGGTTATTCATATGTTACTGTTGCACAATGCAATTACTATGATAGTGGTCAGAAGAGGACTCCTTGTACCACTCCATATTCAGGGGGACTGTATGTTTAAGGGATGAGATGAAACCTAACCTTGAGTATTTACTGAGTGCCTCTTAGCTTCCTTTGCACTCCTCAAATCTGCAGCTCTCACTCATTTCGCCCTGAGGCCATGTTGATGCTGAAGGTGGGGGTATAGAGCCCCAGAGACAGTCACGCTACTCTTTCATTCATTTGTGTTTCATGTACAGATTCTTATCCACCTGTGCTCCCACTCACAGAAGACGCATCTAAGACGCGGCTTGTGAATATTCATGAGGAGAAAATAAAGAGGACAGAGAGAATCTTTGTTGGTATGTTTTAATGTTATAATGACCAGGAGGAGCCTGCTGTGAGACTGTGTTTGTGAGGGCCTCAGGGAGGGTCTCTTTATTACATGTGTCTCACCAAAGGCTATCTGTGTACTGTGTATGCTACTGACTGTGACAAGAGATGGTCCAGAGAGTTTCTATTGTTGAACCGTGAAAGCAAAAGTAGCCATTATTATTCTTTCATATTTATTTTTTTTATTCATAGGAGGAGCTTCTGTGTCCTGGTTACATAAGAGAAACTGCACCTGTGAGTGTGTGTCTGCCTCTAAGTGTACATGTGGGTGTGACGGCGTATGCGCGTGTATCTGCACGCATGCACGCAGGCCTCTGTGTGCAAAAGTACGTGGGTGCGATATGGATTAGTTTGAGTGAATACTGCTGTGCACAGTGTAGCTAAACCCTTAAATGGGATTAATTCAAGGTGGGCTCATAAAATGAAAGATGCCATTTACCTTGGGTTGGTGTTTCCACCTAGATTTGCTGCCTTCAGTAAGCTCCTCTTTGAAAAGTAACATGTTTTTTTTTTGTTTTTTTTTACAGTATGTTCGTTTACGTTGTACAGTAATGTGAGTGCGTGCGTGTGCATCATGAATAGGGGTTAAAATGTGAATCTGAATGGAGAGCAAGGTAATTTACCTTTTAAACTCAGTATTCAAGCACATGCACTGCTGAGACAATGCAAGGCATGGAAGCTACTTAGTGGTTGGTGTTTTACAACAATCTCAAAAAGAATGTAAATGCATACATATTTCAGAAATGACCTCCACGGTTCATATTTTAAAAAACTGTATTGCCAGACAGAGGGGTCAGCTCGAGTCAGAGGATTTTAAAGCCCCACTTACCATGAATATACTCTACCTCTTCTGAACGACTCTCTGTAGAGTATTACTATAATCTTTACTCTTTTACTTTACCATCGCTTCAGTCGCTTGAGTCGAGGAATACACTGAAAAAACTGACAAAATGACTCTGAGAAAAGGGAGTTGAGCCGAAGCTGAGTGAATACTCGGATGATGGGAACTAGCTGCTTTCAAGTGTGACCGCCCCCATTTACATCGCCGCTCATCCGCGCCGCATGTTGTTAGCATGAATATGATCGGTATGGCGCGGCGCGTTTATTCTTATTTTCTTCATTTGATGGATTGTTAAGTCAGCAGTGTTGTTCTGAGCTGCAGAAATGAAGCTTGAACCATTTCTTACAATATTAGGTAGAGGATTCAAGGAAAGTGAATTTATATTTTGTCTTTTACTCTTTCCCTTCATTTAAACTAATTACATCTCCGCAAATTGCTGTAATTAAGTCATTTATTAGGGTACTTGTGCTACTATTATGTAATCTACTCAGTTAGTTTTAAAATCATAATCGAGTACAGAGTACAATTTGAATTAAAGCAGCTGAAAGTGTGAAATAGCTCTATACAGCCCTGCTAAGTTTTCTAGTATCCCTGCCCACTTTATCCAATCAGGACAAAGAACTCCATAAAGAGGCGGTCCCGTCTGTTCTGGTAGAAAACAGAAGACGAAACAGAAGAAACAGAAACATCTTTTTTACTGAATGCTGCTATTGATAATACATTACACACCAATGGTTAAAAAGTAACTAATACTCTGAGTAGTGTCTGAGAATACGACTTACTACTTTTACTTGTAATTCAGTAATTTTCAGTAATGTAACTTTACTCATACTTGAGTACAGATTTTCAGCACTCTCTCCACCACTAGCTTTTTGTCAGATACTCAGTGTTTGATGTTTCCTATGCAGGGACTCATAAGTGCTACAGCTGCAGTGCACTTGAACACACAGCTGCATGGTACAGCCTTGCTGCATTTGATTGCAGTGACACTGCATTTCCCTTCCAGAAAAGTTGTGCATATCACTGAACTCCCTGTTTAGGTACGACAGTCCCACCTCTGGTGATAGGGACATGATGTATGTGATCAGTCATTTCCCCGTGTAATTTACTGGCAGCTGATTTTTCGGAGGTTAAGCAATTAATTTCATCCACTGAAGTCTGACTCCCTCTCTGGTGACTGACTTGGCTGTACAGAGGAATTTAGATGAAGTGACACATTCAGTGACACTGCTCACAGAGCAATCTGAGTCAACATCAACAACCTGAGTTTTAAGATAAGAAGAACGGTGAAAGATGAGTGTCTCTTACTGCACCATCTGGAACAGATGATGAAGTGCTTAAACATCCAGGAAGTATTAAGAGGAATAAAGGTAACATCAGTTAATGGATGGAGACACCGAGAATGCATTAAGACAGTGAGATATCTCTGTTTCATCTCCTGCACTCTGCATGCGGCCGGGATACAATAGCTACGGAGGTGAGGTTTACGTGAACCACCTCATCTGAGGCTGTTCACCACAGAGGCAGGGCTGGTTACAGACTACAGTGGCTCATGCTGGTGTGTCATGCCCCCTGCATGGATACTTTGACATTCACATAAAGGACAGGCTTGGTAAAGCCAGTTATCTCTCAGTCCAGTGACAGCAACGGTCGTGTGGCTGGGAGGAGATGGGGATGCGTCCTTCAGCTGTGTTTGTGATTCGCTCTTAGACACGACAGCAAAGATGGAAGCTCCTCGGGGGATGAGTGTCTTCATTACCAGAGCCTGCCGCTGGTGAAGGATGGTTTAAAGTATACTCCATATGGCGGACAGATAGATAGATATCACAAAAGAGCATATGTGCCCTTCCCCCCTTCTTATGATTTCCGGACAGAATGAAAGCCAGAGATTGTCTTGGTATTTTGACCCTGACAGGCCTTTGGAAACAGAAACACTGTCGACCGCTGATAATGGAAGTTAAGAGAACACATATCAGATACAAAAGGGATATTTGCTTTTGTTTATTTATTCATATAGACAGGTCCACAGGATATTTTCTTAGAGTCTGTGCCACCACACAGTGGATAATCACTCTAATTGCCATAGTAAATGTTATTTTAGTACGTTTCCGCAAAACCACAGATAAATTCAAGCTGTACGTGTCTTTATGTTGCAAGTTTACATTTGTTTTTGTTGTTGATTTTCGTCCCCACAAACACGTCTGGAAATGTCCTGAGGTCTCCTACAAAAAACCCAGTTTTGGTCACTGAATGTCCCCTGCTCTCCTTAGCCAGTGGTGTCCGATGACAAATGCCAGAATGCAGACACAAACTGTCCTCGCCCTTTTGGCAGCCTGGTTGTCTGTCTACAAACATGTCCCCTCCACCTCCTGATGTGAAAGTCAGTTAATAAACATGTAATGTGAACGTGATATGACACATTATATACAAATGTCTATATGGTACGTAGCCTATAACACGTCAAATCTGGATTTATCTGTAGTCTGCAGAAATGTTCACTGCTAAAATCATATCCTGGCGACTAGGCTATTAATTTGTCATGTATGGATTCAAAATGTGTTTGGCCTGTCTTGGAAATGTAAACATTGGGTGTATCAAGGAACTTAAAAAAAGAGAAAAAAGAAACAATGATGACACAGCCATCAACTAAATTGGTATCGACTTTTTCCCGTCCTGTCTAAATAAACAAGATTTATAAGATAATTTATAAGTTAAGAAAAGTTATATTTTCAGAATTTGATCGATTTGCTTTTTTGATTATAATGGAGATTCTGTGTCTGTATAAATGTAATAATTGCAATATATTTCAAACCTGAAGACAGAAACTTTGTATCTTGGGTAATAGCCAGAGGCAGTGTTGTGAATAACAAGTGACTGGTATAAATCCATAATGGGCAACAATATCCACAGTAAAAGACAACGGTTGTGGAAGCTTCCATGTTTTAACTAATGTATTTGTGTTCTGTCCCTCCCCACCTGGTCTCCATACGTTTTCTAAAATGAACATCATGTATTAAAAATGTGAATAAACAATCTGGGCACTGTCAGAATTACACAAAAAGGACCAAAACCAAGACACACAGGTAGGCAGGTACTATAACAGTGAGCTCAGTGAGCCGATCCAAAATCCCCCCCAAAAAAGCTATAAAAATTTTAAAGCAGGGCACTAAAAAATGGTGATAAAAGTAACAGAAAAACTGAGGAATAACCAGAAAACCACGAGGAACAAATCAGGAACACAGGGAACATGCAAGGACCAGGGAACAGGCACAGGAGCAGAGGAGACGTGGACAAAAACAGGGCTGACACGAGGACGAAAACAGACAAACCGACAAAGAGTGAGGGAACAACACAGGCTTAAATACAAACTAACCTAATGAGTGGATGGGGTGCAGGTGTGGGGGGAAAATTAGGATGAGGGGGAACACAGGAACACTGGAGGGAAACATAACTCTGGGATCACAGGAGAGCAGGAATTAGAAAGTCAAAACAAGACACAAGAGGATGTAACTACAAAATACAACAGGACATCAACAAACCAAAAAACCCCAAACCACGAGAGGCACCAATGACCACACCTCCCATGGGAGTATGTAGGCAGCAGATTCAGGCAGTAGTTTGAAAACTGTTTGGAGTAAAGTGGCCTAAACCATTTTATCTGATTCTCCAACCTTTGGTGAATATTTTGAAAACTTATCAAACTGAATATTTGCTCAGATGGTCCCTTCATATAATCCTGGACACCGTGACAAATACCATGACCCCGTGCATCATGAATTCTATAATGTGACCTTAACATCGTTTACCAGCACTAGGTAACCTGCATTCACATAGACATACAGATGTTTGGAATATCTTGTGCATCGTGTTGAGTGTGTGAGCTCTTCGAGGCACTGCATGCATAATCAAGAAAAGAGTAATGAAAAAAAAAAAAAACACTTTGCCGGTGCCTCATCCAAATATGATGCAAATGCAAATGCTACAGCGTGGGAAGGTGTGAAAGCAATTCTAGTCAATTCACTCGCTGCAGACCATTCTCTGTCATGAAAATAGGCTTTTTAGTTGATATGATCCTGTTAGCCACAAAATCTGGTGGCGGAGTAAAAGTGATGCAGATGCAAATAGTCACGAAGAAGTGTCCTGTACTCAACAATACCTGTTTATCCACATGACAATTATTACATTCATAATGGGAAACATGGCCCACTGTGCTTTCAGTGTCCCTCCATTGTCCCTTTGCCGTGAATGTGACAACTGACTCACTTTACAACACAGTATACTACATTGTGTGCGGTTATGACTCATTAAAAAGCAGCCCCTGAATTACTCTGAGCCAGGTCTGATAGCAAGTTACTACAGAGCGGACTATGAATCATTAGATAATTACCACTGATAAATATCTGTGAATCAACTTACTGCTCACTTTTTCTTAAAGCGTAATTCCCGATTAAATATGAATCAGCGACTGAGCAGCACAAAACACAAAGCTTGCCCCCACAAGTAAAGTGATACATTATACAGAGTAGTTGCCAAGAAGTCCCTCAATGCTGCATGATTATGACTCACGATAATTATGACCACTGAGTTTTTAGAGGGGGATTCATAATAAGATCCATAATAACAAACCAGATAGCAGGATTATCAAAAAAATCTTTTAATTCTCATATTCAGGCCACATATAACCGCGTCATATTTCTGTGGCATGCTAACATCTTAAAAATGTATGTACGAGTTTAAGTAAGCTTAAAGAGATGACCATGAAGATGAGTTTCTTGTCCGTGCGGGCCACCGTAGCTTCTGTAGCTTCTCCAACGTCTTCAGAAAGGGAGGGGTGAGTGAGGGAGTATTGCAATCTGGAACCTCACCGCTAGATGCCACTAAATACTCCATATATTACACACTGTACCTTTAAAGGTCAGTGGTGCCACCAGAGGTGCTCTTGAGCAAAGCCCCTAACCCCAACTGCTCCAGTGGGTAGCTTCCAGGTGCGAGTGTGTAACTGTGTAAATACGATCCTGAAAAAGAGATTATTGCTCTCAGTTTGTGTAAAATGTTATCGTGATTATCATATGGACTCTTGAGTTATGGCCAAACATGTGCTTTGTGAGGTCACACATGCTTAAAATATGGCGTTCACGAGATAAGGACGTCATGAGGTCACAATGGTCTTGACCTTTGACCTTTGGCCACCAAAATCTACATCTTATCTAACATCTAACATCTAACATCTATATCATATTTAAAGAAATTCCCTCAAGGTGTTCTTGAGACCGACAGATGGACATCCCAAAAACATAACCCCTTCGTCCGTGGCTGTTACCGACATGGAGGCATAAAAAGTCTCTTTTATAAGATGATAGCAGGTGTGATGAGGTGATCAGGTGTACACCGATTACAATAGGTGAGATTTTCCATGAATGATTATGTCATTTCCCAGAGAATTGATTAATGTGAAGTGCTTTTATACAATTTGATCTATTATCTTTAACATAAACTGCTTCAGAGTGGGTTAAGTTAGGAGAAACCTCAGGAATAAAAGTAGAAATGATAATAAATAAAATTCCCTCATATTTCAACTGTTCAGGAATTTAAACTCAACGTTTCACTGCTTAAAAATTTGCAATGAAAGTTTAATGTGTCTGTAGTTCTACAAGTTCTGCAACAACGATGCCTGTTTTGAGGTTACTGCTCGACGAAGAAGTTTCATCCTTCTGATAAAACGTGTTTTCCAGCGGGCCGCCATCCACTGTGCTCCATCATTATTATGATAATCTGTCACGGTACATCAAACAGCTTCTGGCTTATAAATTATAAAGATAATTAATGGAAAATGTTTGTCAGAGTGCACCAGCAGGACCCCGATGTCCATCGTTTTTAGCAACGGCACCACTTGTGCACATCGTACAAGGTGGTAAATATTTACCACACAATGCCGTCCATCAGCCGACCTGACACACACTCTGTGGCTCGAATACTGAGCCCATAGAGGGAGGAGAGCGGCAGGAAACAAAGCAGATTCACTAAAGTTAATGTACTCTTTTGTAGTCCTTGTACTTTACACGAGTATTTACATTTTCTGCAGCTATACTTCTTACTTTTCACTCAACTACAGTTACCTTAATTACTTATAACTAAGATTAATTACCATTAAAGCATCAATATTAATAATCTAGTAATAGAGTTTATATAATTTTGGAAATGGAGCATGCATAATGAGTATTTTAACTATATTTTGATGTTAATATATTTCACTCTCAGTTAGTAAAATATGAATGCAGGACTTTTACTCGTAAACGGTATTTCAGCTCTGTTGTGTTGCTGCTTTTACTGAAGTAAGAGATCTCAACACTTCTTCCACCTCCACATTAAATCAGGCTCCACAGTAAATTCCATTCATTGCATATATTTGACACATTTATGTGGTTTATATGAGTAATTGCAGTGTCATTACTCTAAAAGGATACGATGACATGCAAAAGTCCTGCAACACCGACCAGCATAAGCCATACAATGAATGGTTTATTGCATCTTAAATCAAATAAAATATCTACGTATTAGAAACATCCATATTTTGTCACTTGTGATTTAAATACTTGTGTCACACTGCATATTTGAAATATGTATAAATACAGCTTAGGGATGTACAGTTGTGACCAACACTGATTTTGACTTTGACTGACTGTTTTTCTCTGGCTCCAGATTGGGATCCAGTGGCATCGGAGGTGATGTCGGAGCTTAGAGAAGTGAGGATGTTGGGAGTTCCTCCTGTGTCCAGTGTCACAGTGTAGAACAGGAGATAATGTCAGCACTGTCGGGATTAATCTGCCTCAGCTAAGGGCAGAGATTAAGGCCATCCATGAAAGTGGGACAACGTGGCATCAGTGCTTAGCTAGATGGAACTGAGCCTCACCAGCTTGAACAGCGCCGCCCTGTGTGCTCAGAGAAAAAGGTGCATCCATCCTACCACATGAGATGATATTTCACTGCCTGTTGCCTCCAGTAAACATGCTCACAAATCCATATAAAACATCTCTTTAAAGTTTACATTTGTGTCAGCACACGCTTGGAAAGAGCACTGTGTGAGAGCTGTGTTCAAGTCCCAAGTGTCATAATGTTTTGCTCATAAATTTAGGACATCCTCATGGATAATTAGAAGTGTTTGACTTGTAAATTCTAAATATCATTATTACAGCCTCCTTAACCCATCATAACTCAAAACATGGCCTCACATTCAGCAACCTTTATCATCTTCCCTTCTGCTGTTCCCAGTGACTCACTACTACTCATACGCCAAACCCTTTAAATTAGAGTTAATTGCAGTGAGAATCATAAACAAGACACGTGCATATTAAGAGCGGCTAATGACTACAGAACTAGCTGATAATTTGTGCATAATAAACACTTTTGCTACTCATGCTGACTGAAGAGACACGCCTTCATTACACTCTCACATGTCGAGATAGCCGCAGTCTTTGCATTGATGCTGCTAGAAAAAGCACCTGAAAATCAACCGGTTAATTACTGAGCCAGGCCGGGGCTAAATCGGTAGCAACTGTCATTAGTGGAGCCAAGCCGCATCTCAGAGAGTGGGAGTGACACGTTTATTAGTTCATGCTGACAAATTGGAATCAGATCTGCATTCTCTAAACACCAAATCACATTCTTTATTGTGGGTTACTTCCTGCTTGTCTTATTGTATTCAACATAGTGCGGTCAGCAGAAACAGATAATACACAGGCATTATCTTATAATCTAGCAGATTATGGTTTTGTTTTCTGCATTATATTTTTAGTGCACACACAAAACAAACAATACTGCAACAAGCTAGTTACTTTTCCCTGAAAGAGGTCTCCCTTTTGTAAGAGGTCATAGTGACTCTGAATTGAAGTTTCTTTGGTAACTTCTACGCTCATGCTGTAAAGATGGAAGAGCAGAGGCCCAACCATGGTACTCACAATGAGTTTAACCATCTTTAACTTAAAGCTGGGTTTGGTAAGAACAAAGCTAAGTTGTGAAAATATCCAACCCAATCCCTCAAAAGCCACTGCCTGGCTACACACACGTCAACTGTGTTAGCGGCTAGTTAGCTATGCTCTACAAGCTCTCTTAACTGTTTTAGATATGAATAGATAATAAAAATACACAAATAAACATTTATCAAATGCTGCAATCACATAAACACAAGCAAAAAGCCGTCACAAATGTCCAAAAAGGCTAGACAGCACCACAGTTAGGCCTATTCCTTCCTGCTGTAGGTGTGTGCTTTGTGCTAATGTTAGCCGCTGCACGAGGCCATTGCTTCCACAGCGCTATTGTTTTGTGGCTCAGGGGCTGTGTGCTTTGTGCTAAGAAGTTAGCTAGCTGCTCAACAACAGGCTCAGTGGCTGCATACTGTGAGTGCGGTACATCCTTGTCACCACCAACCATATTCAACTACCTTTTGTCTCACTGACCAATAAGAATACACCTAATATTATCATAATGCACACAAACAACAAACACGGCTATTGTTAGTACTGTGGAACAACAACTTGATGAGCTTAGAGGCCTGGATCAGCCAAAGACACTGGATTTTTTTTATTTTTCAGAGCATCTGATTTATTGATTGTGGTCGGGATGTTTAGACATTTTCTACAAATATAACAAATAATAATAATTACACTGATCAGTTTAAACACATTTTTGCCCTCCTAGCACATCAACAGTATTTTTAGAAAACTGACATCTGTGAGGATTTGTGGTTTGTTTTTGTGTGTCTCTCCCTGTTAGGGAATGCATTCCTTTAGATCATGTATGTGTTTGTTTATATTTTATTGCCAGCATGCCACAATGCATGATATATCCCCACATTTCCCCTCTATAATATTATTGTGAGCTGGGAAATGAACATAATTGACAGTGAACCATATCCACAGATTCATCATTTCACGAGGAAAGTCTTGCCGGGCAGATTGATGAAAGAAACCACTCAGAGAGATTTAAAAACAAAGTTTTACTCCAAGTATGTGGTTAAGTCATTATGAAACCCATTATTGAATTCAATAATGAGATAGAGTATATTGATAAAGCCATATTTTAATATGAATTTGCTGCATAATCAGCTCTCCATCATAGCTTTCAGCTTTGCTGTTAGATAACCTAATGGTCTGGCCATGAAAATAATAAGTTGTGGACTAATAACAGGTGTTTTTGCTGGTGTGCACTGAAATGATCTGGATGCTGATTATACTTGTACATAGAAACAAGTTATTTTACAAATTACTAAAAAGGTCACCTTGGATATTTCTATGCTCTTTGACAGTTCAAAGAGGGACAAGACTTTATAGGGTGAGCTGTTGACAGTGAAAGTGAAACTTACTTTATGGACACATTGGCAGTTTACGTGGCAATTTAAAAGAGATATGGGAACAATTTATAGTCCTTAAATTCAGCTGAAATTAATGAACTGAAGATTACTTTTACATAAAAGCTCAAACAGGCATTATATAAGTCCACAAAGAACCTGGAGGTTTTGTCACCTGGTGACATTTCATTCAACACTGCTCTGTAGAGTCTAGCTCTCAAAGTTGTTCACGCTCACAAATAATATTGAAACTATCCGAGATTAGAGGTAGGCATTGGAAAAATGTAATACAGGTCTATAAATTTGATCTATGCTTTCCCTCTGAGTGCTGGTGTCCAGGCACTGCAATAAAATAGTCTTGCTTAGTTTTACTTTTTTGTATTTTAATATTATAAGATGCAGCCAGGGTTAAAAAGGTTACAATTGAAATGTAATATCTTAATAGTTAATACCTAATAGTTACCCTGTTATTTAAAAAAAAAAAAATCAGATATGTAACTATTTTAACTACTTCAAAGTCATGCAAACTTATTACATTTGATCACTTTTTGATACTTTTCTAGCAAATCTGGGCAATGAATTTGAAAAGTCCCAAAAACATACCAGTGTTTAAACATCACAACAGTACTCAACTGTCAAACTTGTATCCAAACTTCTACAATCTAACCTGGATGATTGGACCTCAAAAAACGAAGTAGTAACTAGATTATAAACTCTGAGGTGAGTGGCCGGTCGCAACCGTGGCAAACTGAGGTTGATTCACAGGTGGGATCAATGTACATTCAAACAGAGGAACTACTGAGCACATACTGTCCAATAAATGGAGCTGGTCTTGTCTTAACGCCTCTTAAGGGTGTTGCACTCAAATTTGTCCAATGGCTTTTGCTGAGCCACGCCACCTGGGAATATGGTAAGTTATATTATATGTTATATTCCGAAAATAATATATACAGATGTATATATTACATAACACCTAGTAAACACCAACATTTTGATTAGTAACTGCAATTTAATTGAATATGGTTTTTCAGATTACTATTAGATTTATTTTGTAGAGTAATTACGTAAAATGCTGTCACATGTAACTAGTTTCTCCTCAACAGTGGTTGCAGCAGCAGTGAATAATGAATGATGCAGTTGTTGCATTGTGACTGTTAGGTGTGTGTTTTGCTGATAAATACGCTTCAGTGGAGAAATGGTTGCCATGGTTTTAGAGACATCTAATGGCACCCCTGCTTATATTTGGAGGAACTCTGCTTGGAATGATTCCTTTATTTCATATCAAACTGCAAGGTGTTGAGCTAACGGGTTCACAGCTATAAAACTGTATGTTCAGAGGAGGACCAGAACTTGCACACAGATGGGATAGCTACAGGAAGCCAGGCAAATGTTTCTGTTCGTGACACATTTGAACATTAGTGGCATTCAACAGTCTGTTTTCCTATACTGTAGGAGAATGGCCGGTCCATTTGCCTGAAGTGTTTAATTAGTTTGACAGGGTAGATTAAAAAGAGATCCCCGCATGGTGTATGGGAATTAGACAGTATGGGAAGTTTTTCAAATTAGCAATTATTGCTCATGTGAACATTATCTTTATCTTTTGGTGGCTTTCACTTTGGTTAGCTGCAGAGAAAAATGGCGTTTTTCTGACTACTGTATCTAAAGATTTATTAGGCGTTTATGTCAATTACACTTATATCTTGAAAGTATATTTTCAAATTTAGGTAGGCGTTTCAGGCAGTGCAGGAGCAGTGTTTTCTGAGCGAGTAACTCCCTTTGGCGTGGACTTGGACGTGGAAAAACGCTACATAACACAATAAAGGAAATGCAAAAACCCCAAAAGCATAATATGAGCTCTTTAACTCTGGTATAGATCGTAATCTTTTTTTCCAACATTTTTTTGTTGTTGATTTATGTTCCTGTAAAGCACATTTCTTGTAGGCGCTATATGCAAATTATAAGTGATGGCATTAGAGCTTTTATGCACCATAACAGTGTGCTGTCTGAATGTTTCTTTAGGGAAAATGGCATCAAGCTTTTTTTAAAAATGTCTCTTTTGAATACAGTAGCATTTGGAGGACTTTGGAGCTGTTCTGCCACACACTTTGCCCACAGTACTTACTGCATGAATCAATCAATCAAGTCAGACCTGAAAACGCCACCGATAAAAGGCATCTATGCAAGTATCACAGCCTGCCAATGTTAACGTTAATGGCTAATGTTTCACTAATGACTGAAAATGAAGAAGAGCTGCAAACTTAAATGAGCAAAAAGTGACTCTGGAAAAAGACACTTGATTGTTGAGTCTCATTCTCAGGTTGTCAAATGTTGACACTTTGAGTGGGTGGGTCAGGCTGGCCGTCAGCCCAAAGCATCAATATTTGACAACCTTGGAATGAGGCACTACATCAACTATCTTGTATTTTTCACTTTTAACCATGGTCATCAAAGTTAAAGACACATTGTTATAACAATCACATATTATAGGGATAGTTCGACCTTTTGATGTGGGGTTGTATGAGGTACTTATCCTTAGCCAGTGTATTATCTGCAGCAGATGACCATCAGCTCTCCCCCTCTGTGAAGCAGTGTGTAGCACCGACAGGGAAGCAGAGCAACAGCTGAAAGACATATTTTAGCCACCTTAATACACTAAATTTTGAACATTTTTGGTGCTTAACATTGCCACCAGTTTGTATGTTGGGCCTTCTTCTAGGTGGCTAAACTACGTCTTGCTGCCAGTACTGTGTACAGCAGTACAATGCTCTGCTTCCTTGTTGGTGCTTCTTGCTGCTTCTCCACACAGCGAACTACCCCTTTAATATTTTCCTAATTTTCAAAATGCTTTAATAACATACTATTCCCTGTTCCAGACCCATCCACCTCTTTTAGGATAAGAACATTTCTCGGTGCACAGGCCATCTATTAATATTCTTTCTGAGCCATTGTGCTCTTGTCATAAAATGTCTGGAAGTGGTTCTGTCTCATGGTGCTGATATGAAATGAATGCAATAGATACACCCTTTGTACTGACTGCATCATTCACTACACAGTAGAGGGAGGAGTAGCAGCCTGTCTGGACCCATTTGGTATTAGACTGTAATCTAATACCTGGAGGACGACTAGCTAGGGGAGGGGACATTCAGAAACCAAGTCCAACACAACAGAAACCACACATAGTGGTAGGTTGGAGTCAAAAAACAAAAACTCCCAAAGCTTTACAAAGAGATTATGACAATACACGTGGAAAACCGCAAGGAGACCAAACATCTAAATCTCCTAAATGCTGAGGGGTTGTCATGGCAGCACCTGGATTGAAAGCACATAAACAAAGAGGACAGAGGGCTTTCGTCAATGGTCTTTGGTCTTCTGGGAATACCAAGGCCTAAGTAAGTAATTCTGAAATTGGTTGAAGGGGTTATGACATTTTGTAAAATGAGCATCTTGCAGCTGAATTAAACTTGTTATGCTTGCAAGCATTTGCATCATCATCCAGATGGAGGGTTCAGTGTGTAACCTAGATGGCTGATGGACTGTGTGACTTCGTGTCTTGATAAAATGTGACAGGTGATACAATTAATTTATGAAACAAGACAATGGAAATATTTCAACAGGCCAACTCATAATTAGATGTGGTTATCGCGTGCCTCCTCTGTCTTTTTCTATTAGATGCTTTGGTGATTTAAATATGTTGTGTAGTGCTGCATTTTGTGATCATACAGGCGTGTGAATGTGAATCTTTAATTTGTATAGAGAGGTAATTGTGAGTGATTTGTGTGAGGGAGGATCACACACTTAACCAAGCAAAACATATTAGCAGCTGCATTGGAGAGCTTTATTACTGCTGCAAGATCTATTTTATTACTTTGCAAAAATGCTAAAAAAAAAAAAAAAAATTTAAATAATAATAAAAATAAACTGAGAATACCTTTTTTTGGGAGGAAATTAAAAAAAGTTGGTATGAATAATAATAATAATACGTTTTCAACCTATCTGTTTGGTTCACTTTTCAGAAATAATGAACTGACATTTGAAGAAATGTCCACGTAAATTGGACACTGACAATAACTGTCAGAGTGTAATACAATTTAATGCTAAAAAGACAATGTACTCAAATTTAAATCTGGGTGTTGTTACGCTATGCTTGCTTACGTTACGCTATGTTGTGCGTTGTTACAGTACGTTATGTTGTGTGATGTTACGTTATGCGTTGTTATGTTGTGTGATATAACGTTACAATGCATTAGGCTTCATTGTGTTTTTGTTATGTTTATGTTACATTATGTTATGTTATATTACATCACGTTATGTAATGCTACATTAGGGGAAGGTTGTGTCATAATGTTATGTTGAGCTTTGTTTTGTTATATTGAGAACATGTAAAATAAATAGAATTAAAAAAAACTAAATCTAAATCTAAAGGTCTTAGAGGTCTTGATAACCTTTCAACATTGTCCATTGTTTTGTAATTATTGTATTGGCATTGTCACAGGCATGTCATTTATTATTTTAGCTCATTTATGCACCAATAATATTTGTATTTTCAATTTATATATTTTTTAACATTTATATTGTGTTTGTACTGGTCTGTGATGCTTGTGAGTTCAGAAAAATAAATAAAATACAAGTTGATGACAATAATATTAATGTGATTACATTCTGAGATGTTTGCACATCTTTTGGAAATGTCATGACGTATACGTAACAACTTGCTATGTCTACACTCCAGTTACAAAGAAGAGACAGAGTATGTTTAATGTCTAGAGAAGCTAACCCAAGAGAAACCAGTGTTTGTATAAATGTTACTGATTGGTGTAATGATTGATGATCAACAATACTAGAGCTTTAAGCCATGCATTGCCTGTATCTGTTTGACTTGACTGTGTTAAAACAACAATACAGGGAACTCAAAAGTCATCACCCCGCATGCCCTCTGAGTCTTAACAAACAACAATTTGCCTCGAGCAAATATCGCCTACCTTTTGCAGGAACATCCAATACAAATTTCCCCCAAGTTACAAACACATGACAAACAAACAAACAAAAAAAGCCTGAAATGTGTCACTTATTTTTCACTCATGAAGGGTTTAAACGTCATGCCAAACGTCTTTGGCTCAGGCGTCAGGGGTGAAACATGCCTTTGCCAGATGTTAATGGAATTTCTGCCAGCATCCAGGGTAATCTATCCATTTCCAGATGGATTTCCTCATTTCATTAGCTCTTGATTTGGTCATGAGCCACCTTGAGCAACCTCCGAATTACCAACATAACTGATATGTTGGTGGGAAGACCTATTAATGGTTTGAATTCAACAGTGAATGCCTCCTGACATTTAAGATAATACAACACTTTATGTTAATTTTAATGAAAATACAGACCATGTTCAGAGTTTTTTTTCTGCCTCTATGGCAGCCTTTTATAGCACTTATCGACCTTTAACAAACCATATAATTTATGCAAAATTATTTTCATTTCCTATCAGCCTTGCTGGGCTTTTGTGGTGACGGACAAAGAAATCTGTCCACCTGCAGAAGAGTTAAAGGTACTTGATGCGATGTATGGCAGGATGATCCATGGGCTTGCCACCATCACAGATAAGCAATCCATGTTCTTTTATTGAAGCGAGAGCTTTTTCCAACGTGCAGAGGTTTGACTCTATATTGCAAGTCCAGACTTTTATGAGTAATGACCTGTTACAATGGTTATCCCCCCTGGGGCTCCAATCACTCAAGTGATGGTACAGTGGGAGAGGAGTGGGATAAACTAGCCCTGGGCAGTAATTACACAGGTCTAGTGTTCTGACTGAGCTGGCATGGTCTCCGTTCACTCCCAAAAACAGAAAGGAGTGAAAAAGACAGAACAGCAAAAACCCCCACCCAAGCAATTAGACCCTGGTGGAGCCAGTAATGAAACAGTTAAATGCAAAAGGAAATCAATGAGTCAGTGATGCTCGTGACACGTCCCTCTCCCACAGCGGCCTGTCTCTCATGTCTGACAAATCTGTCAGCGAAGGTAAAACTTGGGCTATTTGTTCACGACAGTGATCTGCTGAAATAAAGAGCGGCTGAGCTGCTGTCTCTCGTGCAGCAGAGCTGTCTCTCAAATATTTAATGGACAGCAATCATCAGGATCCATTAGAATTTGACTTCTCAGAGAAAAATAAATACGCTGTGGTTACAGTGCGATTAAATGACGCTAACAGTTAACATTGCTTACTTCACATGTATTTTTAAGTTGGCTGCCCTGAGGCACACGGCCATATTAACAAACAAGTAAAGAATTAATCTCATAGCACCATAAATTACATTCAGGAATTCAATTTGACTTATTAGAACTCCATTGTATCACTTTATATGAATATGTTGTAGAGCTTCTGCAAATGCAATGGTGAGGCTCAAAGTCATAATTATTCATAATTATTTTTCAATTGTTACTTTGTCAGTTGCAAGAAATGGCCCAACAGAAGGTCATTGTCTTATGTTCACTGTAATTTGTGATTTATTTTCATGAACCAAAACACTACAAAAACAATTACTCCCCCCCGTTTTTTTCACAAATTGCCACCTGTGTACAACATTATGATTGAACATTATTGATTAGTTCTGTATTATCTTGTATCTTGCATTATCTAAACTATAGGAAAGTGCTTGTGCACCTACCCAGAAAATATAATCTACCTTAACATAACATTCAGCCAGTGAATGTGGCACACGTCACATCGCCACTGTTGTTTGAATCATCTGCCTTCTCAAGTAGCTGCCAGTTTGATGCACAACCTTAAGTCAGCCATTTTTCAGTTTTTTTCCACAAACTGGCAACTACCAGGACTCTTAATGCTAAACACATGATACCAATGTCGTTCTACTTTTGGCTAGAAGCTGAAACCTATTGTCAGAATTCTCGCACAGCAATAAACAAAACAATAATTTTAAAGCCGACAAACATTTTAAGATTAATTCACAATTATGATAACATGTTTAGGGAAAAGAGATACTTTTGTTCAGCACCTTTCTTCTAGCTCTGTAGATGTATTATTTAAAAAAAAAAAAAGATTTGTCTACATGAAAACGTTATCAATGTAACCTCTAATCAACCACAATGGAATTGACAACTTCATCCTACTTACATTTTTGCTATTTCGAATCATCATTACATTATTATACAGTATTTCTTAGAAAGTTATTATTTATGTATCTAAAATAAAAGTTATTAGAAGAAATATTAAAATTAGAACTATTTGCCAATAGTTCAAGACTCAGGTCTTGTAAATGTCACACAGCAAACAACTAAACATCTTTCATTTCTAACTTCATTAAAGTTGTAGAAATCCCTGCAATATTTCAGACGTCAGTACACAGTCAATTTTAATGACCCCCCTCCATTTATTCTCCCTCTCCACCATATTCTTTTTCAATTGATTTTACTGCTGGGAAGATTTCTGGCTTCGTTTTCCATCCAGACATAGTAAGTGGCTGGTTTACTGAAATTACACACAGGTGTGGATCGTCACTGTGAGTGATAAATACAGAGAGCAGCCCTTGTTGATTTTAACCGGCTGTCCTCTGGCTAGCACTATTTTTTCTATGTTCGACCCATGATAATTACAGACAAGCTCATCAGTAATGTGTTGTTACATTAAAATAACAGACCATCAAGTTTGTGACTGATGTGTGACAATTTAGCTGAGGTGTATCTGTGATTCCCTCACCGGTCTTCTCAAATAAACTCAAAGTAAATTAATCTAAGTTATGCACTTTGTCCACCACACTGCTACTGCTAGTGTTTAATTTTGTGAACAAAGGAGTTTTATCTCACTTCAATAGGCAAATGTTTAAAATGCAGAAGAGTCATTTCTTAAATAGAAGTCTTTTCACTTCCTTTTTCACTGTCACTGCTACAGTAAATGTGTTAATACTGATTAAAGTGCAATCTAAGAAAGGTGTGAAACAGTGTGAAGTGAATGAGGGTTACCCTGGAGCAATAAACAGGACACAAAACACACTTCACACTACGCCACTGACTGCAGGTTGTATCAGCTTCCTGCACAGCTTGTTATTCAGTCAGTTCCGAGGTTAAACCTTGGCCTTGCTTAACCACCGAAGTTAAGATCGACTGCTTGCTGCATGGAGAGTGAATTGTCTATGTTCCTACAGAGTGATTGCAGGATTGTTATTGGAGCACAAAATATCTGTGAATCAGGAACAGCAGTTCCTTATTAGAAATACATTTTTAATTGCACATTTTTATTTCTCTTTCTCTATATTGCACAGGTTTACCAAACAGACTGCCCTTGAAAAATAACATCTTCAGATATGAAAGCTCACCAATAGCCTGCTGCACCTTTTATATATAATACATAGCTTATGAAATGATCAATCCATCTATTCAGTAGTGTTTCACTACTGTAGAGAGATGTTAAAGAAGTTGTTGACAGACAAGACAATGATGAGTTCCATAATTTGACAGCTCACACTCTCAGCGTGTCGATCATTTATGTCACTGCTGCAGTCAAGGTATTTTCATGAGGTCATTTATAAAACAGTGCATAGGATGTGTACTAAAATGGTACGTGGACACAAAAACAGCCAAGGCTTGTACCTTGTACCATATTTCTACGACTAAATAACCAGTGTTGTAAAAAGTACCTGAAATCATACTTCAGTTAAAGTAAAGATATTGTGTTTCAATATTACTTTGGTAAAATCACTCATATGAATAGTAGTTGAGCAAAAGTCTTAAAGTAAACGTGAATTAAAGATACATTTACATGTATGTGCGTATAAACTGTATACTAAGTGTTATCTTGGCTTTGTCGGCCCTGCCGTTATCAACCTGGTAAATTATCAGATCTGATATTCAGTATTTTTCAGATGTCAGAATTGACACGATTGCGGGTAAAATATATTGATTAAAAAATGTGCTGCTTTGGCTCTGATGCAGCATGCAAATCTGCAAATGAACTAGTAACCAAATGTATCAAATAAAGGTTGTGAGTAAAAAGTAAATTAGTAGTAAAATAGCATACATGTTACTTATGTAGCGTTATGTACATGTACATGTCTTAAAGGGGTCATATTATGCTAATGTTCAGGTCCCTACTTTTATTTGGGGGTCCTAGTCGAATAGGTTTACATACTTTAATTTACAAAAAACACATTAATTTTCTCATATGGTGCACTGCTGCAGCATCCCTTTTTTAGCTACAGAGTGAGATATCTTTCCGCGGTTCAATCTTTGGTGAGAGTTGCACATGTGCATTACTTGAGGGCAGGATGTAGCCAATCAGAAGCAGAGTAGGACGGGTCATGCCGAGCAAGGTAGTGTGATCTAAAATAACACCACTACAGCAGTAGGATTTGTATGTCCGCCGACTGACTGGAGTGTATATATTATATTAAAAATGAATAAATAAATAAATACAATTAAAAAAAACTTGCTGCTCTTTATACTACTCGTCACTTCCTCCTTTGCAGCTGTAGTAATTACTAGAGCCACCAGAGTTCTCTGCTGACCAAGAAATGTAAGTATGTGCTTAATAAGCTGCTTTCAAAGTCTGTATGGTGTTTTTTTTTTTATGAGGATGAGCTGTATAAATCACAGTCCACCTGGGAATATAAGCACATAGATAAGCCTCATATTCTGCGCTGTACTCGCATCCACTCAGCCATAAATGGTTAATGCAAAGCTCCCTATGAATGCTGATGCATAGAAATAAGTGTCTATATGTCTACAGCAATCAGACTGACTGCTTCATACCCTGCCAAAATGAAGGTTATAAATGAGACCTCAGATCTCTTCTGCTGAGGTACAGTATAACCTATATTTGGCAGTTAAAGTGTTTTTAACTGAACATGTTTGTGAGTGTAAAATACACACATACATTTTTTTGAGACTATTAAAGTATTATATGTTTTGTTGTTAAACTTTACTACACAGTCCATTTTTAGGTTGTGTTGTTTGTAGGATTTCAAAGAAAACAAACTGCTCCTGGCCAACACGAGCATGC
Source organism: Pagrus pagrus (assembly GCF_965226575.1). Taxonomy (NCBI): domain Eukaryota; kingdom Metazoa; phylum Chordata; class Actinopteri; order Spariformes; family Sparidae; genus Pagrus; species Pagrus pagrus. The sequence continues at coordinate 7,152,438 of NC_140187.1, read as the reverse complement.
ATTTGGATATTAACATGAAGTATTTCAACACCACGGTACAACAGCTGTTCTATGGTGCTTGTTTAGCTATAGGCCTATGCAAATGGTCACATTTAAACCATTTCATTTAAACCAGCTTTGGCCCTGACCAAGTCGTTATGGTACAAATTTGCAGAGTTAAAATGTCATTATTTTCCACCAGGGTTTCATTAGGTTTATTGAATGACACTCAGTGAGGTGTGTCACCATCACTTTATAGTCTATAACATGTGGTGGTTTCAGTAATTGTGTTTTAAATAAAGAGATTTTTTAGCTACGTATTGGTGTGATTGAATAAACCCATGGTACCAGATGGTTGGCTGGAAACCCATCTGCATCATAACCCATAACGCAAGGTTATCATTTCTTTTCACTGTATGGATTCAATCAACTTTAAAGTGTTTATTTATTCAGTTGAGAATAAGAAATTGTAAAGAACCCAAAGAGGCTGAAAAGAAAAGACAGCAACAAGGACACAGTTTTCCAAGAAATGCAGAGTTCATCAGTTCACAAAGGCTCTTGGATTCTATACCACTGACAAAAGAAAGTTGTTTCTTTTTTGCTTTTGCTTTCCTCGAAATAGATCAGTACCAATGTATTATGGTTGAACATTGTGATTACTGATGTCTTTATTAAAGATATTAAAGATTTCTTATATATTAAATTGTATTAAATACAAGGACATGTCTTGTATGACAGAAATCTCTGAATGGGAGAACTCAAAATATATTATGTTTCAGATCATCAGAATCAGACAGCAAACAGAGTATTTTTGAAGGACTTATTGTATATGGATACAACTGGACCAACATTTAGCATGCATCATTTTGTTGTGTATATTAGCAGACATCTTGAAGATGCGCAGGAGCTATCTGCTGGAGAGAGAAGGAGTGGTTTCACTTTTTAATACAATTTTCAAGATGGAACCACACCATGTCCTGGGTCCAATGTTGGCATGCCTGCTGTTCTTTTTAATTAAGCATTTAACAATACTTTAATCTTTTAAGGACTCCAGCTAAAAAGCCACAGATGGGTGCTGTTACAATTTTTCAAACAACAAAAGGCGAGAAAGAACTCAGTTCCACAGTCTCTTGACTTTCCAAAGATTTATTCTGATTTCCAGAACCAGACATAGGCTCATGGTGTCATTTCATGAAGAATGAGAGCAGATCACAGTTTTCACAGAGTTTTTATACACGGGACCAATTTGCCGATTTACATAACATGGTGTAGCTGGTTATTCGTACTGGACATTTGGTTTGCTGGTCCCGGACAGAGTACAAACTGATCTGGCTGAGTGTGAGCTACCTCAAACATCTTCTTATGCTTACTTGAACAATTTAATCTTAACAGTCATGCTGAATTTACACAATATCTGCTGTGTGAACAGAAGGCTATGGTATGGTATTGTATGTGTGAAAACTCACAGCTGGTTGAGTGGAAGAGCACAATGTTCAGTTCATATGCCATACATCAGAGTTTACCATAGTCAAAATATAAACACATTTCAATCAATCTTTCACTCAGTTTTCAGCCCACGTGCTGTATTGAGAAGGCCACCCACAGCTAGCTAGCTGCTTTTAATGTGGGCTACAGTACAGAATCATTAAATCAGCTCAAGTTCAGCCGTCTTTCTCCACAGCCCACAGTTGTGTGTGTTTGGGAATAAGTGGTCACTGTGCGAGGCTATGTAAATGTTCCCCTTGGTGCCTGTAACATTACCTATGATGTGGCATGTTTAATTAAACTGATGTGCATTCAGGCAAGTAGTTGTAATGTCCTATTTTAGTTAACATGTGTGTTTCAGAACCTAATAAGAAGGATTGTTTTTAGGGTTAGGCAGGCCCACCTAATTTTCTCTGTGCCCACCCAATTCAATGCCATCCATTAATTTCAACTGCATCATACTGTATGAACATCACCTGCTCGGGTACTAAAACTTGCCTTGAATATACTGCAATTTCTGAGGCAGAGTAGTAGCCTGTGAAGTAATTTGTAGGATGGAAGGTTAAAGATGTTTGGAGTTTGTAACTGTTTAAAATTACACAAATTAGTTTTTGAGATTATTAAGTCTCGTATTTCTTTGTTGTTAAACTTTGTTCAGCTTTATTGCACAGTTTCAGGGTTGTGTTGTCTGTGGGATTTCCGCTGTAGCAAATTGTCCCTGTGTAATTGAATATTAACATGAAGTATTTAGACACCACGGTACAACAGCTGTGCTTCAGCGCCTGTTTAGCTATAAGCCTGTGCTAATGGTTGCATTTAAACAGTGACCAGCTTTGGCCTTGGCCCATTTATCATGGTGAAAATTTGCTGAGTTAAAGTGTCATTATTTTCCACCAGGGTTCCATTATGTTTATTGAATGACATCCAATGAAAAGTGGCACCGTCACTTTAGAGTCTATAAAGTTTGGGGGTTTCAGTTTGTGTGTTTTAAATAAAGAGAACTACTTACTGTATTGGTTTGCATTGAATAAGTCTTGAATAAAACCAACACATAGTATCATTTGTTGTTTACATCAATTATTTTTCTGACTGATTGACTCCAGAATTATTAATCATTTGTAAAGAATGCCATAATAGAGGCTGAGAGGAAGAGACAGCAACGAGGACACAGTTTGCCAAAACCTGCACAGCTATTGGAAACCAGGCCTGCAGACTCTATGCCATGGACAGAAGGAAGTTTCTTTCAAAGTTTTGAGAGAAGATCAATTATGTTTGCTTTTGCTTCCCTGGAAATAGATCAATAGTAATTTATCATGGTACAAAATTATGATTGCTAATCAGCACCTCAAATGTGCCAATCACAGACTTTTTATGAATTCTAATTTAAACACCACTGGCATCTTTGATTTGTCTCTGAATCTCAACAAATTTATACTGATCCCATTATCCAGTAACAATTGTGTGCAGCATTGCAGAGATACATTTTATTGTGCTCTATTTCCTTTACATAACACATGCAATTTATTTTGATGTATGTTTGTCAGTGAAGGTTTTCTAAATCCTGCAAACAAATACATGGAGCAAACTAAATAACTGGAGCATGCCAATTGACCTCCACTCTCTCTCTCTCTCGCTCGCTGTCAGCTTGACATTTCTCCAAAGCATGAAAAGAGAGCAGAAATCAAATAAAACATTTTTAAAAGCATGATAACACAATGATAGATGCAGGTTGAAGAGCTTATTTAATTCATCCATCCAGATGGTTGGGTTGAGGCCTCAGTACTCAGTACTAAATCATGACAGGAGGAAGATTATGCTGTACTCTCTACTCTGGTCATGAAGTGGCCTGAACTCTTCATCTTTCTGTAAATACTACATAATGTATACAAATGCAGCTTCTTTTTGTTCCTTATCACAGATACTAACATTATTTAGAGTATATTTTTATTGGTTCTTCAAGACTGCATGTTACAGTTCCCATCGTCCTAGAAATAATTATTTCATTGGAAGGCGTCACTGAAGACATGAATTATGGTGCTTTCCCTCCCATCACATGAAGTTAAGCTGACTCAACCTCCGAGCTTCTGGCTTTGAATGTGAGAAGGAAATTAATATTGATGAAGCTGCTTTAAAACACTACTGCAATCGCCACAATGAGCAGCAGTTATTTAAAAAAAAAGGTTGATGCATGTTGAATGTGCATCATTACACGGAAGAGAAAGCTCCCAACAAGTGTCTTGATGTTGTTATCACATATCAGAAAAGACGTAAAGGCTACAAGGGAACCCTGATATTCCTGTAACATAATCTAATATGTCCAGCAGTCGTCTGAGGACCAGTCATGTTTGGATGCCAGTGAAGGCATGCAAAGCCAGGAACAACACTTGCAAATCGGTTCTTAAAAAGTTAACAGGTTGAACCAACTTTGAACAGCATTCGGTTCACTTCGGTCCAAAACTGGTATGAGTGACACATTCAACCACCCTGAATACCCCCAATCCAGACTTTTCTTGTCTTTATACCACTGCACTAGGCCGGCGCTTGAACAAGTGATGAGTGGCTAGAGGGGTATAGCATCAACCTTAGAAGCGTGCGGCCACTGAACAGCCTGCTGTATTTGACACCTTGGGAGTGAGAACAGGCTGTGATACGACAGGTATTGCAGAAATGATACACATACAAATTCGAACACATCCATGGTCTCCAGAAACATAAAATGCCAACATTTTATTGCTGTGACTGGGCTGTGGCCATATGAGAGAGTTCAAGTGTCAATACTGCTCTGTAAGGTGACATGCACACAATCTCAGCGCATATGAGCCTGTGTTGATCCGTCTTATAAGCCTACTGGAATCATTACTGCCAAATGTAGACGTCTAGTAAGAGCCTGAGCATCCCATGGTAGATATGGCATTATCATCAATTACATGCTAATCGCAAATGGGAATGCATTATCTCTGCATGATTTGTGTCAGTAATTAGATGCTAGGAAGCAGGAAGGCTCTGGATGTTTGATATGGCAGAGCTTCGGCCCCAGTCATTGTCTAGCAGGTAAACTGGGCTGTGCTTCTATTCGCTGGGAAAGACAAGAATAGCATCAGGCGTTCCAGTCAAGTCCAGTTCCAGACACTTCTCGTCTATCACGGGGCATGCACTTTGGTCTGAGTGCTGCTATTGTCTAATGTAGTAATGGGCATTACCTCTCACTTACAAAAATAGGGTGCAGCTCATGAATTTTTAAAACAGAAATGTATATTTTAGTATCGTCAATTACGCATTATTATTAAGCAGGTGACCTAAGATGTTGTTTTCACCCCTTGTGAAGTACACATGCTATGTGAGCGTAGATAAAGCACTGAACAACTCCTCTGCATGTTGGATTAATATTTATAAAAGCAATGTAATGTGTATCCCACTGATAGTCTAATGTTTGTGTCCAGGAGAGCATTAGAGGAAGATGCCAAGTGCCTCTTGTGCACTCAGCATGGGTGCTCAGCATAGACAAGAAGCTCGACACATCATCTTGCTCCTGTGGCATTTAGTTAGTGCTGGTAGCAGCAGAGAGAGCTGACTTGTGTCATGCTCCAGTTCTGTTCTTCACCTCAGTCAGTCTCTGGCACACCCCACACAGCCTGCTCTGTCTGAGCAGCACTTAGAATCAACATAATTAACTGTTGTGTGTTTAATAATGTACAGAAATGTTAAGCTAAATGCACTGCTGAAACCCCCAGCTGCCTGATATAAAATGACTCCATAAAATTGTGTTGAAATGCTTATTGCTTTAATTAAGTAGACCAAAAAATGGAAACACTTCTTATGATGCCCATATCTATGATGTATTATAACTACCCGCATAATACATTGTGAGAGTCTCAGGCCCTAATGATGCATTATGATGTCTCATAACAAGTCATTATGATCGTTGTAGTTTATAAGGTCAAGTATCACAAATGTTTGGCATTTTTCTGCATGAAAGGTTGTGATTAAATGCGAACAGCGTGGCTCTTTCTGTATAAGACAAAGCTGTAAAAGAGTCTGAGTTTTTCCATATAGCAAATAAATCTACAGTACAGAGCAGGGGTGCCCAAACCTCTTCCCTTGGAAGGCAACAACTGAAACTTAATGGTCCATTGGCAGAAAGCAGGCACCCACTGTATTGTACTGTTAAGATGCAATATGGTGCTATGATTTCATGTTTCCTTAATTGACTGACTTCCTCTGTCACTCTGACTGCCATGCTCAGATAATGAAAAACTATCAAGGGTTCCCACAAGAGCTTTTTACCTCAAAATATAAAATTTGCCACATTATAACATCATCATGTTTATTGCAGATACAGTATGAAATAGGCCACTAAATCACTTGGTTAAAGTTAGCAGAAGAATATCATCAAGGTTCAGGTCAGGGCAACTAGAGCATTTACTTACTGTGCAACCATCTTCCAATCTGTGTTGACAGGCAGACGCCGTCTCTACATTTGAGAGTAGGCTCAAAACTCTCCTTTTCAATAGAGCTTAAGGTTTGGGCCTGCACAGGTCCTTAGTGATACTGCCATAGGCTTAGACTGCCGGGGGACTCCCAATGATGCACTGAGCTCCTCTCTCCTCCTCTCCCTCTCCTTCTGTACACATTCATGTCCCATCACTACTTGTTACTAACTAGGCTTCTTGCTTTCTCGTCTCTCAGGTACCCATCGAACAAGGTGGGCCCTGTTGCTGTGGTCCTGCTTAGCTCCAACTGATAGAATTATTATTGTTGTTGTTTTACATCTCATGCACATGCAGGGAAATGTTGTAATTAATTCAAGAATATGGTCTAGACCTGTGTCATTTGTTGTGAATTGTCACTATATAAATAAAGCTTAATGGACTTGACTTTACTTAATACTTACGGTTGGAGTACCATAACTTTCATCATGAAATATTAAAGGATAAGTTCACCCAAAAAAGAACATTCATTCCTTCAGTCCTTATTTTCACAACACTCTGATGGAAAGTTTTTTTTTCGTAGCCCACAAAATATTTCTGGAGCTTCGCAGCAGAACAGCAGCATTCTACTGAAGAACTGAAGTAGACGGGGGACGCTTTAAAATGTAAAAAAAAAAAAAACATAAAAAGCTTTGATACAGCTCATCATGTGTAACCGAGTCTCTAGAAGCCCAGAGATCCCAAACTGATTTGAAAAAAACATTATTTACAACCTGCTAGATCAAGTTTGTACTCCCACTTGAGAGGGGACGCCAGCTGATGCTTTTACCTCAGCAGCTTCAGTGAAGAGTCCAGCCTTAAACTTGACGTGAAATATGCTGTATGACAAGCTATTTTTTTTATTCCCTCTATTCCTATACAATGACGACTCAATATTAATTATTTAGGTGAACTTATCCTTAGAATAACCAACACTTTGGTGCGCTGGTATGAGCTGATATGAGAAGGAAATCAGTATTAGTTTTAGTGGGTTAGAAGAAATAAAGGAGAACAGTCAGCAATTGTAGAAAGGTGGATCAAGATGGCGCCTCACTGAGAAGAGCCAATAAAATTATGTACTCTAAGACTGTGACCTGTATGTATGTGCCATGGAGGAATATGGCTGCAGAATTACACACCGTATGAGTGGGTGATATTTAATTATCTCTCATGTGTGCAAGGATGTTCATCTATCGAATATTGGCTTTTTCTATTTTTAGTCCTCCTCACACTGTAATAAAAGTCAAATCTGCATATGCCCACATGTTCCTGTACTATATGTCTCCGCGGTAATGAAATCCTGTGGAAAACAGCGATCAATTTAAGATGTTTGCTTCAAAATGTCATGTACATTCCTTTCAGAATAAATGTGGAGCCCTGCTGTGTTTATCAGAGAGCTTTCCTGATAGCTTCATAATGTGAGTGAGGGTGGACTTATAAACATATCAATGCTGCCTAAATCAGGTTTTTCATTTTGTCTTCAGGGTTATGTAAAAGATATTGCTCCTCTGACAGCTATAAGAATGAAACATGGCAGAAAGTAAATAATTAAAAACATAATTTAGAGCGACTGTCAGATAAAACATAATGCGCAAAAATTGCCTTGCAGAGTGAAGTTACACACAGATGGTCCCTTTGTGTCTTTGTTGATGTTCCCTCTTCCAAAATGTGGATGTATGAACAGCTGTAGTGGAAACCATGTACTACTGTATATGTAACGGAAAACAAAGATTTTAGGAAAACCTAACCAGCAATAGCACATGAAGACAAACTATTTCAGAAAAGGCAATGTTTTGCTGTGGAATTGATTTATTTATTTACATAATTACTTTTTTATATATATATATATACAAGCCTGTCTATCTGGACCAGCCAGGTGTGTTTTTGTGAGCAAGGTTTAATATCGGAAGTCTGCATGGGAGCACTGATACACACTGATGATGCAAAGTACAAGCCAAAATATTTCAGAGAATGAAATGGCAAAAAGTAAAATAAAGTTCTTCTCAAGGCAAGGATATGTAAACTGAGAGGTTTGTTTAAAGATATAACATGTAACATATATACTTTAAAGGAACAGTATGTGGGGTTTAGTGGCATCTACAGTAATAGTGAAGTTGCAGATTGCAACAGAAAAAATATCCCCAGTAGCAGTCACTAAAAATGTGCAAAACACAAGGGGACCGTTTTAGAACCAGTGTTTGATTTGCCCCTTCTGGGCTACTGTAGATGCATTACGGTGCAACGGGGCGACTGTGGTGGACAGCTGACTCCCTCAGTAGACATAAAAGGCTCATACTCAGGTACCACTCCCATTAAATGCAAACCCCACAGAGCCAGTATATGGGGAAAATGTTGCTATATGTATTACTTAAATTCTTCCGTAGTGACCTAAGTTGCGCACAAGAGCTCTCAACTCACACACATGCGCATAATGCAGCCTCCATCAAACCCTACGGAAAAAAAAACTCCAGCTCTGATTTTCCGTCGCTCTGCCAGTCTCCTCTCCTCCTGCCTCCGCACAGTCGCGACAGAACATTACTACAATTACCTCAGCATTACAGAACTGGGATAAGTATTCACAATAGCTGAATTTGGTCATTACTGATGAGAGCTTTCACGGTGGTGTGTCCTTACAGGGCGCAGCGGTGTGCAGCATCGAACTGGGCTCTGCTGTGATCTCTCTCTCTCTCTCTCTCTCTCTCTCTCTCTCTGTCTTATGTTTATATTCCTTTTAGCCCTCTACAGCTACTAGGGGCACTGCAGCTGCAGAAAAAAACAGCCACAGTAGGTCCTCATTCAATGCCCTTAAATCCAAACAAGGTTTTAGTAGAGGCGTCAAAGCAGTTTGGGTGCAGGTTTGGTCATTTGGAACAATATGTGTTCTTCAAAAACTTGCGCTCCAGTTGCTTTCAGGGTGTTTGGGCCTTTGGTTCAGGAAATGAAAACATTACATATATACATTTTATATTCCATTTCTGCCAAAAGATCCTTCTAAATCCCACTAAATTCTACATACTGCACCTTTAAAATGTCTAAAAATGACAAGATCTTTGATATATATTTTTTCAGGATTTCTACAATGTTAAAACTCACAGAAATCCATAATTGTATTCAAGGTAACAGTGTGTTTCATTTGGTCACCCCTTGTCGATTTAACTTCTGAAACACAAGCACTTCTGCCTGAATCACGTCACGTAGATTGTCATCTGCAATGGTGGTTGTTTAACAATGAAGACAAGAGCTTCCATGATCCCACACTACTTCACAACGTCATCGGACTACGCCTTGTGATTTTTTCTTCTTTTAATTTGTATTTTTGTTACATTGTTTCGATTGAGGAATCCATAGCGGCAGAAATTTCATACTGTGAATTTAAATCATATGACGTTTCAGAAAAACTAAATTACAATAAATAAACTGTTGGATATCTTAAATTCCTGCACCAATACACAACCACACACACACACACACACACACACTGCACTGCTTATGTCTTTTTAAAATTACTTCAGTATATTTATCAACCTGGGGCCCCTGCTGTAGGGGACAGGCGATGTCAGCTAACCCAGTTTGTGTGACTCCACTGCATTTGCAGAGAAATTCTCAATTTTCAATCTAGCATAGGGTTATTGGCACCTGCCCTTGTCGCTCATCTTCCACATGATGCACTGACTAATCTAGCGTACCCTTCCCTACCTGCAAATGTGTTTAGTGAAGGGCAGATAAGACCTGTCACATATGAAATCTATTTTTCTCCCCACCCCACCTTACTGGTAATGTCCTGACTGATGTAATAGCCACAGCTGATGTTGAGACATGAATGGGGGGAGGAAGTTAATGGAACATTCCAGACTCATTGCATACGTTGAACCAACTGATTTAGAAGTGTGATGCCATTTCCAAGGTAATTTTGCACACTCACACATGGCTGATCTGATTTTTACATTATTATTTTGGCAATCTAATAGATATTTGAGTTATTTTAAATTTAAGTTAAAGATTTTTTTTAATTCTCTTTAGTATCAGTGTCATTACAAGATGGCAGTGTTGTCTAAGAATGAGAAAAGAACAATCAAGCCCACTCATGTGGTGTCAAATAACTCACTTCCCTCAGTAAACTGCAGATTAGATACGGCTGACATATTGACTGTTATCCCTCATTGCAAGGAGCATATCTATGACTTTTATTCCCTGTGATAACATTTTTTCATGTATTTTGATCAATACGGTCCATGTATAATGTTTCATAAAAGGCTGAATTTAAGCCATTATTTGACATATTTTTGCCAATGAAGAGGTATATGTAGTTACGTCAAATTAGTTCTGATTACTGCTAATTGTTGACCTTAAAAAATAAATCTATTATGCAGTCTCTGATGATTAACACAATGATGATGAAAAAAGATTGTGGAGGACACTTGACAATTAACAATGGAAGGTGGGGTATAACGAGCCACGATGATTATTGTGTACTTGTAATCAACCAACATGTTCTCACGCCCAACTTCTCAACAACAGCAGCTTGTTCAGTGGCCTTAAGCTTCAAAGCTTTTGCACGTGAAGGGATCTGCAGGCAGGTTAGCGATAATACGTCATTTACAAGGTCTAGATAGACTTTCAAAATAAAGCAAACGGTTCACATTGTCTGTCATATAATGACTTTTGGGATGTCATTACCGTTGTCAAATGATCGTGGTTTGGTTACATTTAGGCTCAAAAACAAATTGATTAGGTTTAGGCTCCGACACTACTTAGTTAGGTTTAGGCTCCAAAACTAATTGGACAATGGTAATGGTAATGTACTTGACGCCACTCACATAAGTGACACAAGTTATGTCATTTATGTATGAAACTGACTTACATTACATAAATTTAAAACAAATCACTCTTGGTCACAAATGGGACACACACCTCAGTCTTGAAGGGACAGTCCTGTGAATGACCCATTCAACCACCCTGACTCTGACTTTTCTCGCTCCACTGACCAGGCTGCTGTTTTTGACATGTTGGGAGTGAGAACACGCTGAATTAACACAGAAAGAAGATACTGAATGTATATATCGTGCACAGTTTTGGGATGTGTATTCTGGATGTACTACCATAAGGACCATTGTATTCCTCAGTGTAAAAAAGATTCTACTTTCAAACAACACAGAAATACATCAGCAATAAACCATGAACAGTTAGTCCAGAAATATGTATTTTCCATTTTTGCATAAAGTCTGGAGGAAAGTGTTGTATGGCAATGAAAAACACTTCCGGAGTCTTAATTGCAGTGAGTGCTGGGCTGGCTTTGTGGACACCATGGCACAGAACCCAGGCCGATTTTCCAGGGATATGGTTGCATTTTCTGGTTCAGAGCACTAAGCGCTACCATGGAATGACTCTCATTTGGGTGTTAAACGCTCAAAAGCACAGATACACAAAGTGATAACCATTTATTAATTATCTGAGTCAGAGATTTCTGTCTTTTCCAAGAGGTTTTTTCTTTAATGTAGGCTACTTAAGAAACTGATTTCAATAGAAAAGATTACAAGAACTGTGTGAAAAGGTTTCTGTATTTCCAGGATGTCTAAATTAGCATTTCGATTTGCTTCCCATTGATACAATTTTACCTCAAACAACACATTTTCAAATGCTTTTTGAATCATTGAACAATACATTATCAGACTCCCACGTTGTTTTGACTTAGTCTCTAAAAATCTGAATATGTGAATGCTAAATCCTCAAGTAAGTAAACAGTGATCACTTTTCATTAAATAAGCTTTTTTACCTCAAGGTCTAAATCTGCAAGGTCCAGTTACAAAGCCAGAATTGACTTACTGCAACAGAAAAGAAAAGAAAAAAAAAGACATGAATCAGCATTTTATTGGTATTTATCTGGTGGCTATGAAAGGATGTGGCAAGAAAATATTTCCTCTGCTCTTTGACAGCTTTTCTCTCTTTGTGTTTCAGCTAACGAACAACAAAGCCCTGCGACAAACAGTCTTACAGACAAACAGTTGGCACTATGATCAAACGCGTATCCAGCCATTCAAAGCCTAATCGTGGATAGACAAACAGGAAACTAACCTGAGACAGACTGCATGAAGGGAACGCATTGTCTCAGCAAAATATACTTTTCCTATTTATATCCAAATAAACCTCTTAGAAGTATGGACTAAGGTATGCAGGACAGATGGGCGCTGTGTACATTTCTTCAGAATTTGCACAACTGAGAGAAACAATCACAATCTGAAGTTCAACACTTCGGCACCACCGGGCTCTGACTGTACATGCAGGCTTTTTTGCAGCTGAAACGCGCTACAAACCGCAGGCGTATACATCAGCGTCTGCTGGCTTTTTACTCTGCCACATGAATCTCACCTGCTTTAAAATTTAAGTCAAGTCTGTGAAAGTTGGATACTAGGACTTGAGTTTTTGCAGCACGATTCAGGCACACATTTCTAGGTGTGTTCAATTTCAAAAACTCATTTTGCTGCAACTACTTGGCTTGCAACCGTAATAGTGTAAGGCCTAGGTCACACTGGCATTTACAATATGGAAATCCCAAAACAAAATCATTTAGTTTCAGAGTCATCTCTATTAGAATATTTTACTGAAGGGGTGAAAAGAATTTGCGTGGTGAGTTCGCAGCAAATGCTAAACATATTTTTTTTAGCCGTTAAGTAAACTGACTGGTTAAGCAGCTTGACTGTGTGTAGGTGTGTCCAAGTTGCTAATTGCTGCAGGCCAGACTGAACCCAATATTTAAATCCTGCTGCTCAGAGACTCACAGCTTCCAGGTTCAGCTGGACAAGCTTTTGTTTGTTAGACTCTGTGCTCTCATATGCTGATTACTGTAATCAAAGTGCTTTACTGTTAGCCTGATACCTGAAAACAAAGGTAAACAAGACATCTTTGTAAATGTCATATGGTAAACAAGCAGCACAGTCGCATTTGGACGTGTCATGTCACGTTCACATTCATGTTTATGTCCTCACTTTAATACCGGGAGGCGGAGGGGATGGTGGTGGAGTTACAGGCAAGAAGGCTGCCGAGCCGGTGACCACAGTATGAGAAGAGGTTTCAACATATGTAAGCCTGACACCACAGGATATTTTAAAGCAGATTTCAGCACAATTTCCAGCCATGTTTGTGTCAAAAAAAAAACAGATAAGTTGAGCCAAAACATGATCTATTCCTAACCCTAACCACGTGCTTTTTGCGCCAAACCTAACCAGACTATAAGCACAGCGCTGTCACGACATAACAATGAAAACTGAACCATAAGAATCATAAAGTTGCAACATTCCCATTTGCAGAAACATACATTGAATTCATTCTGGCGACTGGGAAGAAGCAAGAAGTATGTTAAATAGTGATCTTGAGCCACTCCAACATGAACACTTAAAGACTATTTTAGAAAGAAATCTTTAGTTTCATAAACAAAACAAAAAAAAAAATCACTGGATGATTATTCAGTATTGTTGAAAGAGATGAAATGATAGCCCAGCGGAGGCTTAATTATTAAACCTGAGGAAAAGCAAATGAAAAATTGAAACCACCAAGCGCTCATAAACCAATAGTCCAGTCCAGGCTCTTCCAATCCTGTTTGCAAACTGCCATCAACAAAACCACCAGAGACATACGTCCCTCTGGAGCTCCTTCGCTGGCATCTGTGGATACAACAAATTAGTGACCCAAACCCACAAACTAGGGAATGTGTTCATCCAACAGAGCAGGGAAGAAATTCAGCCTTTACTGTCTTGTTTCAGGCCCAACAGCAAATTATGGTGGCATCATCTCTCTCTGTCTGGCTACTGTCAGTCTCGCTACTAAGCAGATCCTCACTGCAAGCTGGTCACTCTGGGTTACATCGGTTGGCATGAAAAAAGGCGGGTGGCAGGGATACACTTATTTACTGGCAGCAGATCTGAGGCTACAAGGAGGAGAGCGAAGAGGCCACTGCGCACTAAACAGATAAGTGTAAATATTTCCCTTTAATACTCAAATGTCTTGACTAGAGTTGACTAAAGTGTGCAAACAAGCCGATTTATGTTGTTTCCATAGCGATAGTGCCTCCTTTTTCATGGATATTAGTTGTTTTCCAAGCGCTCACGGAGTCGGTCCCATTTACACGACACAGAAATTGCAGGATTCAAACTTCTAAATGCACCTCCACTTATTTTATGCAAAAACCTCATCTGAAATGTTTATGGCAACAATGTCCACTGCTGCAACGGGCAGCTTAATTATTTGGTTCTCCCAGAGTCCAGCACGGTGTGTGCTCTGAAAGTACACGCACAAAGTGGCCAACATCTGAGATAGGCGGGCTGCGCGGCGCTGTCGCAGTGTCACGTTGTCATTCAAAATGAAAAGAAAGATGCATTTTACATCAAGCGTGTCGCCCTGTACAGCTTTACATCGACAGACTTTATGAATTGTTTATACGCTTGCAGTCTGGGGTTTAATTTCACATTGACATCAAATCAAAAAGCCTGCAAACTCCCCTCCAGTTAGTCAGAAGTGAAGAAGCCTCTTGGATCGGTCTTCAAGAAACTGAAACACGTCCAGTTGCCTACGATACAGCACTTGGAATTACCATGACCATGATGACTGAGAACCTTCATCAACATCGGCATCAAATATTCATTATAGAAAAATATACTTAATGCTTTGGAATTAAATTGTTTGTATATCCAACAGAGATGTCAAATTGTTATAGTCACAGAATTTAAGAGAGATTACATTTCAGTTCTTCTGCATCTGAATCAAATATTTGTAATATGATCTGTAACGGCTTTGTCAACACTTTAGCGGCCCTATTTCCACACACACAGCGCTACTTCTCCCGCTTTCAGTGTGCACTGTGACAGTAAGAACAAGCTCCACGAGAAACTGAGGCTCGACTGGCAAGTGAAGAAAATAGATCTGACAGGGCTCCAGAGCAAAAATCCCCATCATTAGCCTTAAATCTTAAGCAATTAGTAAATGTAGCTACGGCTCAGGGGATTCTATATTCTGCAAAATGGTTGATGAGCTGTTTTTGGCCAGTTTGAAGCTGATAATGATTGCATGTATTTAAAGAGAACAGAGCATTTGCTCAAATGGTGTGGTAATGAGGAGGAAGTGGAGGGAGCCTCTCTCTGATATGAGAAAAAAGGTTTTGCACTATGGAAACAGATGAAAGCTTATATACATTTGAGAAGTGCAGTGCTGAAAGGACGGGGCTCCTAATGTCGTTTTAAAAAGGATTGTACCCGCTGCAGGTGGAGTTTTGCACCCCAGCGTCACTCCATCTCCTCCCCTGATGAGAAATCCTTTTCATATCAGACATGAATGCCCTTTGAATCTAAACATGTACAGTAGGCACAAAGAAGTGGATATTTTTGTATTGGCAAGTTCACGTGTTTCTTTCACATTTTGACTCCCGCAGCTTTTCAAATGTCTCATGTGTGTTTCATGTTAAAACATCGGTTGTCTGGGTGTTTTTATCTGGTATAAAAGTGAAAAAGTTAAATTAGACAGTCCTCTTCAAAGTAGATTTTTCTTGGGGAACGGGTCACGAACTACCACGCAGACGATCACCTCCAGGTTTTGCACTTTAAATGTGCTGCAGTTCTGCTCTGCTCTGACTCTTGTGGCTTCTCTGAATTGCTCGCCTGGAGTTAACATCCCAGGGGGTTTGTGCTGTCCATTAACATTTTCCAAAGTGCTGCCATAACTAAGAAGATTCATTTTATTACAAAGTGTAACGTTCATTTCATCCCTAAAAAGCAATTATAGCACACATTTTGTATAAAGCCACTTTGTCCTGGCAGGGTTTTAATTTCGAGACGACAGAAGCCGAACGCTCAGATAAACAGCGCTGTCAGTTATGAGAGCAAAGACTGACAGGTGCTTCCCGCAGTTCACTAAACAGTCAAACTGAGGCGCTTTGAAATACAGAAAGTAACTAACCATTTTATTCTCACATTTTAGGGATGTTACCTGCTTAGTTCTTTTAGTTTAGTGTATGGAAATTTAAATGCAACTCATGTAGAATCACATTTATTTATTACTATTATTACTTTTTCACTTTATCTTTATATTGTTCTATTTTTGTCTTGCTTGTTCTGTTTTACATTTTTATCTGTTGTTCTCTTCCCTCTGCCTGTGGAGCTGTTGTAACAGGTGAATTTCCCCACTGAGGGAAGTCTTATCTTATTTTTGTTTTAAATGAGGCCCAAGCCAAAACTGCCATCTGTTAAATGTTTTTAATATATTGCTGAAATTAGAGCTATTTGAACTTTGGCATCAACGACACTGACCAAAAATCTTTAATGACATTGCAGATTTCATGCCATAATAAAGTTTGAAAAACATTTTAAGTCATTATAAACTGGTATATTGTTGTCTTGTCTGTCATAGTTTTCCGTGGTTTCATTTAATGATTGTTTTTTTCTGTCCTCTTTTATTGAGACTTTTCCACATCTTACTTTGCTACTGTTTCAATAAATACTGATATCTTTGACGAGTTAGACATTTGAGCGACACAATTTCCGTCTTACCTGTGGTGCTATTTATCCGTCTAGATGGTTTTGGCATGAGTTGCAGAGATACCAGCTGTAGAGATGTCTGCCTACTCTCCAACATAATGAAACCAAATGGCACTCGGCTTGTGGTGCTCAAAGCAACAGAAAAAAATCATTTGAGAAGCTCAGCAACAATGTCTCAATGCAGAAACAATGACCTGGTAACTCAAGATAATCCACAGACATGGCGAACTGCACGGTATCACCACACAGAAGGACACGTGCATCCATTCATGGACAAGAGGCTGAAACGTTATTGACTTCCTCTTCAGCTGAGCTGTAACAATAGCTAGCTAAGTAAGCTTAGTTAGCTCTTGTCCATTAATAGATGCATGCTCAGTGCTCAAACTTTTTTTTTGTTGTTGTTGTTGCTGTGTGCTGAGCGTGTGCCATCTAATTATATTATATTATTATATTCAAGAGAAGGCAGACATCTCTATGGGCAATATCTCCAAAGTTTGGTAACCAAAACAACCTAGATGGATAAACAGCACTGCAGGCAAGAGGAAAAAATATGCATATTTGATTTTGGGATGAACTGTAAACAAGTAACAAACAAGTTATTTTTCCGTAATTTTATCATGATTTAACTTGTCAGAGACTTGAAGTTTCAAAAATATCATTTTAAATCGAGAAGGCACATAGTTTAGAACTGTGGTGTGATATGTCTTCGTGTTGACATCTGGTAGTATAAGCTGTGATGCTAGATAAAATAATTCATACACAATTTATTTACCCAGAAAATAAACAACTAACCAAAACAGAAGAAAGAATCAATGCACAACTAAACCAGATCAAATCCTGAGAAATGCTATCTGGTCGTCTCTGTCTCACCGTGTAGTGTAGGTGAGTTGCCCTCACCGAAAGCTCACAGACGGAGCTAAGTTTGACACTTGCTGCAGCCTGACAGCAATGAAATAGCGGGGGAGTGTGATATCTTAGCCACCCACCTCAATAATATTATTCCAACCCAACTGGGGAGGAGTTGACTGAGTGTCCTACAGGCAAGTGATGTGCTGAACTAAAAAGCAGGGCTCCGAGATCATATCGGCTCAGAGGGTCTATAACAAACTGTGCCGACATTTGCTCTCAGCTCCGCTCTGAGGTGGCTGGCATGTGCTGTTAAGTCAATCGTGGGCTGCGGTGAGCATATTGATTTTCCCGGGGAGTCTCACATGCATCAAATCAATTCTCCTTCCCACCTTCTTCACCCACTCCCGTATGCTGTCACTTAGGACTGCAAATGCCACAGAAATGCCTTGCTAATTTCTGTTTGATGTAATTCTTTATGGGCTGTGCAAAAATAAATGAAGTCTGAGAGAGAGAGTGATGAGTCAGTGCCGGCAACATACTGCACATAACTGCCAAGCAATCAATTGAGTGACAGGGTTGCTACAGGGACTGTCAATAGTGTCATAAACATGACTGCAAACACATAATGAAAGCAAATAAGCCGAAAAACAACCAAGTAAAATATCAGGATTTCCAGAGAGTAGACACTCAAGAGGTGGAAAGTCTGAACTTTTCCAACCTTGTCGAGTGTGTGCTGGTTTGTTTTCTGGCGGGTGAGGAGTCTGGATTCTATATATCTTGAAGGGGGTATGACCTTTTTGAGCAACTTTACCACGGAAGGGCCTGAGAACCACCACGTACAGAAACAAAATCAATAACTGCAGTGCAACATAAGACCCGCAGCTTGTCAGAGGATCAGCACAGTGTTGTATGGAAGCATGCTGCGAGCTTGAAATCCATATAGACAGATTTGTTATATCACAAGGAAGTCATTAGCATAAAAATAGCTGATTGTAAAAATAGCTGGGCTGAGATACTGTGCATTTTGCAGATGAGTAGTTGTCTAAATAGATTGAATTCCCTCTTGGCTTCCTGTCTGAGTAATTGTAATGTTTTCAGAAACTTAGTTGTGCCCTTTTTAACCATTTGCATATGTTGTGACAAACTAGTCTTGGCGTCATGCTTTTAACACACACTGGGAAATTTTTACGGAATGTCTGAGAATGTAAAAACACAGTTTCAAACGTCTACAGTATTTGCAAACATAAACTCACAAAAGCTTTCAATTTACCTGGAAAAGAAACACATCCAGGTACTTTGCCCTCGCGTCAACGCGTCATCCCCCTTTTAGATGAAAACTGCCCCTTTAATTTGACAGTCAGTAAATGCAAATTCCATCAGCTTTTCCATTTTAATAGCTTAAAATAAGAATACCGTATGGATTTTTAGCCATTACGAGCCCAAATCTAATGTCCAGACAGGCAAACACTCATATTATGTTGTTGTCTTATCTATGTTCGGCATCATAATGTAGAAAAAAAAAATAAAGAGGTTGAAGAAATAGGGGTTGGTAAGTGTCCTTTCAATATCAGTCTTCATCAAAGTGGATGAACCTGACTTACACAACTACCTTATTAAATGTCCATTAAGACACTTTATTTTGCTGTTTTGTCACCTGTTCAGTGTGTCATTAACTAATTACCTTGCAGTGGTGAAGCAGAACCGCTGAGACGAGACGAGTAGAAAAAAAGTTTTAGCTTCACTTCCAACGTTACTTTAGGCTGTTTACAAGGTTCATTATTAGAGGGTAGGTCAGCTCAATTTATGTGAATTATTAACGCTAAAACACCCTCTGCTCCTGGCCGTCTGTCGAGCGGAGAAGCTATTAGACCAAACTTCATTCTAAAAGCAGGTGTTTTATGGTCGGGCCATATTTTTTTCATTGTAAAAACTGTAGTTACAATTTACAAGGCTCTTTTTTCATTCACTTTGATCTACAGACACAATCCCAACACGTCATTTACTCAGTAACATTAACTAACCTGTGATGAAGAATTTGTCACCAAAGAACACATATTGACCGGTCAGGTCCCAATAAGTCAACCATTTTCACCCTCTATGTGGACGGCCTAAAGCCACAGATCTCTTCTCTTACTGTCCGTCTATCTTTGGGAAAATAAGCAAAATCACGACCTTTGGGATTCTTTATCGTTTGATGTGAAAAAATGCAACACAGCAGCTTTTAGACATCTTGATACTAGCCGTTTTCTGTTTGGTGTTGGTGATTTCACAGCGTTTGTGTTCAACCAAAGGCAGACGTGGTTGTTCTGGCGACAGGAAAGTGACATGTCTGGAAAATGTCACTGAAGTATACAGATTATATATTTTTCCTTCCATAAGCAAGTAAAATATGAAAGTCTTGCAAACTTTTGCCGTTGACAGGACCGCTATCGTGCAGCTTGCACTGATCTAAATATTCCTCAGAAGCTCAGTTCTCTAATATGCCTGTGCTCTCGCTCCCCATCTCTTCTCCTCCCTCTCATAATAACAGAAGCAGGCCGTCCCATGGTTACTCCAAGTGGCATCCTCTGTCACAGTCTCAGTTTCCTAGATCAGCAGAAATATTCTCATAAACGCAGCACAGCACCATTAGCTGTGGGGAGCTCTTTCATGAGATCTCAAGCTGAAGGCTTTGTTAGTCATACATCAATTAGTCACAAGGCCCAAGACGTGGTAACAGTTGGAGGCCAATTTTATTGAAGCTACATGTTGACATACACATATCTTACTGTCGTGCCGTCGCCCGGGCACACCTAAGCATCTGCTCATTACCACATCCTCCCCTGGTGGCGACCGGAGAGCAACCACTGTGACAAAATAAACAGTAACGTGAGGTGAAATAGTATACTACTCATTAATCAATATTTAACACAGATAAATAATAGCTGTGTGTCATCTGTTTATGGAGTAATCCTTATCTATCATTTCATATCTATCTTTATTTCCACTCGGCATAACTTTCGTTGCAGTACAAATACTTGATACTGTACTTTAGCAGATTTTTCAGGTATCTGTACTTTGAGTATTTATTTTCCTGCAGGCTTGTTACTTTAGTTTTAATTAATCTAAGGGGAATTATCGATTACTTTTTTATTTTGCATCATTGCACGTCGCCTTCCCAACATTACAAGACCGACTTCAAGCTATCAGCGCATATCACACACGGCAGACGTAGCGAGGTGAAGCAACGTAAAAGACATAATGGCGGAAACAGACAGAGAGGGAGACTCGAACGGGGAGAAAAGGTATGTTAGTGTCTCATATCTGCAGAGACCCTGCAGCCCTCTGCCTGGATTTACTTGTTTTCTCAGTTTGTTGCCGCTCGGGATGCTTTACCAACCAAAGCTGTCGGTATTTGACATCCTGGGTATGAGAATCATCAATCAACTATCTTTGTGGTGCGTTTAGGAACAGCTCGGACAAATCCCACTGATTGCATCTTTAAGTTTAATAGTCTTTGAATTATATTAATATGACGTGAGGCTCAGTTAGTTTTGCACAGAAATACTTTATACAGTACTTTCTTACTTTAACTTGGGTAAAGAAGAATCAGCACTTCTACTTTTATCAGTCTTTTTTTTTTTTTTAAACTTTTTTTTAACTTTTTTTTTAAGTTGCTGTACTTCTACTTGAGTAAAGAATGTCGGGACTCTGCTGTCACCCATCCCTCACTCCCTCACACAGTTATTTCCCATGACGACTTTTACAAAGCTTGAAGAACCCTGGTTTGTACAGGCAACACTTTAAAATGTGAGACTTCTGCATTCGAGAGCCTTAATCTCCCTCATCTTTACTGATGTGGCTCCACTTTATGAACACACCGTCAGCAGTTTTTCAGGGAACTATTTCTTTGTTAGACAGGCAGCCCGGTGGCCTCGGGCTAGAAGTGCCGACCATGAACTATGGCTCATGTCCGGCCCTGAGCCCCTCTTTTTTGCACGTCACTCCTCATCTGTCTCTCCTCTTTCAGCTCCACATAATATATACATTACATCACATACATATAACATGACTGCAGCATAACAACAGATAAGTTCAGGACTTTTATGGACCCAGTAGTCCTGATTAGGTGTCAGCCTCTTCTCCATGCTGCTCGAGAGAGAGAGATTAATTAAATAAATGTAATAATAAATTGTGCATGCTTCAACTTGAATTCGCTTCATTGTTTTGTGATTTAAAATTCAGAAGACTAACTTTTTAATAATGCTGACACAAATTTAATATCCTCTAATTCCACTCTTCTTCACTTATCCCAAACGCCTACAACATAAATAGTGACGGGACTGACATCCAATCAAATCTGATATCCAGACAACTACGGGAGGCCATCACCTCATTTTCATCTTCTTTCCTGAATATCTAAAAACAGTGTCCCGCAGCACAAACAGTCGAAATGTTTATGCAAAATAAAAACGGTGCTGCGTGATTCTGCATTCTGGAGTGCAAGAGTGCTCATTTGCAAGAAACTTATGCAAATAAGCACCCCTGATGCGCGAGTCCACGGCCATGTGGTCGCCTCATAATCACGCATTTATATCAGTTAAGAGTAAACTCAGTGGATCAGTGGATTACTCAGACTCTACTCTGTGGTCTGTGCTTTTGAAGCTGTAGGAGCTGTCGTCCATTGTTCTCCTGTTACTTGCTAGAAATCATGCTGAAAGTCAAACTGTCAAAATTTGAAGAAAAAAGTTGCACTCGCAGTATTTCACTCAGTTTCTGGTCATTTTAACTGTTCCCCTGCCAAAAAGAACCAGCCTGCGAGGACTGTGGGTCCGGCCCCTTTTGGAACGGAGTCAGTCTGGTTATCTTTTCTTCAGGGTTATGAGTTTTCTCATGTTTTATGAGCTCCCTTTTGTTCTCTTCTGAAAGGACGTGAAAACTTTATGCTGCTTCACACGCTGAGAAAGGATGCAGAGGAGCAGCAGCACCTGCTATCCTTTATTATTAAAAACACATGCATGCGAGCGAGGTGTACTATTTTATCTTTTATCATTCACTACAAACGATTTGAGGAGCAGCAACATCGGCGTGTTTTTTCCCCTTACGCAGAACATTTTAAGAAAAAGAACCTCGTATCTTTTATCCTTTACTGCAAACAGATCTTTTTGATTGTTTTCTTGTTTTTTTCTCTTGCTTCTGACTCTCTGAATGCAGCTTCGGTTTAAGCTTCTCCAGCCTCTTTTCCATTTTTCTCACAACTACTCTACTTTTGCTCTCAAAAAGATATTTTGTTGGTAATCGGTAAACAAAGATAAAGTACTGGAGTTCCTAGACCTTCAAACCTCGGTGGTGCTGTCAGTACCTTGCATCTTGTAGCACAATGTCCTTGCATGTGAAGTAGATTTCAAGCCGAACATATAACCACAAACTCTAAAATACAGACCTCCTTTTTTCATTCCATTCATGTTCCTTATTGCTACATTCAGTCTGTGATTATAGTGGTCTTCATCTGTCTCCTGTTGAGCAAATCCTCTGCAGGACAAATGGCTCCCTCTGAATGTGTTCAAGCTGTGAAGATTCAGTATTTGAAAAGTCAACGAAGTCACGTGGCAGATGTCCTCTGCCTACAAAAACACCTACAGTTGTCAAACTATCGACCGATTAGCTACTTCCATTTATCCTTTGGAGGGTTGATGGGAGCCGGAGCTGATCCGAGCCAACATCAGGATTGGGACGGGGTCCACCCTGGACATGTAAGCAACTAGAAGTGCTCCACTGATTACCAAATATGACATTCTGTACACACAACTTCATTCAGCTTTGTCAAGGCTGCAGCGCCTGTACAACATCCTTGACATGTACTTTCTCCTTAATCTTTCATTGGAATGGCATCCTTCCTGCAATCATTCGAGGCATTGGACACACCATCATCTCTGTAACCGAGCTTGCAGGCTCTGGCATTCAGCTTGACCGAGGACATCAGTCTCTTGCCGCTTTGAGCAGGAAGTCTAATCTCGGACAGGGTTAAAGGTTCCTCTCTAATGTTGCTGTATAGAACTAGAAGTCCCTTATTCCTGCATGGAACTGAAATGTAATATTTGGTCACACATACTCCATTTACTTATCAAGTAAACGCTGTTCTGGTTCTTGCCATGTTCACAGCTTATTTTTTTCCCCTTTATTCATAAAATGGCTGCATGCAGTGTGCTTTGCCAGGCATTCATGGCACCCATGAAATTGGCTTCTCTTCCATCGATCACACATTTGGTGCAATCTCACGGCTTTCTTTATCTGTTTGTGCCCAAAGGCGTCTCTCCCACTGCTCATGAAATACATCAACTTGGCTTTCAGTTGCTGTGTAGGCTTTTTGTGTTATGACCTCTTTCTGCTTTTAATGGTTCACCCCTGCTGTCCTTGCTACATCATCATTGCCAGTTGCGACTCCGACTGCAGCCTCTTTAGGCCCAACGCCCACGACGAGACTTTTCATCTGAAGCCATGTCCCATTAGCTGAATGTAATTTACACCTTGATGCCAGAACAGCAGGTACACTAGAAAAGGAGTTCAGGACGTGAAGTAGCACATTACAGGATGCAGTTTGCCAGTCGAGTATACAAGCTTGTTCAAAACTCGTGTCTGTTTTGTTTCAAGTGCATTCTCACTTTCTGGATTTAGACTCTTGTTAGACAATAGAGTTTGTTTTCTTTTTCAACGAGAATTGAGTTTTGTATTTCATGGACCCAACTACAACGATGCTGCTTTGGTAACTTACAGGTATTATACTCTGTTGACCTCTATTCTCTAGGGTTCTCTAGAAGCACCGTTTACCTCAACGACATATATTGAAGGTTTATTGAGAAGAAAAGCTGTGTAATCTCTGGTGGGCAGTTTTTAATTAACACGCTCGTTTTTTTAATTAATGACACTGATTCCCAGTTGTCATTGTCATTCTGTTTATTTCTATGAAAGATTTTTTCATTTCATGTGGTGTTGCTTAAGGCGGACCCCCCCTTTTATGGACACAATGAGTAGGTAGGCTCTCAGATTTTATTGGATATCGGTTGTATGAATAATATGAAAAGAGTTAAATAATAAATTATGTAAGAATATATTAAATCGACAGGCTCTCATCAGAAAAACAACTATATAGGTCGACTGTGAAAGCAGCTTATTACTCCTACGATGACATTTTTTGTTAGGCAGCACCCTCTGGTGTCCGTAGTAATCATTACAGCAGTATAGGAGGAAGTCAAGCAAAGTAGTATAAAGAGGGAGAAAGTCCACATAGGGAGAAGGTCAAGGGTGAATGGTTGGTCGAACAAGCACAGGACTTTTCACCCAGGAGGCTGCTGCTTATGTCCAAATGTTATTTTAACTTACTAACGCAGTGAAGTTACTTCATCTACATAACTTCACACAGTTAAGTAGGTAAGGTAGGTACAAAAGTAAACCTAACTACACAGCTTATTTCAGGAGACTGCTGTTCACGCCCAGTGTCAAACCAACGCTGAGTTATTCTAACTTACTAATTTAACATAACGTCATGTATGTTTGTTACAGAAGTAATTTAGTGATTTGAAACCAAATCTAACTATCTAATCTCAATATTTTTCTTTCCAAAACCTAACCAAACTGTGAACATACACATACCATGTGTCGCTGTTCAGCTGCAACAACCATGTTGTTTTGGGAATGGTGATAATTCACCTGTTCAGTCCCTTTGGGTAGAGGATGTGTGGGTTTTTTTTGGTTTCTCTCTTCTAGAATCAAAACCTAATTGGCCTAAGTAATGACATGCCTCCATTCCTTCTTTTCCTCCATGACGTTGCCTTAGATTCTAACTTATACAAAGGAGGTTTAGGTTTGGATAAATGAACAGAACGTGGCGGCGGCTGTATATCCTTCATTAGAGTTAGACTGGAATATCTTAGCCAATATGTGATGGATTGCTATGAAATACTGAACAGACGTTAGCGTTAAAGTGGATTAATCCCAGTAACTTTGGTGACCAAAGCTGACTTTTCATCTCGGGCCACCAACTGGTCAAAGTTTTCATTTGTTCCGTCAAACATTTTCTCGAGAGATTGGCACAAATGTTGAGCATATATTTGTCTCCCACATGATGCAGCCTCACGACTACGGTGACCCGGTGACTTTTCCGTTTAGCGCCACCATGAGGTTGACATATTGGACAGATTGCCATGACATTTGGAACAGACACGGATGGTCCTAATTGGATTAAATGTAATCCCCCTGATTTCCTATCACATGCCAACGTCTGGTCAAAATTCAATTCAATTTGACCAGGAACTTTGGTTTGTGAGCAAATATCTGCACCAAAAATTCCATCATTCCCTTTTTTGCTCTGAAGTACTAAGATAACCGTGGTAAACAGCACACACATCATCAACTGTTATATCACCCTTTTTGGTTGTTGTGGCTTAATGTTCTGTGAGACAATATGAGCTGCTTCATATTGGAGGCCTTGCTCGTTGAGATTTTGAATCAGTGAGTGTGTGGTTTCCTGAGACAATAAAAACAAAGCCTAAAAAGAGACATGAATCGCTTTTTGGTGGCGCATACTGATAATGTATTATGACTGATGCTTCTAGGCGGGGGGAGGAAGTCTGGGGTAAGTTCTCGAGGGGCTCCAGAATTCTGAGCACTTTCTGCTCACCTTACTGCTTAATTAATTAACACTTTTGTCCCTTGAGTAGTCCATGCTCAAACTATCAATTTTGAATGTGTGCTCTCCCATCAGCAACCTTGATTATCAAAGCGATCATGAAACCAAAAAGAACATTCTCTGATTAATAATGAAGGTTGAGACAGAGACACAGGGAGAGAGAGAGAGAGATCTTCCTAACTGTGACAGCCACTGCAGATATTACTTAACTTCTCGATTGAATGTACAAATATAGGTGTGTGTGAGAGGAGTGTTTAAACATATATAATCTGTTGCAATATGTAACAAGGCCATTATTCTCTGATGAATTATTTCCAGCGCTCCTGTGTTGGATGTTTTCACCCTGGCCCGTCCCCTCTCCTTTCCATTAAGGATTCGTGGCTGGATAATCAGCCACAGCAGGCATCCCCACTGCTGTTTGCAAGGGATTGTGGTCTCGCCACTGTGCAGCTCCAACTGGGGATGAAGTAGTTTGCTCAAGGGCACCTCTAGTTGTAGTGGTTGAAATCCCAAAAGCCTGGTTTAATTGAAGTTCTGTTTTTGTCTGCATAAATCTGTTTTCCTTCCCAGGCTGTGGCATTATTCTAATGTCCGCAGATATCAAGTCACATGGAAAACGCCTGTAGCCAGACACAGGATTTTATGCTTACATGCACTCCATGGTGCAACAGAGGCTGCTGCAGTGTGATGGAGAGCACATGGATTACATGTGTTCCTCCCTTTGAGCAAAGGATTGAATAGAATGAGATGAGAAATGCGAGAGGGTTTGTTTTTTTAATGATAGTATCTAATACAATTCCTCAAATTACTGACTCTGTCCTCATGTTTTCAGTCTTCAATAATGGCTACAGTATGTTTACAGCAGTATGGTCGGCTCCAATTTTCTCTGCAGGGATAGATCTTTCGAGTTTGGTACAGTTTTCGTAACCATAATATTTCCAAATGTTGACATCCTTTTCATATTTTGCATGGAGACATTTCTTCTGTACGCGCTCATGTGTCACTGTCACAATCCATTTGGATGTACTGACACTGACAGCACATCTAGTCTCCCCTGCTGACTTGAGTGCTTTATTGAGCTATGCTCAGTATGGGCTTTGGATCTAAAATGTGAAGCAAGTGTGCACAGTAAGCCAACCATGAGTGGCGTAAGCTGTCTTCCTCCAAGATCTCTGTCTCCCTTTATCTCGCTCTCCCTCCCCTCGTCTCTCCCTCTCTCTCCCTCATTCTCTGTTGTTGTGATGAGCCACTGCAGTGGGAAAAGGACTTTGATCCACTGGCTTGACAGCAGCCTGCCAAATTCCCTCTCCCCACGCAAAAATGCACAGATCCTGCCTTCCAGCAGTAGGGCCCACTTATTTGTAATCTCATAGATTACTGTCCCCAGGCTTAAGTGTAATGAGCCACAAACATCCAAGAAAAACATGTTATTTTTCACTCCAACTTGAAGGTTTAACTTGCGTATAAAGAGGTCTCAAAGTGAGCCTGAGACATACAATAGGTTACAACAACTTTATTTTACAGCATGCTGTACCGTACAGACAAACTCACGGCAGGGGGAAATATAATCAGTGTGCTGAACGTCATGGTAGCTCTTTTCTTCTCATTTGTTTTTAACTTTTTTTCTTTTCTCTCTTGAGATGTATTGAATAAAACAGGTTGGGGTAGTCGGTCAGAGAATCCATTTCCTTTTGAAGACCTTGAATTATACAGGCCACCGCTATATAATCAAAATGCCTCTTACAGACGAAGTTGCTGTACATTTAATTAGAAAGGGCTTTAATCAAAACAATTAAGCGCAAAGTCTTTGACGGGACAACAAAGGACACGCCGAGATGGAGTCAAGAGTCAATAGAAAAGAGCAAATACTTGCAAGAGACTGCAAGAGGTGGATATGAAAATCACAGCGAGACAGATAGTCTGCAGGCAAAGTTAAATAAAAAGCAGCAAAAAGAGCATGAGGTCCTTAATACAGAGAAGAAAAAGGAGGGAAAGGCCAGCGAGCTACACTGAATAAATTTGAGTCATCATAAGTCTGGAATAAAATACTCTGACAGCAGCGTAAAAGGGAGAGCCAAAACCATTTGG